>NW_004567117.1:35628433-35666315 GCF_000260355.1 Condylura cristata | reverse complement strand
TTTCTTTCTTTCTTTCTTTCTTTCTTTCTTTCTTTCTTTCTTTCTTTCTTTCTTTCTTTCTTTCTTCTTTCTTTTTTTTTTAAAGATTTACTTATTTATGCATACAGAACTGGGGTACAGACCAGAGGTGCAGGGGTGGTGAGAGGGTTCACCAGAGACTGGTGGGGAGCAGAAGAGGCAGATTGACCAAGTACAATGCTGAGGGGAGCAGTAAGTGAGACAGGAGAAGTCTCCTGCACCATGTGAGTCACCTCCCTGGCGGACAACTGAACTCGTGCTGCAGTGTCGGCAGCCAGCTTCATAGTGCTGCACTTCAACCTGTTTCACCACCATGGGGGGCCTACATTAGTAGCTTTCATTGCCATGCCCCAATGCCCAGATTAAGGACTGTAGGCCAAGGAGTATATTTTTTAAAAGATTGAAAACCGAGGTAGTGCTAGCTTAAAAAATCTTTTAAAATCCCCTAACATGTTTGTAATGCACTGATGGAAATAGCGGATTTTTTGGGGGGGTGGGGGGAGGTGTCTGGTATCTTTGCCTGTTTTCTAATGTGGTAAACCATGACTCTCGAACAGAAAGCATCCTAGAGCAGTCTGGTATGGGTGCTCCCAATGTTAGTATGAATATTTCCCTTAATTTAACTTTTTTTCCCTTGCATATATACTAAGGTTATTTTAGTGTATTTTAAAATTTATTTTGTCTAAAATATTTTAATAAAATTTTGGGTGAACTTTTATGTTACGAAAGTTGAGGCTGTGAAACACTGTGAAGTATGGAAGTAATTTTTATGTTCATACCTCTGGTTCCTGAGGGTCCAGTTCATTTCTGCTGTGAATTTAAATGAGTTAATTTAAGTAGATGGGTCAGAAGCCACTATCATCATGGTAGCCCTGTGCCTGATTCTTAATTAAAGGCAACAGGAGATTAATTTGAAACATTAATTTAAAAGTGCACATACAAAAGGCAAGAATTATTGCAAGAAAGCCTAAAGAACTTTTCTCTTGTCACTAGATGTAGAAGACAGAAGTAGCTCAGGGTCCTGGGGGAATGGAGGACATCCAAGCCCGTCCAGGGTAAGTATATCTGATCTTTTTTTTCCTATATGCAGACACCTTAAATATGTAAATTGACAAACTAAAAGTGAGTTCCTCTCCTGCGTGTGTGCGCACACACACACACATCTGGGAGGTACATACACACGCTGTTTAATGAGGATTAGGTCCTCCTTGAAAATTTTATTCCATTATTTTATTGGCTACTACTATAGAATTTGACACCTGTTATACTTCTGCCAACCGGTAGAAATATCTTTTATTATTTGGCCTTATTTTACTCGTTATCTAGGTAATATATTGGAATAAAATGACAACTTTATAATTCTGAAGATATATAGCATGAGGTTCTTTTCTGCGCATATAAACTACTTAACAAATGTGAGTTGATTTTACTCTGTAAACAAGCATATTATTCCACCAGTGAAGCCTTGGGTTATCAGTTGAATACATTTCATTTCTTTGGTCTCAAGTTTTTGCTGTTCTTTTCCTCCATGTTTTGATGGATTGTTTTGGTGGAATGGGGAAAACTTGGAATGGACCTGGAGTGGAGTTGTCCGTCTGTGTGTTTCTGTATGTGTATGACCTTGAACATATGATTTTTGCCCCTTTGCTCCTCATTTTCTTATTTTGTAAAATAAAGTAGAAGACTAACTTAAATGTATGTGTGTGTATCCAATGGAGTAATTTCTAGACGCTCAAAAATCCACATCAGTTTTTATAATATAATACCCCAAAGTGAAAATAGACCTACAGCACATAACAAAGCAGTCATCTTCCTCGTCTCTGCATCATTTGTGTAGGTGAAGCCTTCTGTGGGGAAGGTGACTTTTTTTTTTTAAAGATTTATTTATTTGTGCATACAGAGCTGGGGTACAGGCCAGAGGCTCAGGGGCGGTGAGAGGCTTCACCAGAGACAGAGTGGGGAGCAGAACAGGCAGAGTTACGAAGTACACTGCTGAGGGGAGCAGCGGGCACGTCAGGAGAGGTCTGCCACGCCATGTGGTCACCTCCGGGGCAGGCGGGAATCGAACTCATGCGGAAGTGGTTTTAGCTTCTCAGTGCTGTGCTTTAACCCACTGCGCCACCAGGGAGGGCCAGAAGGTGACATTTTTATGGTTAAGGCTTAAGATAAATTTGGGGTTGGGGAAATCTCAATTTTGGCATAAGAGACAGGAAATATTATCATGCTGTCCAAGTGAGGACATTTCAGCAAGCCATGGTGCTACATTTCCACCTGTTCTGCCTATGGTTTGTGCTCCTTTCTATGGTTTTCAGGTTATATACTTACGCTGGGCTTACCAGTAGCTTTGCTGGACTTGCACCATCTGTTGAGCTTGACATGATAATGCATTGTATGACTGGTTCCTTATATTACAATCTGCACTTGCAAAATAAGCCCGTTCCTCTTGACAGCAAGTGTAGGAGATGACAGTATGTTTCTCTATTGTTTAGTTCATTCTGACTTAATAACTTAGGGTTTCTGTTTTATATCCAAGATATCTGTATTGTTCTGAAAACAAGGTTCATTTAGGATCATCCTAATTTTCATTAAAGGTCATATCTTTTTTTGCTTGTAGTTTGGTTTTGAAGCACGACTTTGTTGATTTATATTTTCTAAATCCAGGGAGCTTTCATGAGCAAAATTACTTTGACTGATTTGTACAGTCTTGCTGGACACTCTTGCTAAATCTCTTCTTGTTTATCCTGAAAAGATATTAACAGCTATCTTGCAGTACTGGGTTGAGTTTTAAATTAGATAACATATGTTAAATTTTTAGTATACTATTCGCTATGATAGAGACACTGAATAAATAATTAGAATTTTGCAATGCCTGGTATAGAATGAGTATAAAATCCTACTACAGCTAGGTATTTAAAGTGGTAATATCTTGTTATACATTGTCATATTGGCAGCATTAGAGTATAGTATCATTCAAATTAATTTTTATAAATGAAGAAAGTGGTTGAAAATAGGGTTGCTTGAAACACTAACGGTGCTACACATTCTCTAGTGAAATTACATGCATTTCATTGTTCATGCATTTCATTGTTTAAGACAGTATTCATCTTTTTGTGTGGACAGATTCTGCCCTTTGGTTAACATGCCAACTAACACTTCTGAGTAAATTTGACTTAGACTTTATGGGCAGTGCAACCCAGCTGAGCAGAATCACTTTTTTTTTTTTTTTTCCTTTTTGGTCACTTTATGTACCTTCTTAGATGGAAATTTGAGCCATATAATATAGAAGAGCTTAAGTAATTTCTTTATGTTCTCAATTTCCTCCATTAAAAATAAGTGGATGGACTTTATTTTAAAAACATTGGTTTAATTTTGAATTTCAATTAAAGCAATGAGAGTTCATAGTATGGATAGATTTTTACCAATGTTTTAAAACTGATTTTTGTGCAATAGTCCAGAAATACTAAATAATGCTGAAGTTTTGATGTTCATATTGGAACATTCATGGAATGTTCTTAACATTCTTATATATTAAGTAATTATGGAGGGATCAGATTTTCTTACAACTGTAGTAACAACTATACAAATTATTGAAATTTTAGTATTTTTAAAGCCAATGCTGCTGTTTAAATGGCTTTACCTTCATCTTACAAAAGTAGGCTATAGATAAGTTTCCCTTAACATGCTATTGCTTTTTAAAATAACTTAATAATTACAGTAGATTTCATGTCAGGTGTTTTATATGCATTATTTTATTTAACCATGTCAGCAACGTCATGCAATTGGTACACTATTATTATTCCCAATATTTCACTACTCTTAGGAGGAAAAACTGAAATTTAAAGATTCTAGTACTTTTTCTTACCCACTTATACCTGTGATGATACAAGTTTTCTTAT
The DNA here is from genome assembly GCF_000260355.1 of Condylura cristata. Classification (NCBI taxonomy): domain Eukaryota; kingdom Metazoa; phylum Chordata; class Mammalia; order Eulipotyphla; family Talpidae; genus Condylura; species Condylura cristata. The sequence continues at coordinate 35,662,401 of NW_004567117.1, read as the reverse complement.
AATGACATTCCAGGGTAGAAAAGCTGCAGTCAGAGGTATGATTAGAAGGACTACATTTATGTGCTTACTTATTCGTGTAAAACATATGTTGCTATTTTATTTACAGAACTATGGAGATGGGACTCCCTATGACCACATGACCAGCAGGGACCTTGGGTCACATGACAATCTTTCTCCACCTTTTGTCAATTCCAGAATACAAAGTAAGACTCATTTTAAATTAATATCAATTTTTGGAAAGCTTTTGTATTGCAGTAGAAAGGAAAAGACAAACCCAGATAGGTGTTCTGTGTTTTGAAATGTGGGCTTTTAGCCAGTTCACTTTAATAAATTTAACCTGCAAAAAACTATCAACAGACCATGCTTAGCAATTACCTATTAAAGAATGATGTTTTATAGCCTGTGGAATTACCTAATTTCGTGATACTGTATCTACATGGAAATTTTGTCCTCCTTAAACATAAAGCACTTATCCCAACTTAAGCAGTACAACAATAATTTTCTAGGTTAAGGTTGTTGAAGTTAACATGGTGATTATTTGTAGTGAAGACCTTAGTGGGCTTGCCTGCTGGTAATTATATGTGCATTTATATAGTCACACAGACATACATATGTATATGCATATTCAGTGTTAGTTTGGAATTATCAAAGGAGTTACAAAACCCCTTTAATAACAGGTTCAGTGTTCTTTAATCAGAGTGGTGTGTTTAAGTGGAATTGTAAACTGATGTGTATTGATTATCAAGGAGTGAACTTTAGTACCAAGAGTCCAGTTCGTCCTCATGTCACGGAACACAGGCGACGTGCAGTTGGAGATGGATGGTCTGTGAGTTTCCAGCATGTCCTTCATGTTGGCCTCCTCAGCATAGTTTTCCTTGACTACTCTGTAGGGATGTTTTTTAACAACAGTAGCTTGAAGAGTGGGAAAGATCATTCACAAAGACTTAATAGTAACTTAGGTTTTGATGGAAAAAACTAACTTTGTTCTAGTAAATGGGCCCTTTTTAACAATGTTAGTAAATATTTCAATTTGGCCAAATATTACTGCAAATTCATCAGTAAAAGAAGCTAATTTTTTTGGCACAAGCTGTTGGACCATACTTCAAGGAAGACACACAGCCATAATTATAACATTCTGAAATCATAATTACAAATGCTGCTAAAGGATGTTCTGATTTTAATTCTTGAAAACTGTACTTGTTATTTAAGGTTTAGGTAGTTCTTTAATTTCAGTCATATATTTTTAAAGCATCACTCTCCAATTCATCAAAAGGAATTTTAACAACTTATTTGTAATGGGTACTAGCCGGTGTTTGTGACTTCAAGTGTCATCCCAACTTTGAGAACCAGAAGGCTATGTTGGATCATAGTTTTTATAGTTGGTGCTTTCTTTCTTTCTCTTTTCTTTTTACGGTGAATTTCATAGTTATGTCTTAACTCTGTAGCTAAAACAAGAATCCCAGTTTTTTAGTGACTTGTTGGTAGAGAGGTGAAATGGTTTCCTATCTTCAGGATATATAGTTACAGATGATTGTATATCTTTGTCAACTTAAATTTTTAAAGAACTTCAGATGCTCAATAATAATAATAGTAATCTGAAATTCTAACACCATTTCATTTCTTGCCTCACCCAACTTTATAATACATAATGAAAGATTAATTTGAAAATAATAATCTTGAGAAGTAGTACCTAATATTAAAGAAATTCCTTAGAGGATTTAAAAACTACCCTTGGATGAGCAAAAATAAGTAAAAAAGAGTAAGTAAAGTGCTACTTACCTTTAGAAGTTTATTTTATGTACATGGAAAAAGTTTTCCTAAAGAACAATTTGATAGATACGATGGAATGTGCCAAGTGAGACAAAGATACTAAATACATAAGTGTTCTTGTTCATGTGTCTTCATGGTAACTACTTTACAAACCAAATTCGTTTTTTCAATCCAAACAGTATTTAAAATATACGTGGGCCCAGAGTCTATAGCTAGGGCAGAGAGAGCTGACTCTTTTCACTTAGTTGTTGTTTAAGCTGAAAGTCCATGTCAGCTGTGTTCCTTTATCCTGTCTGCCCTCCTTCCCATTAAACTCTTAAATATGGAGGCTAAGACAGTTGCTCGCATTGTGAGAGGAAATGCTACTATGTCCGGGAGGCTCCCACCCACTGTTCCCGATGAAAGGACTTCTCTGTTAGATAAGCTGTCTGGTCTGAAACATGGCTCTTTATTGTTTACAAACTGCTACATTTTCCACCTCAAGCAGATTTTTGCACAGAAAAGAATTGTGCTTGGGCTAAATGGTTTATCTGACATTAACAGTGCAGTGTCAGACTGGGGTCAGGGAAGTCGCCCTCAGAGTGAGAGGCCATGGTGCAGTGTGCAAAATAAAGGAAAAAGGAAGAAAAGGACATTTAAACAACTATGAAATATCTTGCATTTTTAGTTTGGAGAAGAATTTTTAAAAAATATTCTTAGAGAACTGACTATGATGTTGCATTAAAAACTCTTCCCACCGCTATAATTTCTCACATCCCAACCGCCTTCTTGATTGGCTTGAGTGTCTAAGGCTAGATTCAGGAAACAAAGATTCTCATTGATTTTACTCAGGCTGCTGTTTATTTTAAATGAAACTACTTTTGAGATGAGCCATACTTGCTGTTTTGCTGTACCTTTAAAAGAGAAGATAGATCGTTGTAAAGAAATTTAAGACAGTGTACAAATGGAGACAAAGACAGAATAAGACCTATTAGTGTAACCAACAAGTTGAACTCAGTGTATTCTCGTAAGTATTCTTGTGTTATTTTCTAAATATTCTTTGTGTCCAAATCCATATCCTTTGTTACGATCTTAGTGGACAGTTTAAAGTTTCTGACAATTCACTCAGATGCTTTAGTTTTTTATTAAAACGACAAAGGATTTCTTTACATGTCAAAGACTTAATTCTGATGCGATGTCACATTAGAGTAAAAGCAATAGCATCAGAAATAAATCAGCCACTTTATTGGACCAGATTCTCTATTGTCAAATCAATCAAGCCTGTGACTGAATTAGGCGTCTGCTACAGAACTAAGTGACACTAATTTTACAGGAAAGAGTTATTAACTACATATGACCTGTTTTTTTTTTTAAGTAAACTGTTCACTTAGTGAGGTTTTATTTTATTGTACAGATAGAAAAAAATAATAATGAACCATTATTTCTTACTTTGGGGGTTGAATTACTATATATTTTGCTTTTTATGGCAGTACAGTATTTGTTGGAGAAATGATGCGTATTGCTAACATATTTGCTCATAAACTCTTTACTGGTAACAAAACCCTTTATCACAACTCTGAACTTTTTGATTTCAAAAGTGATTTTTGCATAGCTGCTAAATTTTTCATGATATAATATTTATGCGGCATCAAAATACCAAAACTCACTCTATTTGTGTAGCTCAAACGTAACACATAATGAGATAAAAGAAAGCAATAGATTATCTCCATTAGTTTATTCTTAGGAAATAAGCTTGCATATATGAATATTATATCCTATTTGGTAGTTTGTGAATTACTAGCTAAAAATTAATAAATAGAAAAATTCTTGTCTCTATTCATGCATACCCAAACACCCCCTGCCCCAATGCCTGTTATTCTAGAAGGATGAATGGTGTTTTGGGCTTGAGATGTTGCATTACTGCTCCCATCACTATCTTTAGTGACAATTCCAATACAAAGTTTTGAGAATTGATATTATGTAAATCTTTTAAAGAAAAATGTAACTGAAATAAACAAAAAAGACCCTGATTTAAAAAAAATATAAGTGTGCATGACCTTTTGCTTTTCTTTTGGTGTGGAAGAGTTTGGAGGAGTTGGGAGTTTTAGTATTGACTCATCTAGCTGACTGCCTGCATGGACAATTCCTGTACCCTGTTACCTGACATTTCCTGAGCCTTCACTCATTGCTTCCGTTGGGTAAAGACGCGCAAATTAGTGTTTTTATTTTGAAATTTCATGTCCTGTTATACTCTACAGAGAAAACTAAACATTTCTTCCTTGGGATTACTTCTGATTAGCACTGATAATAACCTACGCTTGATCTTTTGGAAACTTGTTCACTGCTGTTTTTAAACAATTTGATTAAACCTTTACAGGTGGTCACTGGGTAGATTTCAAAATATGCTAATAGGTCAGAGGGGCCATGGTTCTGAGTCTTGTCTTTATAAGAGGATTATATGCAGTCAAATAGTTTGTAAATCCTGGCAAAAGCTATAAGCAGAGTATGGATTTTGTTTAACATTCCTATTTGTTTGGGGTTTTTTTGGCCCCCACATTAAGCTTTTGCAGGTAATTGTTCAAATATTTTTACAATGGTAGGAATATATTTTCTAGCAAAAAGTCTTTGATCCAAGGAAGGATCTAAGCATGCCTTTTCCTTCTATTGTTCCACACTCTTAATTGAAAAGCAGATTGTTTGAGTGAGCAAGTTGCCAATAAGATTATAGATGTGAATTGGTAACTGAAGGATGTGAAAAGTGATACTTTTGTATGGCTGGGTGCAGCTTAGTTCAACATCAGCTGCTATGTTTTTACATGCCCCATTGTGACTGGTTCAGTTTCCTTATTGTGGTATTTGGTCCTAGTCCTACTAATGGTACCTTACCAGCACAGTAATTTCCTACTGTAAAGTGACTGGTTTCTAAGCTAGCTCAGTGCAACATTTTACTGCAGGATTAGATGGAGGTTTCAGGCAGAACTGAAGAAAGCTGCTGGCTTATAGGATGACCTTTGAATCTCATCTGGGTTAGCGGTTGATATTTTGATTTGGTTACTGTAGTCATATTGTGACAGCTGCTAGCTCATTATAATTCGGTTTCACTGCTCCGTTTGCCTAGCAGGAATATTTAGGTTTGTATTACTTCAAAGTGTTTATGGCTACCTAGAGTTTAGCCCAGCATAAAGGTGAAGTGTTGTGAACATTTTGAAATCCCAGTGGCAAATCCAGTACCACAGTCTTCTTATAAAATGGAGAATGTGAGTTTTTCTCTTCATTGTAAAACTGGAAATACCCAATGAAAAGGCTCTTACTAGGAAAACTGTTTTGAAAACCTTAAAGTACAAGGGAAAAGAATAGTCACAAATAAACAGTTTTTTCAAAGTATGGGTACCATTTAACATGGTCTCTTAGTCTGGTGTTTTTCTTTTCCCCATGCAAGAATGTAAATATTTGAAAATAACAAAATGTGTATAACAATGATCATTTGATATTTGAAAGTGCCAGTGATCAGATGATCCTTTAGTAATGCCATGAAAGTAGAATTGGGAAGATATATGTTAGCACTAGTATTTTAGTTCACTTTATTAAAGTGTTAGAAAGTTAGAGGGTGATAGCATGCTGTTTGCAAGTTCATTAGTTAGGAATGTCTGTGCATTTTCAGTATTCTTTTTACTGATACTTTTTTAGCTTCACTTTAGCTTGATAGCATCTGTTGCACTGATAATATGGGACAAGCAATTTTTATAAGATGTTTAACAGTGGCCATATTTGTTGTAAACGTCATTTGGAACTTTTTTTATTTTAACTTGGTGAAAGGTCTTTACAAAATGTTAGTAAGGAAGAATATTTTAAGGATCATCCAAATAATTTTATTAATTTTGATTTTGAAGTGACTAATTTTGATTTTGAGAGAGGTTTGACTTCTGTTTCGCTACACTTGTCCGTCGGTCTCAATTCGGCTCTTTCAAACATCTTTACAATAAGAATGGAAAGAACCTTTAGATGATCTCTGAGGTAATTTTCTCATGTAATGGCCCATTGATTTTTTAGGTTCCCTTAAAGTATATAATAGTTTAGGTTATCCTTAAACTATTTTTTACTTTACAAGATTATTTTTTTTTCTAATTCACTTCAATTTTATGATACTTTGAAGTAACTTTGCAAGTGATGTTTCCCAAATGTAATTTTTTTTTTAATCTTGATTCAAATGAATGTCTCTTTGGTACCTCAAACATTCAAATGGATGTTTCTTTGCTACCTCAGTTCAATCAAAATCTGTAGATAAGGGATTGGATTCAAAGAAGATAAGATAATAAACTTACAAAGTTGTATCACCAAGTGGTAAGTGTTAAACCAGGGCCAATCAATGGCTGGGGTAAAGTGGCAGGGTCTCAGTAAATGACTGTTAAATGGCTTTTCTTTTTTTCATGAAAAAATTAAGGAATCACATAGATAGGATTTAGGTCCTGAAAGAAATGTTTGTAAATTGAAGTAATATCTTCATTTTAATGTATCAGGAAGTAAACCCTAAAACACAGAAAGTCAGAGAAATTCATTCTATTCTACTCTATTCTTGATCACATAGAATAGTCTCTTTATGTCAGGAAACAAACTGTTACAATCTGGTAGATTTCAGTTTATAATAAACACACCCCAGGTTATTTATAAAAGGAAATACGTGCAATCAATATATTTTGCAACACCACTGAAAAAGGTTATGTTTCCAGCATTTAGATAAGATAACTTGTTTCCTCTTGTCCAGCCAGTAAACATTTCTGTAACTCTTTCATTGGTCTGACTTCCTTTCCATCCTTCCGCCCACTCTGTGGTATACTATATTTCATGTCGTGGTAGTCAAACACCTTTATAGTCAAACCAGGTGGACTTTGTCATCCAGTTGTTATAAAATTTAGAAGAAGTGATACCTGAAACATGTTTCTTGAACAGAGAAGTGTAGATTTACTACATGCTAGAGGGGGATTTTCTCATATAAAAAGTTGACCCTGAGAGAAAATATTTATATTTTCAGTACAAATAGAAAGTAGTTTGCATTGGGGGGACTTTGTTTACTTGGAAGTGATGGGAAAGGTGAGTTGGTGGTGTGAGAGTGACTTTTCTCCCACTGTAAGTTTGGTGGTAGGCTGCTATTCAGCCATCACAAAGTCCTGTCTCTGATTCTTTTGGCCTTTCTCTCATTCTCTGAGAGCACTATTTTCTAGCTTCAAGGTGTCAAGTTTGGGTTTGATGCAGAACAGGGAAAAGGTGAGTTTGGCTATGTGATTTCATAGCTCCCTAAATTTCATCACCTTCCCTATCTGTAGCATTTAAGGGGAGAGTGAGAAAGCACATAATAACCTCCCCACTCTACAGTGGGGAGAGACATGGTAAAGGGAGTTAAAAATACATGTCAAGCTGAGCAACTTTGAGTGTTTATTTAGTTTCTTTAAGAGACCATATATACTTTTTCAAGTTAAACAGTTTTATAAACTAAGAAAGCTCAGACTTTCATGTAGGAAGAACAACATACAAAAGGATCTCGTCTCCTACTTCTTGTCAGCAAATTCAAGAGAAAGAAAAAGCTCCATAGAATAGAAAAGGTGTTGAAATGAGGAAATGAAGAAAGTACAGGCATGAGGGTCCACATGGGAGGAGTCTGAGGCATATTGTTCTTATCTTACCTTTATTGCCCTCATCTCTAGGAAAGGCAAGGCAGCCCACCCCATGTTTATTACACCACTCAGAAACTTCTCTTTTAGATCTTGAATTCCTACCACTCTGTGTAAAATATTGAGGTCACACAGCAGAACCCCAGCTCATGCCACCAGCCTTTTCCATGGTCCCGGTGTTGCTGTGGCTGAGCCAGAGGTCACTACCTACTCCACGTCAGACCAGAGCTGACTTTGTGGAGCAGCCTGGTCCTGGGAGGTGCTACCATGTCCTGGCAGCACTGCCAAATGCCCTCCTAGGAACTTTACTCCCCAGGAACTTAGCCTGCCCTGTCAGTGTGAGGCACGCAGTCCAGAATGCCCAATGCCTGGGGCAAAATAGCAAACAGTAGCTCAGTTTTGTTGTAATATGTACACAGTTGTACATATTGATCTTTAATATGAAAGATTAGATGCCGCCTAGGACATTTAATTTTAGCTCACATGCCAAGACTACATGAAATTGTGGTTAGAACTGAATCCAGCTTTTGGTTAGACATTTCCTACCTCTGTTGGGCACAATCACGGATGACTCAGCCTGACAACATCACAGGTCGGTACCATCTACAATGAAGGAAAACAGGCTATTGTTATTTAATAGCAAAATATTTCTCTCAAGTTTTTTATTGGAAAAATGGTTTCATTTGATTTTGCCTAAGCATAACATGTAAAACATGTTTGTATTAGCATTAACTAAAATCACATTCCTGGACTGGATTCTGGGGCAGGGGTATAAACACTACATTTTTAGTTTCTCATTGCCCCTCAACTCCAAAAGAAACATCAGTACAGTTAAGGAGGTCCTGCACCTAACAACCATGAACATTGTCTGCCTGAAGTGCTGTTTGGACCTTCAATAATAATAATCCTGTTTTCTCAGTTCACATTATAATCCTCATTTTAGTACTGCAGCAGCGAAGGAACTCAGTTTTAAGCACTGAGCTTTGAGAGACATTATAGAATAATAGACTAGCTGAGCGGTCACTTCAGCCTTGGACTTGACTTTCCCACTTAATGGTGACGGACTTTGGATAATTTTTTCAATGAGCTTCAACTTTTACATTTCTAAGAAGTGTCACTTCTACAACCCCAGAATCCCCATGAGCTGTGTAATTAAGCCGAGAGTAGGTTCTCTAGTCACATTTCTTTTGATATTATTTGAGAAAAAAAGATTGATCCCTGCCAGGGCCCCTGTGTGGAATTTGTAGGTTCTCCTCATAGTCTGAGTGGGTTTTCTCTGGAGGCTCTAGTTTCCTCTCACATTCCCAACACGTGCACATTAAGTTAGGTTAGTTGGTGTGTCTTAACTTCTTTTTCCTGGGTAGCGTGAGTGTGGGCATGTGTGATGCCCTGGCATGGGAGAACCTCCTATTTAGAATTGGTTCCCACTCTGTGCCTTTAGGAAGGATAGATTCCAGCCACCAGAGGTCCTGAAATAAAGTAGGCTGGTGAATGAATGAATGAATGAATGCAAATAACTGGTTTTAAAAGTGTTTTGGGCCTTTATTTAGATGTGTTGGTGATGTTTCTGTGGCCAAAAGCATTAGGGGCTTAACTCTTGATTTTCTCAATTAAGTCTCTGATTAAGTTGGTTTCCTTTTACATCATTTCTGTTAAAGTAGCAGCCCCCAGAAACTCATCAATGAGGGTGTTAAATGAGGACTTACTATACATTGTAATGATTGCTCTGCTCTGTGATTATTAAGGTATTACATGGATACACAGTGATACTCTGTCACTTTGTCTTTACTTAATTGAAAAATCTATAGGCTTTGGGTCTTGGGTGATAGCAGTTTTACAGCACATTTACCTTCTATTGAAACTGGAACAGAAGGCAAGATGAGATAGAGATAGTATAGACTATTCAGCTCTCTTAAACATCAAGGCCAAAATGAAAAGTTCTCTTTTTTAACCAATCCACCAAAAATAGTAATCCTAAAAAATAAGTATCTCTTTTGGGAAAACTTTGTTAAATTCCTATGTGCCCCTGGGTAGATTATTTGCATCTAATATTTTTCTCTCCACGTTAAATGTTCTCAGGTTTCATTTTTTTTTACACATGATGGAAACACCTCTCTATGGTTTGTGAGCAGTGAGACTAAGAGCCCATTGACAAGCTGAGATTTCTTCACCTGCATTGTAGGTCATATAACAAATGGAGTAACCAGTAGGTGGGATTCTTTTTATCTCGTAGGTACTGTTACACATACCTTCCATGTTCTCAGAAATGTGTGGGAAACACTCCTCTTCCTTTTTAGTTCTTTCTTCTCCAGAGCAGCTAGGCATACCATGTTGCCTCTTGTGATTACTTGCTCATTTCCTTTTAAGTTTCTGAGTCCCTTCTAAGAAAAATTACTTTCATTTTGAGTAGAAAGAGATATTTAGTAGATCTCATTTTATTTCCTCTTGCAGCATATCAACCTAGGAACCTATACAGTGGTAACATGTTTGGAGCCTGTTTGGGGTTGAATCACATTTATTCCTAAACATGTACTAGATACAACCCAAACTTCTTTTTCATTTTCTCAATGATTGTCTCTTAGTCATTCCTCAGTTTCATGACACATATTTATTAATAGAAATAACTAAAGAAATTTCACTGTAAGCACAGAAAGGTAACCAACTGGTTATAATATATATGTTTAAAATGCAATGTTTAAAGTTTTCTTATAAGTTGAGTTCTGCTAGAGCCCTAATGTGGGGGGAGTGGGAGACGCTTGGGCTGAGGCAGTGTGGGGGACTCTGGCTTGCTGCTCTGCATTCTCATGACCTTGGGCAATCGTATAGTGTCTGATGGGATTTCTCATCTGAGTAGCTGCACTTTGTTTAAATGAAGTAACATGAAGAACACCTGACACTTAAATTGCGAATTTTTACTATACTTTTATTTCACCTCGGCTGCCTTTTCTGTTTATTGGACCAGCTTGGCAAAAGTGATATGCAAAGTTGATAATCACATAGTGAATTTTGGCAGAACATGGAAGTGATTAATTAAATGCCACCCCCTCGTGGGCCATATTAAAGCTGAATGAAAATAGAAAGTGTGTAGTATCTGATAACATTTGGTGGAGAGCAGGAAGACAAAAGATGAGAGGATGAGAGGGAAAGAGACACATGAAAAGCTAATTTTAGAGCATTCTGATTGCAAAGTACAATTCCCCACCATGTATTGTCGGCACTGGTGTGGCTGTCTGAATCTCCAAAATTACTAGCTTACTAATTGCTCATGCTTTTTCCTCACCTTGGCTATTCAGACCACACTGTCCTCTTAACAGTTCAGTAGCCAAGTCTGAATGCTTCGGCAGCAAGCATAAACTCTTTATGTGTAACTGATTGTACTTAATTGGGCAATACCAAGTCACAGAGGAAAATTTATTAGTGACCCTGTCTCCTTCATAACTTTCAGAGTAATTGGAAATGAGCCTAATATCCATATTTTCAGCAGCTTTAAAAACGGGTCTCCTGACATGATTCAATTCATACTTTACAGTGTATGTGTGTCTTTTATTGACTCTTTTCCCTTTTCCTCTTTTATTGATGGTCTCACAAATATTACTTTGCAAATTGCAATTGCAGTGCAATGAGCATAAATATTTTAAATATCTTGGCAGACCACTTAGTAACTAGCTGGACTACCTCTGTTAGGCAGATTAGCAAATAGTTATGGGAAAGTATGGGCTTGCTAAACAGTAGTTCACTGAATTATCTTTTGGTGACCTTGAGCAAGCAAATTTTCATTTTAACTTTTTTTTTTCCTTACTGATTCAGCTGAATGTACCAAGGGGGAAAGAATTCTTTGAAATTTCTCATTACCTCAAAATTAAGCCAGTTCTATATACATAGACACACACACGTATGTGTGTGTGTGTATATATATATATATATATATATATATGTATATGTATGTATGTATGTATACATAACACACACACACACACACTTTTCTGATTGCATTTGCCATTCATCACACAGTTGTATATACATTTTGAACATTAAATTGAAAATAAAACAAAAGAAACCTGCCTTACTCTTAGTCTTTTAAAAGGCATTTTAATAGTTAATGAGATTTAGCCCCTTACCCTCAATAGTTTCATTTAGTTCTGAAATAAAAATTTACGGCTATTCTCTCAGCTGAGCTGATACTAATTTAAGGGTGGAATTGAGTTCACACCTGCTCCAGCATAAAAAAGAAGCCTCTGTGTGACTTCTTAAAACTATTCTCAGAGCAGAATAAGAGCAAACTCAAGACTATCCTACAATTGCTAACTGAACAGCAATGTTTCTTACAAACACTAGAGAAGCTGCTTTCTAAAGTGTCTCTAACTTGCTGATATTGTCCACAGCCTGATGACCTGCCCAAGTTAGCCATGCTCCTTAAAGTGGGATGTGGTTATGGAAATGCATTTTGTTTGCATCGGCGGTAGATCGACATTAACACTGCAAAGTGTACATGTGGGAAAATCTTTGCATTCGCAAGGCCGTTTAGCTGTTCATGGCATGGTCCGTTAGTCAGGCAAAGTACAATGGCTTTTCTGAGTGCTCTAGTTAAGGGGCAGGATGTGTAAAGCAGTAGCCACTTAGGTGGATAATTAATCATTAGTGTAGACTTGTAATACTGCAATATAATATATAAATTTCAGCACCTGTTAAAGTTTTCTCCGAGCAGATCACCTTTCCTTGCTGTGAGAGAGCATTCCTCCCTGGACAAAGAGACTTCTCCCAGAACATGGGAAACGCCTACTGTCTTTAAGGGAGTACTAATTTTTGTATCAAACAAGCACTATTTTCCCCTGATCATGGTGATTAATCAGCATATTTTAGCAGTCAAATTTAAATGGATTCCCACACAAAACTATTTTGTCTAGGTTTGACTGTAGATGACAAAATACTGCTGAGGAAAAAAATTGTTTTATTTTAATATATGGAAACCACTGACTTGTTAGAGAAGCTACCCCGCTCCCACACCAACATTATCCCCCACAAGTCAGTGTTCATTTTATAACTTCATCACAAGTAAATATTCAGATGGAGAGCTTTTTCTAGAGGCTAAGTTGGAAGGGGTAGAGAAGGAAAAACGTAAATCCCAGTTCACTTCTTGGCTTGGGTGAATCGTGAGTTTTTACACCTCATATCTTAGCTATCTTGATTTTCAGATGGAGAGGAAGTGCTCCCTTACAGCAGTGAGAGAGAGGGCAAATTACATATTTGTGAAAGCAAAGCAGACTATCTTACGGATTTAAAAGTTTGATAGGCTTCTTGATAAATTAATGTGCTATGAGTATGTCTGCAAAAATATGGCCCTCAGTATATGTATTTTTAAAACTAGCTATAAAAATTACATGTGTACTAGAAGCCAACCGGAATGATAAACTTTAAAACTCAATAATGCTTGGTTCATTCATTCATTCTTCCAACAAGTACTTATAGAAAATCTGCTACGTGGGCCCTGTGTGAATTCTTGGTGGCAAGACACTTTTTGCCTTTATTGTGGCCCACAATCTAAGGAAGGTATGGAACGGGTACTAGATAATTATAATGGAGGGTAGTAGGGAAATGATCAATGAGTGAGCTGGGGACTATTAGTTTATATGTCTGGGCTGCCAGCGGTCACCTTCCTACTGTGATGGCTGGGTAGAGTACACACTGTTTACCTGCATTTGCTGAGAATGTTACATACGTTACCTTATTTGCTCCTTACAGTAAACCTCTTTGTTAGGGATTGCCAGTCCCATGCTACGGAGGGGCAGCTGGGAATCAGAGAGATTAGTTTACCTGTCTGGTGTTGTGGAGTGAGTCCTTGGTGGAGCTCAGATTCAGGTATCTCCTGAACTCCAAAACCCTTATTCTTAACCACCCTGTACTGCCTCACTTGTAGAGAATATGGAAGGAATTCCCTGAGGTGCAATAGCAGTTAAGAGTGTATTCAGCTGCAACTAATAGAATACCTGATAATAGTAGGTTATTCAGATAAGAATGGCTTTTTCCCTCATGTAAGGGGATGTCTGGAGGTAGGAGTTTGCTGTGTGGATTCAGCAAGTCAGTGTTGCCATCTTTTCTTTCTGCCTCCCTCAGCATGTTGGTTTTCTTTCTGTAACTTTTTCCTCTCATCTTCTTTCCTGCAAAATGGCTCCTGAGCTCGACATTACACCAGCACTTATGATAGGAAGCAGGAGCGACAGAGATTAGGCTACTACCTATAGCTACATCTGTCCCAACCCATCAGGAGTAAAAACCATTCCCAGAAACTAGTGGCCTTTAGTTGGATTCAGTTAATGCCTGATTGACCAAATACTAACAGATATGTGCTCATAGTTTTCAAGGGTTGTTGGGAAAGCAAACATATGCAGCCTTGAGTCGCAGTTGACTCTGTGACACAAGAGGGAGGGGAGAGACACAATATGAATTTTGTTTTAAGTGATAATGCCAAAGCTGAATTTTAAAGGATGAATTAGAACTAACCAGATAAAAAGACAATTGCCACTTAAGATAAATACTTGTGCACAGGAGTGGAAGTGAAAGCTTGAAGATACAAGAAGAAGCCTGGACTTGAAGTAGTTCCATAAGACTGAGACATAGATCCAGAGAGGAAGGCTTGGCAGGAGGAGAAGGAGGAGAAGTATGACGGATTTTTCTATTTTGTATGGTAAATGGAGAAAGTCAAACTTTTACTGAAATGTAGTGAATTGCTCAAGGATTGATTTTAAACAGTGGGATAACTTGACATGATTTATGGTTTAGGGCCATCACTCAAGTAACAGAATGAATCGGAGACAACACGAGAGGCAGGGGATTACTTTGGAGACGATCGAACAATTTCCAGAGGAGATGATGAGAGATTGAATTGAACCAGGAACAATGGCAATGAAGAGAATGTAGATTTGAGTGATGTTACAGGAAGGAAATGGTCATACTTGAAAACTAATGGATACGGGGAGGGTCATTCTTGGCTTTTTGGTGACAGGTTTGGGCTTGTAGTGATGCCATTCATTGAGGTGTGGATATGGGAGAAGACAGTTGTGGGTATTAAATAGAAAACTAGTTGTAGGCATAATGAATTTCTGAGTTAGTTATGGATGGAGTGATTTGTGGTTCTGAGCTGAGAATGCAGATTTAACATACAGTTTTTTACATTTGGCAGTTGAAATCCTGGGAATGGATGTTGCCTTAGAGGGAGAACAGTGAACCTGTTTTCTGATTAACCCCTTGTGCCCTAAAGATCTTAAATTAAAGGTGGAGACAAAACAACAACAACAACAACAGCCTCATCACCTCTCCTCTCCAAGGCATGGTTATCTTTATGAAATCTGGGTTTTTATGTGATTATATAATCATTTTCAGTGTTATATTTAATGACTCACCTTTAACATATTACTTAGTTTCTCTTTTCTTTGTATCTTTTCTTCCTTGTTTCCTTCCTCCCTTTCATTAAGGTCGATTAGAATTAAACTACTTTTAGAGTATTAATTTAGCCACCATTTGAGAAAATGTCATAGATTCCTAAAAGTGTTATGAAATCATATTTAGTCTTGTGTTCTCTCTGATTTCCATCACCTTCCCTCCCGATGAGGGTATCCTTCTAGATGAGGTCCTAATAATGGTGTTGGCACGTAGATGTCACTATGACTAATGCATAAGTGAATGGATCCCCAGCAGGGACGCCCTGCGTGGAGGAAGACTTTACTGACAAGGCGATGTATCCATTGTGATCGTTCTGACTTTCAAGGATCCCAGTTCTGTAGCCATCAGCTTAGGATACTGAGCGTTCTCTTTTGTAACTACCAGTGATGGTAGTCCTCACTTCTTCTAAGTGTCTTTGGCAAATATTTATCATAGTCATGGTTCATCTGCACTTTGTGCCTCTCTTTATTATCCTCACCTGTTTTGTTTTTTAAAGATTTATTTATTTATTATTATTTATTTGTTTGTTACTGTTTTTTTAAGATTTATTTATTTATGCATATAGAACTGGGGTACAGGCCAGAGGTGCAGAGACAATAAGAGGATTCACCAGAGACAGAGTGGGTAGCAGAACAGACAGATTGATGAAGTACACTGCTAAGGAGAGCAGCAGATGGGTCAGGAGAGATCTGCTGTGCCATGTGGGTCACCTCCAGGGCCTGGGATCAAATTCGCACCGAAGCAGCTGCTGCCAGCTTGCAGTGCTGCACTTTAATCCGTTGCACCACCAGGGAGGGCCTGTGTCCTGTTCTAAGTGGGGAATCCAGAATTTATTGCAGTATCCCAGATGTGGTTTAATCAGTAGTGGGTCTGCTTTTATTTTGTAGTATTAATGCAGTCTAAGGTAATGCTTACACACCCAAGGTTTATATTGACTGGAGAGTGACCTTGCAGTCCACTCTGATCATTAAGCATTTTTAAAGTTAATTGGTTTGTAGTTAGATCTTTGACTTCTTTGTGTGGAATGGGACTCTATCCTGATTCATCGCTTTGTTGGTTGTTGTGTACAGTCATCCCACGTCCTTTCACTGTTGATGGGGAGGCAGTGTAGTGTGATGCTAAGCAGTGTGCACTGCTGGGTTTAAATCCTGTGTCTACCCTTTCCACATACCATCTTTACCTATATGTTGAAGATAATTTTAAAAATCCACATGTTAGAATTGTTGGGTGAGTTACATGAGGTAATGCACACATGATGCATACACAGGTACTTAGAACACCGTGAACACTGAATAAATGTTCACTGTGACTGTTGGAGGTTTGGGGGCAGCTAAATGTGAGAGGAGCCATTTCTGTAATTGTGAATCCTTTTCTTTACAACCAGTAGTCTGCTTTCTGGAGAGAAAGCTTAAGGTTGTTCTTCTGTGATCAGTGGAA
Organism: Condylura cristata; assembly: GCF_000260355.1. Taxonomy (NCBI): domain Eukaryota; kingdom Metazoa; phylum Chordata; class Mammalia; order Eulipotyphla; family Talpidae; genus Condylura; species Condylura cristata. The sequence continues at coordinate 35,646,112 of NW_004567117.1, read as the reverse complement.
GAAACAAATATGGTTTGTGATTTTGAGTCATATTAAATGAAGGTCATAGGAAAATAAAAGAAGATCAGTTGAGAGCAAATAATTTACTGCATAGAGGGTTTGCCAGAGAATGCCTTTGAATTTAGACTATGGGAACCAGACGCATGAAAACCTTTTAGGAATACATTTCTTGTGTCAAGCACAATCCTTGGAGAGCCACATGTGAACGGCTGGGGAGTTTTAAGAACAGGTCCTACTGCAGGGTGTGGGCCTGATGGCTCGGTATACTCAGAAAGAATGGGCTTGCTTCCAGCAGCCTGTTCAGAACTATTGGGACCTCACACAACGTCTAGACTGACCTGAGCCAAGAGCCAGCCTGACTTGTTTTCATAATAAATGACACAGTGGGTCCAAGTCACCAGGTATGTCAGCATACTGTTCACAGTTGTAAACTTTTCTGAACAAACCATCCTTGCACTGCCCATGTGTCATCATTTCTTCAAGAAGTATGAATGAATGTTACCTTAACAAAAAAGCCAACCCATTTTGGTTCATCACACTAGTGGCGAGGACATATGTAGACTCAGGTGTCAAAAGTTCTTCTATGTACCTGACTTCTGTTTGGACCATTTCTTTGAGTATGAATGAATTTTGAAATATAATAGGGAAGCCAAAACTTGCAGATTTCACTATATCTGATTATTTGCATGATCTGAGAGGAACTTTATCAGTTAGAAAACACTGAAGTGTTTTCTGTGGTTTCTAACAGCCATCATTTCTCAGTGTTATTTTTGCATTGGCATTCATTGCCAATGCTGGACCTCAGGAGAGTAAGACTTGTGGCTATTCTCAGAAACCAGCAGGGCTGCAGAATTTTATTCAGTGACTCTCCTTTTCTAAACCAAAGTAAGGTTGTACTTTTCACTTTTATAGACAGACAAATTAGGGTCTTTAAAATAAAACCTACTTCCCCTTTTCTTTCTTTTTAGATAATCTGTAGCAAAAACTACAGATTGGTTTTCCGTATAACTGCCTTGTTTTAAAAATCAAATTGAAGACCAACTTGATTCTGCCTGCAGAGCAGAGCTATCTGCTTTTTTAGAAAATCTGGATGGTTAAATTGGAAGCACGTTCTGCACATGGTTTAGCAGTTAGTAGCCTGGAAAATGACCCAATAGCCAAGATAGTTTTTTTAATCTTTATTGTAAGTGCTTGTTTAAAGTTTAAGCCTATAATTGACTATTTTGCACATTGTTCATTGTTAATTCTTCTCAGGCTATTATAGTTTTGTAAATACATTGCCTGCTAAGTTGTGTCAGCGGAGGAACATTAGCACTATAAGAAAATTTAGTAAAATGTTGTACTTGAAAGGATTCTCAGTTACAGTGGATCACCATGCTTTCTTGGTGATCCTAGGAAGTCACTTTCTACTTGTGCAAATCTCTGCTTATTTTAAATGGGTATCTTTTTTTTTTTTTTTTTTTTTTTTGCTTTTTTCTACAAGGGCAGCAGAGATATTTACACTGAGCTCTGGCCTGCTGAAGAGTTCTAGTTTATCAGTGGCTACTTTACTGTATTACTTGGCCCCTTTAACCAGTTCCACTTCAAAATGTGGCAAGCCCTTCAATTTTGTCTTGTTAACATATTTTTATCAGCTGGCATCTACCAGACAGCTCAAGCTTTTCTGTTTTGTATAGTTTATATTTGAGAAACAGTTTTAATATACATACTACATGCAATTTACTGTACTCACACGGCAGACGTGACATGATAAACACTGATCAGAAAATAATAGGGACTTCCTATTATTCGGAATATAAATACTTGATTTTCATCTTTCATTTCTTAGTTTAGATGACATGGGCATTTCTTGAAATTACAGATACAAGCTAACAATGGCTAATAGTTAAGACTTGCAGAAATTGCAGCGGTAAAAGAGTAAAATTCTTATTATCAGGTAGTTAGGCCCACTAGAATATAGACATAATGATGGAAAATAACGGGGCAGATAAAATGTGATTTATCTGTGTATGGTATAGAAAGAAAAATAATGATTCGAAATGTACCAAATGTAGCTTAAGCCATTTTATCATTATGCACAAATGGAAACTTACATAAAACTCCTCTTGATTAAGTTTTATGTGAAACAAAGGGTATGATTGGAAGTGTAGAATTGGAAAGTATTTTAAGAGCATGATGATAATCCAGCTACAGGCTTTAGCAAATCTGTGGTCAAACTAGAGAGGAGAAAGAAAAAGCGAGAAAGCTCGATTTGGTCACCACAAATCGACATCACATGTAGAAGTTTGGACTAATGGATTTTTGCACTAAATTTGATGATCAGATGAAGCTTTTCATAGAAAATACTATTTGAGCCAGTGATCCAAGCACGGAAAGGTGCTGTGCGTGTGTAGGCAGAACTGTAACCTTTCTGTGTCTTGGAAGAAAATTTAGTGGCTAGCTTTGAACAGTAGACCCTGTAAAGCAGAATAGGGGGGGGGGGGAACAGAAGTAGTGAAAGGACACTGGGAGTGAGAAAGGCTGTGCATTCAGAGATAAATTCAATACGCAGAGGCCCCAAAGTTATGTTATGTAAGAATAAATACACTAAGAGAGAATATTCTATCAGGCTGACAGGATTAGAAGTTGAAGAGCACAAAGCAATTATTTATTAAGAAAGAGGCACAGTTGACATCGAGTGTTATAGAGGAGGAGACTGACATGATTACAGGAAGACTTTAAGAATCTGGAAAAAAAAATCCCCAAAATTAAGGGTGAAAAAAGGAAGAAAGATTAGCATGAGATGATGATAAATAATAATGAGTTATTGCTGAAAGCATATAAAGAACAGGAGATCCTAAAAGTGGTTTGTCAAGCTTTGAAGAGATGGAAAGGGTAATTTATTGACAGGCAATGGAGACTCTGCTAAAAAATAAATGAATTTTTCACCTCAGTGTTCACAAAGGAAGATGGGGGACAGATGCCAGAACCAGACATAAATTTCCCAGGGGAGAATGAAGAAATACAAAAGAAATCAGGATCACATGGAAACAGGTGATCTACGGATGAGAAGAAAAACTAATAAAATCCTGAAGCTTAGCTCTAGTCACTTAAAATTTTTGAAAAAGTTAGAATGTAGAAAAAGCTAGGAAGGAGAAGAAAAGCAATTGGCTGTGTTCCTTAGAATGGTTGGAAATAAGGTTGGATATAATTTTGTAGGTTGGTGTCACCTAGACAATTTATTAGATTAATTTACCTAGTTGATTCCTTAGTCTGACTCATTAGACTTTGAAATTTACCCTTAAACAGAATGTGCTACATTATATTTTAAAAGATAACTTAATTAATGTCGATATAACCAAGGCACCCTTTTTGTTTTCAAAGTTCTCAGTCTTTCAGAGTTACCCCACTATGTCTAGGGGTCAGTGTTTGTTAAAGTATTTGTAAGTTGAGAGAGAGAGACTGAGATTTTGTTAATTGTCCCTGGTCTTCTTTTTGCTGGCTTCTTGATGAAGAATGCCTGGAGAAGAGCATGATGAAGAATTCCTGGAAAAGAGCAGCCCCCTCCCCCCCTTTTTTTTTTTTTCTGGGTCTGTTGCTTGTGGTCCTTCACTTGTGCCTGCTTCCTTTTCCTAGTGCTCAGATGCGGATCCTTCCTTCCCCCCAAGTGCTCTTCTCTTTCCAGTGTCCCAAACCAAACACCTTGCTTTTGCTCTCTATAGACCGCCCATTACTGTATTTAGAAATTCTTGACCTTTTACTGTTTCAGGGTTCACAAAGTTCCTGTCTTAGGCAAGTGAGAAGCTTTCCATTCATTTTTTCCCTTTCTGCATTTCCTTTTTGGGGTAAACCCACCTCCCACCCCAGGCTGACAACCTGTGCCTCTTTTTAGGTTATCCCCATTTCCAGCTCTTTGCTTCCATAAACTTGAGAATTCTTTGGTAGAACTCACTAAAAAGATTTTTCCATTTCTTTCTCGGAATTAATCTTTCTTTGTGTTGTGTTCATATGTTACTTTAAGATACTCATTAATGCAGATATTATTGTGAAGTCCTTTCTTCCACTGTCACTTTGGAACAGACTCAGTACAAACTGTTGATTGTCATCTGCAATTGTTCTATGTTGAAAGACTGAAAGCCAGTAGACTTAAGTTCATTCAAAGAAGGCCCAACTGAGCTACTATATTGTTTCTCTTTCCATCTCTTCAACTTTTATAGAAAGCCAGTTACAATTTGATTGGTCATTTCACTGGGGATAAGTCATTTATAGGCATTGTCAGCTCGATCCCTGCCCTGGGTGAGTCTGCTGTGGTAACTGAAGGGGATGCTAATGTGCAGGAGGCAGCTGTAAGCACAGCAGTACTAACCCCATCTGTACATGCTATGTGAGAAAGTAGAAGCAAGAGCTGGACAGAGAGAATGCTACAAAGAAGCTTTGGTACATCTTGGCCTGTAAATACTGGGCATGTAATCTTATCCCACTATTTCCTAACACAAAAGTATATATAATGAATGGCATTCTTCAGCAGAGAGCCTGTAGCCCCCAAACACCAGCCTTGCCGCACTGAGTTACCTCTGAGCTGCCACCACAATGCAGGTGCCTTGGCTCCACCTGTGGTATTTTGTGTTCAGAGGTCTAGGCAGTGATCCAGGCATCTAATTCAAACATACATTCAGTGATGCCATGTCCTGCCACGTTTGAGAACCTCTGACGTATACATCACTTCAAAGAATTGTCATTTTTGTTTTCAAACCTGTTTACTTTTCTTGAACTGAGTACTTATTTTTAAATCTTTCTATTTCTTTTTCACTCAGTAAAAATGAGTCATCACCTGCTTGGCACCTGTTTTGCCATCAGGATACTTTTATACCATACATTAATAACTTTTAGGTCAAAGAAAATGGTAATTTTTAATATGTTAAAATAGTACCTACTTCCAGAAAAAGCTAAGATGCCTTTTTATCTTATTCACCCTTCAAATTCATAGGATTAATCTTAAGCCGTGAAAGATTTACCTCAGTAATATTGATGTGAGTGACAGAAATTCATTGTTGTAAATTCATAATTAAACATATATGTATGTATAAGTATAAGTAGCAAGAATGATTTTCCTCATATGGTAGGGAAAATGTTAACAGATTTTTACTAGTTTGGAGAAAAGTCAAGCCAAATTAGAGGAAAGTCAGCACTATAAATATTTCAAAAAGAGCATCCATTTATTATTTTTTTGTCAGATGCAACTAACACTAAATGACAACGAAAAAGGAAACTACCTTATACAGAACAAATAGGGAAAAGACTATGGAATTAGCCTCAAAATTGGTTGTATTTAGGTATGCCTCTTTCAGGTACTTATGTGATTTTGTTATAACGTGTAATACTGTCTATGCTATGTTGCACAACTTGTTTTATACTGGACAATGATTTTTAAGTCATCTGTTCAAAAAATGGAACACAAACCCCAAGTTATTTATGTTTCTTTTTTTTTATAACCTGTGAAATGGCAAGGTGGCCAGTAAGAATGTTTTATCAAATGCTGTCACCTATGGCATTTTGTCACCACTTTTGTCTCATGTGGGTTTTCATGGAGGGTCCAATTGGCCTTGTGGTGGCTGTGGTGCTGGCCCAGGCCCCCCAGGGTCCAGGTTTCAGTCGGCAGATGTGAGGCCTGTTGACCCAGGTGGTAGACAGGTTTTGTTGTATATGTTGAATTCGCTATATTTAATTTAGTAAGATTAAACACAGAGAGAAAATCCGTTTTAAAGGCTTATGCAATTTGTAATATGTCATCCAAAGTTAAAGAAAATATATAGAATTTAGATATTTACTTGTTTGCTGCACATCCTAGTAGCTTCCATTTTACCATTGAAATTATGAACACCTGCTTTTATTTAGAATATTTGGCAAGTTGAAAATGTAACCTTTAGAGAGAATTAAAGTTCTTGTATTGGAATGAATAAAGTAGTTAAATCATTAATCATGTGAAATTATTTCTCAGGATATTAATAACCATTTCTTTGCCTATGATCTTTTCTAATCATCGAATCTTAATTGGTGGAGTTTTATTTGAAGGCATATCCCACTAGCAGGCCAAGAATACAGTAACTTATGAAAAAGTTCAAAGCATTTTGCTTGGCTGGATTCAGCTACAAATTAGTAAGCATTTTTGACCTATATCATGTATATTGATTGGTGTCAGATTCTCTGGGTATATGGATATGCTATTCTATGGTTCTTTCATATATTAGTGTTCACTCGTAAGCCATTCATTACTTGACTCATCAGATATTTACCAGGCAGTGGCTTTGTACCAAATACTTGACATGACTTGATGATGAGCATACACCTTGAGCACCACGGACTTGCAGTTACTTTCTACCTGGTGAAGATACAGGGAGTGCATGCAACCCAGGGGAGGGGAGACACTCACAGGAAGCTGGGGAAGTCGACTTCAAAGTTGACCTCTGAGTGATCAGGACACCGTCAGCAGAGGAGCTTGAGTTGGAAAGAGATGGACAAATGCTCAAGGCTTAGGAAGTAGTATCTGCTTTGAGAAGGCTGGGAATCAGGGAATGGAGTAGGCAGCTCTTTAGGCATTTTTTGCAGAGGGAGAGTGTGGGGAACAGGTTCTGCACGTCCAGGAGAGCCAGCTCACAAAGGGCCTTCCAAGCTGTGTCCGACATGTGTCCTTCATCCAGCAAATAGGTGCTGAGCACTGACTGCATGCCAGACAGTTGGGACCCATCTGAAAACAAAACCGAAAATAAGGCCTGCCCTTATGGGACGTTTATTGAAGTGGGGAGAGACAAATGATACACATGTTGCTAGTGGTTTTGAAAGTGGACCAGAAGCATGTGTAGCCCAAATGGTTGCACTCTTAGCATTTTGCCAATATCTTTGCACCAAATCAAAGAATATTTCATAAAAAGAACTTTGCAATCATTTCCAGTTCTGGTCTTAGGACTGCAGATAGCTTAGTGTGTTTAGAAGAAAAGTTGCAGGTTACCAATCATTTGTATTTATCAACCAAATTCTGTGTCTGGGGTTGGGGTGAACATACCACACTTGAGGGGCAGTATAGTCAGGCACGGCCCAGTGCACTGGAATCTACACCAGGTCACACATACACCAGTCCCTGCGTCTGAGTGGGAGACATAGACTGATGTCCCATCTCTGTTGGTGTCAGCAAGTGCTGCGAGGTTTGCACAGCAACGACATCACCACTAACCCTTTCTCAGAACCTACCTTTCTTCATTTTGTGCATTTTTCCATCTCAGTTATAATCCCAATTGGCTTCCCACCACCAATTCACCCGTGCGCTATCACCACAATCCAATATTGTTTTAACAAAATTATAAAACAGAAAAGTTGTTTGATTGTAGTTGTTATTTTCTGCCCTGTAAACAAAGTAACCAATATTCTGCATAGTGTTTGAAGCTAGATGTTTGCTTTTCACTTGAATTAATTATTGTGATTAAGTAAGCTTTATTAGAGCGAACACTTCTTTAGAGGACTGAAGAGCAAAAAGGATCCTATAAAGCAAAAAGAGAAGTAAAGTTGAACATAGTGAATGGAGAAAGATTTGTTTGAATTTGACCTAGAGTTGAAACTCCTCAATGTGTGAGAGATATTTGAAAACAAATAACTATACTCCAGCAACTGTAGACTGACTGTTTTACTTCCTTTAGAATACAAGTTGCATGTGGGTAGGAATTATGCCTTTAAATGTTAGCCTATAAAGAGCTGGAAAACTACTCAAGGGTAACAGCTGAAGAGGAAATGGTTCTGTCAGCATCGTGCTCATGGATGATTAGGCACATAAGGGACACAAGCAGAGAGAGGTGCAGAGGGAAGAGGTCATAAAACATGGAGGCCTGTTTGGACTAAAATACAATAACTAGTGAGAAAGGCCTTGGGAACTACTGAGGTGATCTGTTTTCTCTTTTAACACAATACAAATATGTGCATTTGAGAATGTGGGGTGCTTCCTGCGGTGTCATCAGCAGCACATACAGATACTTGTGTTAGAAGCAGATCTGATGTATTGCCTGGATAGTGCATGTCAATATGATAGGTAAAAAGTATTAGGAAAAAAAAAAAAAGGCAGAAGAGCTAAAAAGACATTTCTCCAAAGAGGAAATACAGATGGCCAACAAGCATATGAAAAAATGTTCAACATCACTTGTAATAAGGGAGATGCAAATTAAAACCACAATGAGGTATCACCTCACCCCAGTGAGAATGGCACATCTTCAAACAACTAGCAACAACAAATGTTGGCGAGGGTGTGGAGAAAAAGGAACTCTCCTACACTGCTGGTGGGAATTCAGACTAGTACAACCACTATGGAAAACTGTTTGGAGGTTCCTCAAACTGCTTAACATGAAGCTTCCATGTGACCCAGCAATCCCACTCCTAGGTGTCTACCCAGCAGACACAGAAACACTGATTCACTGTTTTTTGGTCCCATTCCCACCATGTTTATTGCTGCTTTATTTATTATTGGAAAGACATGGAAACAACCCTAATGTCCAAAAGTGGATGACTGGATTAAAAAGATGCAGTACATATACACAATGGAATATTATTCAGCAACCAAAAAACAAAACAAAAACACATTCCTTTTGTGGCAGTATGGATGGAGCTGGAAAAGATCATGCTTAGTGAAATAAGCCAGAAAGAAAAGGAAAAATACCAGATGGTTTCATTCATAGCAGGAGTATAACTGACCAGGCAAGAAAATAATAATAAATAATGAACAGCTCTATATCAGAGACATTTTATTGGGTGGAGTGGGGAATGGGACCAAAAAACAATGGGGGGAAGGAAATGCACTGGACTATGGTGATGGCTCACAGGTGATTTGGTGGTGGGAAGCCCACGGGGATTACAACTGAGATGGAAAAAGGCACAAAATGATGTAAAATAAACTATTACATTATTTTTTAAAAAGAATTAGAAATTCTAGATTCAAATGGCATGCAATCAAAAAACAAGAATTAAAGTCTACCCTAATGGCTATGATACTTGGTGTTTTTTAAATAAGCACACGTTAAATCGCTATCATAAAGAAAAAGACCTACCAGAAAGAACAAGTAAGGGTCACAAAAGTCTAGTGGACTATCAGCATCATTACACATTAGTAAAGCATAAGTGAAACAGATCAGTATTGGCCTGTTGCTTTAGGAGGCTCTATGGGACTCAGGTCAGTGTTTACACCCCCGTCATTTTCCATCTTTGACAGATTAAAGCTAAATGGTATGAAAGTCTTAAGACAATTCAGAGAATCAGAATAGAAGTCAAATCAGAGTAGCAGCTACTCTCCATGGAGGCGAGGAAAAGACAGATTCTTCACCACTTTCGCTTGTTTACTTTCTGAGAGACCCTGAATACTCATTTGGCTTGCATCCTGGCTCAAGCACTTAAATTTATGGCCTCCCACTGTGTGTGTGTGTGTGTGAGAGAGAGAGAGGGATAGAGAGAGCGAGCGAGCAAAGGAAGAGCAGAGGATGGAGATAGCAAGACCTAGTCCATGATGCTTTGAAATCATCGCTCAAGTTTGACACATACTAGGTCTCCATGGATCTTTTTTTTTTTTTTTTTTTTTTACCTCTGCCACCTGATAAAGTGGATGGGTAAATATAGATCTTTCTTTGCTGCTATCACTGAGGATTATAATTTTTAAGTGCCAAAAACTTAAGTATCCAATTTTACTTTTCCTGTTGACTTCCTTGATACTGTCCTCCAAGACATTCCACGCTCCCCCACATCCCTTGCTGTGTCTTTGTCCTCCTTCTCACAGATGTATCTGTGGGACTCTGGTTGTCCCACTGTCTGTGAATGACTTTGACTATCTCTATCACATCAGGATTTGTTGCAATGAGAGAAAACATTGGCCTACTCCAGCACCTCCCATCTGAGGTTGAGTCTCTGTGGCCTGTCACCTCTGTGGAGGTGACCTGGGTTGAACTCACTTTCTCTTTAGTCACAGTCCACCTCTCTCGCTCACCAGGCAGTCACTGTTCAGTCAATTCAATAGGTCTGAGAAAAGAGAAGTAGGACAGAAAGTGACAACAAAATGAAGCAGGAGTCCTAGAATTTTAGCAGAGATGTCAGATGTCAAATCTGTGGCTTGGCTTGAGATAGCTGATCTTCGAATATATGCCACTAAACTTCAAATGGCATTTTCTCTCATGTATTAGAAGAAAATGTGCCCCTTTATTTTCTTGCAACCCTCAGCAGTTTGCATCTCCCCAGATTATTTTACCTTGTTTATTCTGAAACCTTTTTCTAGAAATATTTCTTTCTTTTTCCTTTTCTCTTCTCTTTCTCCCTTCTCCTTTTCCCTCTGTGTAACAAGTTTGTGGGGGACCTTCAACTCTGTGGCAGTGAATGTCAGACTGTGGCTCATCAATCACTTTCCCCATGTCTTGTGGGATCACATCAAAACTGGTACACCGTTCAGTCCTGTGAATCAGCATCTCAGTAGGTCGTAGTCCAAGAGCTTCCCCAGATTGCCTAGTTTCCAAAGCAGTTTGACATCTGCTAAGGTGGCACAGCTTCACATTGCATGTTTTATTTCTAGCCTATTCTTTGTGTCTTTTGAAACCCGCCTTCCTCAACATCCAAAATGTCAAAAGTCTTTGCATTCCTCTCACTGTGCTTTTCTTTTACTAGCTGTTTTTCTCTTTTATCTTCTTAAGCATAGACATGGGAAGAGAGATTGGGTTTTGGTGCTACAGCGGGGCTTCATTTCCAGCTTCATGACTTCGTAGCAGTGTGTGCTAGACCACTCATTTGTCTCCAGTAGGACATGCCTTTTGAAGGTTTGCATGAGTAGCAAGTGGCATTTTTGATTTGAGAGCACAAACATAGCTGGTTTTGCTCTTATGAATTTGCTTCTCCCAATTTGCTGGTGGAAAACTTGGATATCATATTCTTTGCGAGGTTTGTGGCTTGGGTGAGAGCCAGGAGGTGAATTGCCTTTTACCCACTCTGCCTCTCCGATGTACCCATGATCCTTTCCTACAACAAATCACGGTTGGTTTGGCATGGCAAGTACTGGAAGAGAGAAATGTTCTCTAGTGAAGTAGAAAATGCAACAAGAAATGTCTGAGATTGATAAAGATAAGTGTTTGATCCACTTTACTCTCTACCAGAAAAATATTTCCTTGACAGTTGGAGATCTCAAAGGTCTAAAGCTGCTGATATGGGATGATGACTATTCTAGTATTAATATTTCTTGACTAGTATAGTACATAACATAAGGTCAACATGTCTATTTCCCTTTATCTGGGAACCTCCAGACAGCTATATGCAGACAAAGGAATTCCAAGCCCAAAAGTCTTTAGCTCTGAGGACACAACAGCTATTATTTGCCTATGAATTGCTGAACAAGCCATGTTTTAATAGTCTGTAATATAGCTTGTCAAGAAACAGTGTAATCTGCAGTTTTGGGTGTAGGGGTTCAGTCATCTGGATTGAGAAAGACCTACTGATGAACTAGTCAAATAAATGGGATTTTCAAGAATTGCCATGCAAGACCTAGTTGTCTCTTCTGTGAGAGCAACACATGAGCCTCTAATGTGCCACCCGGTACCAGCAAAGGGTATGTGTTTTGTCCTAAGCCAGAGTATGAAGTGTAGTCATTCATGTCATGCAAAGTGTTGTGCAGCTTTTCAGGGATTCCTGCAGGGAAGATGAAGGCAAAGACTAGAATGATGGTCCTGGATTTGTGTGTGCCTGGCTCAGTTCAGACTGGCTCAGGTCTGAGCATCAGCCGCCCTGTGAGGTCGTTTTACCTTGGACAAGCCTGGCACAGCGCCATTTAACTTACATGAGTGCCAAGGGCCTTTTGTGCTTCTCTTTTCTAGTTTTACTGTAACTATATTTACAGTCTTTAAAATTTTCTAGTTTAGCTCCACAGTGTCCCCACTCCAATGCTTTTTCCCTCCTACAGTGCATCTTTAAGGTGGGAGTCTGCAGCAAGGAAAACGTGTAGACTGAAGAAGGGATTGGCAAAGAGAAAGACAAATGGAAGAGATAGGGAGGAATTAAACCTTTCTGTTTTAGGTGTTTTGATGCTATCAAGCTATGGCTCTTTCTTTCAAAATTTTCCCCCTCGTCCAATTTTCCAAGGAGCAATCTCTAAAATAAGAATATTTCCATCTACAATAATCTTAACTTTGTGGACTATTGGGAAAACAAAAAAACATATTTGGAGGTGGTAGACTCTGACTACTTAAAAACCAAGGCTAGATTTTGGAAAGGACTTATCATTGACATTATTTATAGCTAGTATACTTGGACGATAAATTAGAAGTGAATCTTTGTTTATTAACAGCCAAATCTTTGAAGGTGTGTGTGCGTGTGCGTGTGTGCACACATGTGCAAGTGTTTGCCGTGCCTGCTCACACACATGTGTATGTGAGAGATACATTGGAGTTCATGCTATGTAGGAATGTTCTATACAGTCCTGATAGACTCGAATTTACTTTGGGTTTGCAATTTGGGGGAACTGATTACCACCTTTTTCTGGGATGGGAGTTTTTGTACTTCTGTTCAAGACTGACCTAATATCAAGCACCATATTTAAGCATCACAAATATACACTAAGCGAGGGACAGATGCACAAGGAATTTAAGCAGAGTTTTTCTAAATGGCAAATAATTAGAGGGGAACAGATGCCTATGGGCAGCAAAGGATGAAATGAGGTACCAGGAATTTTAAAAGGGAGAAGGCAATACTTATGTAGAATGCAGTCACTCTCAAGGATATTTAAGCCTAGAGGGTGTTCTCTCCCAAAGTTCTCTGTTTGTGTGGCTTTTTGACATTAAATTTTGTTCTCTTCTTACTTGTACTCCTCAAAGAAACCGACCATGCTAATCATTCTAATGTGAAACAAATTTTCTTTCAAACCTCAGTTTCTAGTGGCTTTGCAGTTTGCATTTCTTGCTTCTCTCTCCCTAGGGCCTTGTCCTTTCACAGGATTGCCAGGATATGACATTTCCTAGCAGTGTCACTCCTCATTTATTTATTATTTATACCCCATTTACTATCAAAAGGATTTTTCGGTAGCCTACCAGTATAAGATGCCTGGGATTATGCTTCTTTTCTAGATTTGTTTTTTAGGGTACACTTGCTTCCTTCAGCAGCTCTGCTGTGAAATGGTTGTGTCCATCTCACGACCATTCTACCTAGTCTTGATGTCAAAAAGGAAACAAATCCAAGATTAAAGTAGAGAAGAGCATTAGGCATTTCCCAGCATCCTGTAGAGTGGTAGTTTAAACAGCAGGGGCACTGAGCAGAGCGATTCAGCAACCCAGCAAAGCTGAGCTGTAGCACCTGATCATTATCCTTCAGGTTTAAGATTTACCTGTTGTGTTCATTGTAACAAAAGAAATGAAATCTCTGTAATTATATTGGAAGGGGGAGGAGATCATGTTTTAGTTTCTTTGATCTTGAGCTAGCATAGACTCTGCTTTTGGAAATTTAATTTGAAAGAATCCAATGTACACATCTGCTTTTTGTACTGCAATTTCTATTGAGCTTGAAAATAGAAATTTATTAATGCAAATGTGTCGAGTATATTCCTTGAGGAAAAAAAAATGCACATTCAAAACACAAGGTAATCCTTTCTACATAGCTATGAAGATTTAATAAACATGACCTCTGCCTTTCTTCTAGAGTTCAGAGATGAGGTTCATAGCACATATGTGTATGTATGTGTGTGTGTGTATAATATACACTGAGCATAAAAAAATTATAGGACACTCTGGGGAAGAGAAAGATTCATGATTACTTCAGTAGTTTTAAGTTTCCAAAGGACAAATAAGATGGTAAAGATATGAGAAGCATATGGAATTCTCAAAGAAAGAAAAAAAGAAAGAAAGAAAACAAGTGTGTCATCAAACCGTTTTTGAAAACACCTTTGGATTGATGGAAGGCCCATGCTAACAGACAAAGCTTTCATTTCAAGGAATCCAATCTGCCTAGTTTTCTGTAAAATTGCCTTTGCCTGTAAAATGGAGTGGTGTTCAGGTTTTAGGTAGGGCACTTCTTCACTTAGCCTGTACCCTTTATTTTTGTACCACTACATGAAACTACACATAAGCGACACTTGACTTAATCCTTAGAGTGGCTGGATCACATGGTCTATTTTGGTTAAGTTTTTCTTGCTCTCAGTGTAAATTTTCCAGTAAAGCCTAAATGTCATGAACATTTGGGGATATAAATCCTTTAAGCTATTTTGCAGTCATATAGTTGTTTTTTGTAGGGTTTGAGTGCTTTCCTAAACTCTTTCTCCTCTCCAAATGGGCACAATAAATTATAAATTTTTGAGCACATTCAGTCACTGGATGAGCAATTAACCTAAACCTGGGGAAAGTGTCTATTTTCAGTTCTTTGAGTAAATAGAGCTTATTTTTTATAGTATATGGAAGTTACAAAAGATACCAAAAACTTTGTTATAAATTACCTCTTCTTGTTTTTGTTTTAAAGATTTATTTATTTATACTTAAAGAACTGGGGTACAGGCCAGAGGTGTGGTGGGTGAGAGGGATCACCAGAGACAGAGTGGGCAGATTGATGAAGTACACTGCTGAGGGGAGCAGCGGGCGGGCAGAGAGGTCTGTGGCACCTTGTGACTCACCTCCCTGGCTGGGGATGGAACTCGTGCTGCAGCGGCTTTGGGGAGCTTCATAATGCAGTGCTTTAACCCGTGTGCCTCCGGGGAGGGCCCACCTCTTCTTGTTTTTAATAATTTTTAAAATTTTTATTATTTTACATCATTCTTCATTTTGGGCATTTTTTTTTTTTTTTTCCATCTCAGTTGTTGTAATCTCCATGGGTTTCCCACCACCAATTCACCCTTGAGGTGTTTATAATTAAATAATATACTGAATTTAAAAAAAAAAAAAAGAAAGAAACTTTTTTCTTTTGATGTAATTGAGAGTTTTTTTCCAGAGGTAGTAGGTGAGCTTCATAGCTGTCTATTGTGATTCCATTCTGCATTCTGTGGTTACTTGCTTCCTTCCTCTCAGAGCTGGCCTTTATTTCTCACTAAGGGAAGTAATGCTGGAGCTCACATACAGTCAGACTGACTCAGGAATTGAGTGGAGAGCTGGGAGTTTAGCCTTAACTTATGTCTGAATTGCTACTGCACTTGTGTTACCCTGTGACCCTTGCAAACGTGCACCAGCACATGGGTTCAGTGATTCCTACATAAGGGTGTGATACAGAGCACCAAAGGCCACCATAAGGGTGTGATACAGAGCACCAAAGGCCACCAAAATTATTTAAGACCGAAAACGCTGAGGCAGAGTTGCCTCCTTAGAGGCTTTTGAGTAACTAAGGTTTCATTTGACCCACTTTTGGGGGCCATTGAAAGTACTGCTAACCACTTCTAATTAATTAATTTATAACATTTTAATCTAATGGTGACTTTGTCAAGTTGCACACATATTTCTTCCTTATAGGCAAAAAGCTCAGAAACAAAATTTATATTTCTAATGTTACACAGTTGGGGTGTAGCAACCCAGCAGTCACCCTTAAAAATTAATGAGCTTAATGATGGTTAGAGAAGGGATGGTGATGTTGGTTTGGGAGGGAGGGGCTGTGGGGATGGCTGAAGGAAGACTGGACTCTTCATCGGTGACAACGTGTGCGCCCCTATCCTTATCTCCCCTCCCGTTCTCCCTCCAGCCCCCCCTACCCCAGCGCCACCCTTCCCTTCCTCCTGTCTTCACAGGAGCCAAAGCAGATAGAAAGACAGGGCGATTATGAAGACGTCAGTTGGAGCGTAGGCAGGCGAGAGGGGCGCAGCGCTCCAGATGAGGTCCGGGGGGAGCCGAGGAGGGTCACTCATGGACGACCGTGTGTGTGTGTCTGACAGACTGTGAAATGGTGCGTTGTTGCGCGGCTGCGCTGCACCTGGGCCCTTCATCTGTGATTGATTGGTTTGGTCATGTGTAATGGTCCCATCTGCTCTGTGTTGTTTTTCTTTTTTTTACTTATAAACACCGTTCCCAGCGGCTGAGAGAGGATGAGCTATGTTTTGTCATCTTCACTTACACTTTAGCTCAAAAAAGTGGTCAAGTAGGTAAGCTCTAAAGTCTATCCAAGTAATGTAGTAGACAAGTCGGGCTTCCCCGCTGCTTGCGCTGCGTGCGCGGAGAGGGTGCGTGCGCGCCTCCTGCGCACGCGTGTGTGCCCGGACTTTTCATGCTGCCTGCTAATATCTGAATAGTTCATGAACCACGAAAGACCAAAAAATCACAGAAATGATTTCACAAATCTGTGTATTGTGACTCTTGCTGCAGCGAGTTTTTTTTTTTTTTTTTTTTGTAACGGAGCCAATGCTTAATTAAAACCGCTGACATCATGGTGTTATAATTAAGCGTGGCATTAATTAAGCCGGAATAACGATTTTTTCTTATTAAGAATTGCTTCTATTGTATAAGACTGTTATTGGCTAAAAACAAAATTATTTTAAGGCAAAAATTATTTCCCTTTAAATGAGTACCTTTTCAACTTCCCCAAAGTCCAGCCTCAGGACTGTCGTCATCAGGGCTGTGTGTGTGTGTGTGTGTGTGTGTGTGTTTTGGGTGGTGTTGGGATGGGGGGAGAGTGGAAGTGAAATTTGTTTTTTTCACCCAAAAATGCTGATCGGCTCCTGGCATTCTGATGGCTAATTATGCATCGGAGAGCTTCGACAGCTGCATTCATCATCATAAAATGTAATAATTAATGACATTCCAACAAAGAAAAATATGCAAATGAGGACTCATTAGCATTTTCATATTCAGCTTTGATAATGCTTTTGCTGACAAGGTTGTAATTAATGAAAATTCATGTCGCAGTCAGGAGATTGGATCGGTTTCATTCCGCTCACAATTCCCAAATGCTTGCATTATGGAAAATCGGCGCCTCTGCCAACTTTTCAGGGAAGAAACACACACATGCACACACACAAACACAGGCACACACACACATACACACTAAAAGCACCAGATGCAAATTAATGGTAGGGATTCTTTAACTCTTTAAACCACCCCCCTAAATTTCCATCATAGGAAACATGTGATGAGTTTTAGCCTAAGAAACAGTCCTTTTTTTTCTTTTTTCCTTTTTCCTTTTTTTTTTTTTTATTCTTTATTAATAGCAATGAGAGTATTTTTATTTGTGATCCACGTGTAAGAATCGGGTAAACTTTTTTTTTTTTAATATTACAAAAATTCCTCCACCTCTTCTCCTCTTTCCTTCTCCCTTTCAAGACTATTTAAATTTACATAGTAAAACATGTTAGGACAGCCAAACCCCAGCATGTTGTGTTCTGTCCTCTAGCTGGCAAATGTACGCCACAGCGATTTATTCATCCACATGCTTTTTGGCGACTCTTCATCATGTATTTGTGCTTAGATCTTCTGGTTCCTCCCTCCGTGTGCTACCCATAAGGTCGAGAGAAAAGCAAGTATTCGGTTTCTCTGTTCAGGGTGGGTTTTATTTATTTATTTATTTATTTTCGGATCATGCTTGTTTTCGTTTTGTTTTTTTTTTCTTCTTCTTCTCCCCCCCCCCCTTCAACCCCGCATTCTGGGACAGGCTTGTATAATTCAGAACTATAATGTTTTACTGTGCAAGAAAAAAGGTCGAGAGAAGAGACTCCAACAGTTCTCATTTTGCAGCGGGAGTGGTAACCAC
>NW_004567117.1:35571021-35628333 GCF_000260355.1 Condylura cristata | reverse complement strand
TTTAGTGCAAGAGTTTGGGAATGTGCCCATAATTCTCTCACTCAACACTTCTGGTTTAGTGTTGTGCTTCAAATCATTTTAGGAGACACCATACAATCAAAATGGAGACCCAGAAACCCCAGACAGAAATATCGACAAGCATTCAGCACAGAGAGCTATTAATTT
Organism: Condylura cristata; assembly: GCF_000260355.1. Lineage (NCBI taxonomy): Eukaryota > Metazoa > Chordata > Mammalia > Eulipotyphla > Talpidae > Condylura > Condylura cristata. The sequence goes on along the minus strand of NW_004567117.1, from coordinate 35,628,168 downwards.
ATAAACCCTCTGCATGTTGCTTTCAAAAATGTGTGACTGTGGATTGGCAAGGAATTACATGGCTTCAGTCTGCTCCTGTGTTTTGTCATTTTAGCCTAAAGTTAAACTGAAAGTTCTGTTTCATCTTGAACATTAGATAGAAAAAAAACCTAACCAGAGCTCTGACCTGACTTTAGATTTGATCTTTAGGTAAAAAACAAGCAAACAAACAAACAAACAAAAAACTGGTTATTACTAAGTCAGATCATTTTGCTAAAGCAGATGTGTAAAAAAAGAAAAAGGTTTATATGAAGATTAGAAAAGGGGGAAGAATGAAAGCATATTTCTTTATAAATTGTCAAATTTATAAGCATTTTCACTCTCAAATGATATAAAACAACTTCAGGCAGTTCCTAAGATGCAGTTTCCTGTTTATTTAAAGTTAAATTGTAATTCCCAAAGTTGCTAGCCCAGCACAACCAGAGAATATAAATATGCCTTGTTAGGGGGAAGATAGAAACTTTGATATGCTGGATCTTGTTTTTTACAGTATCTCAGTAAAGTGGAAAGTCTCATCAGTTATTTAAATGAGGAGCTTAAATCTGTTTTTCCCTGTTATGAGATTAAGAATGACTAGGTTTTTGTTCCTCATTAATCTCTTAGCGTTCCAATAAATAGAATTTTATCTCTCCTTTGTCCCAATTTTTGTTTTGTTGCATTGTACTTGAAAGGGTGTGCATACAAACTGGTGTTTAAATGTGTCTAAGTCTAGAGACTGTGGTTCTCTGACCTCTGTAAATGCTATTGTGTCAAAATAGCTGGCAAAAGATGTTTTTTACTTTTTTCTCCCCCCTTTTAGTTTACTTCTTTTTTATGCGGGCAAACTGCCCATCCAGATGGTAGAATTTCACCTGTAAGCAATCTGAAAGGATAGGTTAATTCTGACATTTTATAGAGCTTTTTAATTTTCTCTTAATACAGCACAACTAAGCATATAGTAACTACTCAAGATAATGCCCCCCCTTTTTTTTCTTTTAAAACGCTTCCTGCTGTGATTGGCTCTTTTTTTTTCCTCCCAAATCTGTATTTTGGGCTCAATTAAAATCTGTGGCTTTAGGCACTTTGCTGCTATTGTCAAAACCACATCTGATGAAATCTTTGACCACTTCTAATATGTGTAAATGAGGAAGTGATGGCAGAAGTGAAGACACAAGTGTCGGTCAGCAGGTTAGTCATTGAGAAGCAGATCATTTTAATTTTATAAGCTCAACGTACCACTGGCTTTGATAAATTCCTTGTTATTTTTCTCCTCCCACCAAATTCACAAATGTCTGCCGACTCATGCCTTCCTAAATGATGTCTGGCCGGGTGTGAGCAGCCGGAATCCTTCATTGGCATTTCCTTACTCAGTGTGGCTACCCTCTGGTGGCTTATGTTACTGAGTAAGCTGGAGAAACATTTGGAAATGATTTGTCGACCTGTTATCAAGGAATTCCCTTACTTCCTCAAACAGGTTTTGGGTATGTTTACCAAAGGGAGTAGTAGAAAGTGTTTTCATTTATTAATATTGTAACCATACTGTACTTACAAGTTATTTCTGAATGCTACCTTCTTGATTTGACTTTTAGAAATTTTGGTTTGCATGACTTATTTCTTGAGTTATTGATTTATTAATGAAAATGACTCCTACGGCATCTTCTCTCCTGGTTTATTCCTTTGGGAGAACATTCTTGAATGTGCTTTAACTGCCATTGTATCTCTTAGAATGTGGGACCCTAACATGGTATTATTTGTTGCTTTTTCTGTTTGCAGTTTGACACACGTTAATTCCTGTGAGCATTTTCTTTTTAAATTGATGAGATTTTCACTGTCCAGCAGTAAGCCACATTTACTAGAGTTATTGAACTCTGAAATAGGAAACCTGTGGGTGATCCCTTTTACCCTCCCGAAGCTATTGCTTCAGCAATGGAGAATTACAGCCCCATGACTGAGAATTTTGAAATACTTGATTGACTAAAACTTCCAAAGGTTTTGTTTCAGGTAATTGCAAGGAAATCAACATTTCTTTGTGGCCAGTGAAGCCAGGGTTCCTGGCTGTGTTCTCATCCACTTGCTTCTCATATTTCCCTTGCAAACTTTCCCATTGGTTAGGGGCTCTGGAGCAATTTCAGGGGCTGGCTGGTGGAAATGTTTGGGAGAACATTTGCGTATCAAAGCAGCCTAAATATTTGCAAAAATGTTTGCTTGAGAAAAAAAGAATCCACTTAGGATTAGGAAGTAACTGCTTAAACATTTTTAAAGCATTTGTGATTTCCCAAAGTGTGCTGGTCTAGAGCCAAGGCTGAATCTGAATTTCAAGGGGCCCCACCAGAACCCATATTTTTAAACGCCCATAAGATAATGAATATTTTGCTTTGTGATTAGGTTCTTTGTGTGTGATACAAAAATGCAAAAACAATTAATAGACATATACGTTAACATTAATTACTTATCATTTACTCAACCTCTAAAACAAGATGTAGGGAAAGGACCTTAGGAAAGAATGGAACATTGGATAGCTCGGTATAGCTGTCATTGGACATTTGCTTCTTTGGAATTCATAGTTTTTTCTTAGTAGTTGATTTGAATAGCAGATATGTCTCTCGGTAGTTAAGTGTGGTCATTTTTGTGTTCAGATGATTAAAGTTTTATCTGTTTTTCATTGATGATTTGGAAACAGTAGATGTAAAGCCCAGTGCAGGCCAATTTTTCCAGTTTGTTAACAATGTAGGATTTGAGTGTTGACAATTACTGTACTTAAAAGCCCCTCCGATCAGGTATTATTTTACCATCTGGACATTTTAATTAGTAATAAAAATGTGGATCTAGATACACAAAACTAGGATCTATAGTACACAGTGGCCCAATGCATGTTCATGGTGTCAGGGTATATAGATGGCTACATTTTACAAGTGTGTGTGTGTTTGTGTGTGTCTGTATGCTCATATGTAAGTGTAATTGTGTGTTAAGTATGTGCTCAGGTCCTTTAAGAAAACCAGGTGTATGTTTCCCGCACCTTATTAAAATGCACACTATCACAGTACCAAAATAGTTGACTACTTTTCTTGAATAAAGTGTATAGTAACATACTTGCATTGCCTTTCTCTTTTTGATGCTTGTACTTCATCATGTCGAAAGTGTCATGCTATGGGCACAAGATGCACTCCTCCATTTTGTAGCTGTGTGCTTTAAGGCAAATAAATTGACTTCTCTGAGTTTCCCTTTTTCCCTCTCACAAATAGAATGAAAGTATTGTCACAATGGTTATGATACCTGCTTTAACTGAATTGATGAAGCTTATAACAGCATGTATGTGAAAATACAAAGAGGTGTAACAGTTGAGTCCTAGTTGGAATGACCAATTCATAACATGCTATATAAAAATTGTGTAATTTTCAAAAATAAGAGATGCAAAAATTACATGAGATTATTAACTAATGGTAATATTTGGGCCATCAGAAAATGTGTTCATAATTTTTAAACATGAAGCAGAATGGACCATGTTTACAAAATGGTTGGTTATGCTCTTTGAAATAATGTTATTCTTAATTAAGGCAGAAGCGGGTACATTTGAGTGAAATAGTGACCCTCTGGAGAAAAGGAGAGTGAACATAGCTTAGGGAAATGAGTCTTAGCGTCTTCTCTATCGGAAAGATGCATACATGTTTCTGTTAATCATTATGAATTTCATGTTTGCAAAATAGTGTGAATACTTAAATGATAATCATTATTGTTTAGAAAAAACTATGCTTTACACTTTATACCATATTAGACATAAATTTGTTCAAGAACATGTCATCCACAGGAAGTGAGGGAGTTGATAAAATTACTGTTTTGAGACAGGACCAGATGTGTTTGACATAGGACCACTTTTATAGAAAGCTTTTTCATTATAGATCCATTTTCTCTTCCTGAGAATTCTTCCTGAGCATAACATTTGTATTATTTATTTAGGAGAATGCTATAATGACATATGATGCCATGATGATTCTATTTTGGTCATTTCGTTAATTTCATCTTATCCTTATTGTAATTAATGCATACCTTGACTATAGTACAAATACTATTTATATTACATTGTTTACAATGTAAAATGTTTATTGCTATAGACAATCCAATTTTAATCAGTGTCTTAGGAAGATTTTACATAATGTTTCTCTGGGACATGGTAGGTATAGTTCTTTGGAAGGGAATGTCAGGCGGAGCTGAATTGTATAACTCAGCTGAAGTAGTCATCAGTGAAGTCATTAATTTGGTAAATATTAAATAAATCACAGAAGAAACAGGATGATGCCAGTTGTGACTGTATACTTTAAGAATTTTTACACCTAAGAATAGAAACTTGTTTAATTTAATGTCCCATCAGTTTCATTTAAATGTTCCAATCTAGTGACCAGTTCCACTTGCATATTCTAATGTAGTGAGCCTCAAGGGTCTGCTTATTATTTGCCTTGAAAAATTTTAAACTGTGCTACAGGTCCTATTGTTTGGAACTCCATTTGACAAAAATGTTCTTGTAACTTTAGCTTTCAGATTTCAGTACCCACTCCCCTTCCATCATGAGATGAGAAAGAAATTGTGGAGTTCTCAAAAATTTTCTCCTAAGAGTAACTCGGTTAAAAATTGGGGAAACAGCATTTGAAATTTAATAAAAAAAAAAAAAGGAGTAATTCAAAGTAAAGTCTGTAGCCAAACTCCTTAATTGTGATGCATTTGCTGAGTCCCCCTCTTCCATCGTCGGGCCTGCTCTGATGCCATATGGCCTACCATGGAACATTTAACTTGTCAGATATAATGGATTGTCCTGGAAGCAGATTTTTGCTTTGAGCACTCGGCTCCTTTCTTGCATTTCACTCTCAGCTCCAGGCTGCAGGATGAAAGATTGTTGTAGAAATGCAGAGAAGAGACACACAGTTGATTCCCCTTAAGAGAGTGACCTATATGCCACAGAATTTTACCCACGTAAAGAGGCATTATCCCCGTCACTGGCCTTAGCAGGCTGCATGTCAGAATCATTTAAATTTGCCTGGACTTAACAGATTGTGCAAACATTTTAGAATTGAGTGCTTAGGAATAATAAAACATCGTCATTTTAACTTATACAGAAATGGTCTGGCCACATCAGCCAAAAGGTATCATTTGTTATGACCTACATGTAACCTAAACCACCTGGTTTGTAAGTGCTGTAAATTAAACTTAACTCAAATCTAGAGAATGCTAGAAATAAATAAGCACCACTTGATGGAGATGTTCTGTGGCTTCATTGATTTTATCTGGTCAGTAAAATTAAGGTGAAATTATCACCTGGGTGGACAGATAAGTAGAAGTGAATTTTCCTACCAAAACTCTCCATCTTGAAACTTAAAAGTAGACCTTCATGGATTGTAACCTTCTTGAATCAGAGATTGAACATCCTGTGAATAATTTTCCTTTTAATATACAAATGTAAGAATTACAGTATTTGGTGTTGATTTTAATTTGGTGTTCCATGAGTATTAATTTTTTCCTTTTTCAATTTTTGACACTTTCTGAAATCAAAAGTTTGTGACTTTTGCATTTACAGGAAGACTTACTTAAAAAAATATAGAGTCCCCTTTCTGTACCTGCATGTACTTGCATAACTGCAAGGTATTTTCCCAGTAGAACCTAATGTAACCCCAAAGCAAATAAAATATAGCGATCCAGAATAGAAAATTTACAGATAATCAATCAAGCACAAACCAGCAGAAAAAGAACTTATGTTTAGTTAACCCTAAACTGGTATATATTTTCTTGCTCCAGGGTTACAAAGAATTGATTAATGCATTTGTGTATGACACATGGAAACACACGACGATACTTTGTAAAGAATAATTTAACCACAACACAATTGTTCGTCTGTTAGATATTTCATATTTAATTCTACAAATTCATGTTCTAGCTAATTTTAATATGTTTATAGAATCTGCAGAGGTCTTGAGAAATGATACAGCTTCACTGCCACCAAAGTATTTATTTTTCAATGAACAATTTTCCGGCTAAGAAATCTCACACAGTATTTAATAATAAAGTGTACTTATGTATTTTTCTTACTAATTCTAATTTGAGCATATTTATTTACTAATGACACAGGTAGATGATTCCTTTCTCTCCCACCCCCATATTTTAAGTTTCTGTCTGGCTCAGACCTAGACGAGCTTGGGTGGTGCCCTGATAGTCATTTCTTATTGGGGCATGTGCGCCCTCTGCTGGCTTCTCAGACTCGAACCTGCTGGTGTGTGGGGTTCTTAATTTCTTTCACTTTTCAAGGTTGGGTTTTTTTTTGTTTTTTGTTTTGTTTTATTATTGCACTTTTACACAAGTAGTCACATGTTTTCAGTCATTATACAGTTGCTGGTTAATACTGAGAATGGCAGTTATTTTTTTTTTTAATGTGGAAATAAAAATGTTTTGGTTTTTTGGGTAATTTTTAGTGTTTTTGCACACAGATTCCTGATAGCTCAAATAACATGTAAAGTATATGCCACTCTTGAGGTTTTGAGGGGTTTATTTCATGACCATTATCATATTTTCATTGCTTTGCTGGCTCCATCTGGCCTATTTGCACTTTAGTAAGTTTGACTAGTCAGGATTGGACCTTAAAAGGTATAAATCTTTGAAATTTTAGAAAGTGACTCTTGGTATGTAGTGGATGTGGCAGACTGGGGAACTTCCTGAAAGGGTTTTCACTTGTGAAGGAGAATGAGAATATATTTCCATTATTATGTTTTATAAAGGCATTTTTGATTTCTGTGCAAACCAAATTAAGCTGTCCTCCCTGACGGCCATTGAAAGTAGCAGTTTGGGCGGAACATTTTTTGTTTTGTTTTGCTGATTTTGGTTGTTGTTTATCCAGTGTGAAATGGTAAGAGATATCACTGAGGGTTCCTGATTTCCAGGTGACAGCACTGACTTAGGCAAACTGAGGGGTCCTGACCTCTCCGCCACTGCTGGCATGGGAAAGACCTTGGGTCCTGGCAGGGAAGACTGGATTCTGTACTGGGTATATTAAAAATAGCAACAGTTTTGGCCCTCCCTGGTGGCGCAACGGGTTAAAGCACAGCACTGAGAAGCTAAAGCCACTATCGCATGAGTTCGATTCCCGCCTGCCCCGAGGTGACCTCATGGCATGGCAGACCTCTCCTGGCCCACCCGCTGCTCCCCTCAGCAGTGTCCTTCGTAGATCTGCCTGTTCTGCTTCCCACTCTGTCTCTGGTGAAGCCTCTCCCCGCCCCTGAGCCTCTGGCCTGTACCCCAGTTCTGTATGTACAAATAAAATAAATCTTTAAAAAAAAAATAGCAACAGTTTTTGTTGGCAGATTCTTTCTGATAATTATGTATAAGTGAAATTTGCATATCTGAAATGAAATAATTTTATTGAATTAATTTGATGATTGTTATATCGAGAATTTTCTTTTTCTTCTTTTTTTTTTTTTTTTTTTGGTCTTATGTTGCAAATTTCTCTGCTATGAGAGTAAATTCCATCAAAACTCCCAAGCCCATACTCTAAAATATTAGATTTGGTCACAGACCTGGATGGGATAGATGCCATCCAAGTTTTCTTTTCATCTTTAAAGTTATAGGTTCTAGTTACTTTATACTTTGTTTTATATCAGTGCTTATTTACTTTGATTATTTAACATTGTCAAATAGCAATGAAGTGCATTATAACAAACATTACGTTCCCATTAAATATGTGACGGCACTTGGCATGACTCTCAGATACATGGTCTTTCCTGGTGCCACCTAACACCACATCATGGTGCTTCCTCTTGGGTTCTATTTCCACTACCCCATTGATGATGCCTTTTGCTGGGTTTATTCCCTATCACTTCAATTATTTGAACTCTTATCTCTTTAATAATGTACATTGTTGGTACTCCAGCAGTCAGCGTCTGGTATACAGAAGCACCCGGCAAATATGTACTGTCAATTCTCGTGACTTTTCAGCATCTTTTACAATTATTCAGGTGTGAGCATCTTCAAGTTCCAAAATTGTAATTGTTGTCTGTAAACATCTATTTCTCATCATGTTACTTTCTTGCATATTTTTTAATAGGATGTGATCATTGTTCTGACTACTCCCTTTTTTCCTCTTTTCTCTTTCTTCTCCACATCATCCTTCCCCTGTCTCTCCTCTTCCTTCCTGAGTGCTACCCCCTGACCTTCTTCTCTTGATTTCATCATGCTCATATGTTCATTAATTCGAAGACTTTTCTTAAACATCACAGTGATGGGACTCAGTGACGTGTACTTTGACACTGTGTACCTCCAGTTTTGGTTGTTTTGGGTCCATTTTTCCAAAGTTAATCTTAGCAAAGCATCCTATTCTTTTTCTGCTCCAAATGTATTTTGGATCTGAGCTGTTTCCCCCCAACTTCTCAGTAACATATGTTTAGGGAATGTAGACCAATTATAATTCAATGCTAAGGCTCGAGAAGTGTCCATTTACTGTATTACAGATACCTATACAACTGACACGTGAATTATGTGTTTAAACTGTTACTTACATATCTGTGTGTGTGTGTGTGTGTGTGTAATACGTGTGTAATGTGCAGATGAATATACAATATATAAAATATTCATGAATCTCCCCCAGCCCCTTTATTTTCGTAGTCTGGAGAATCATGTCAAATATTTACGAGATGTTAATTGTAATTTTGTTAACTGTAAACTCAGCTTGGATGACTGAGTCCATTAATACATGCCATATCATTTTCCTACATAGACAGTCTAGAACAAATATAGTACTAAGCCTTTTTTTCTGTTTACTGTACTACCTGTAATCAGTTTGCTGATTCTTACCTTTTGCTATTGCTAAGGTTCTTAGAGCATCCACTTAATGGGCAGCAAATTATTTATTGCCAGAAGTTATTTGTGTAACGAATTGTAGTTGCTGGCTTTCTTAAAATTTGCTGATAAATTCCCCCAAATGTAACAAGCCAGCATCATACATCATACTGTCTCAGTTGAATCTGGGCAGAAATGTCCTAGATCTCCTCCAGGTAGGTCAGAGTACCAGGTTTGTCTTCCCCTGTGTGGACTGTAGACAGCTTTTGGGATAGAAAACACCTGAGGACAGGGCTTTTTCAATTCATGTACCAAACACTGTTCACTGGACACTGATCATGGCATCTAAGGTGTCTTCTGTCTTGGGATAGAATTCGGAAGAGAAACTTTCAGAACTGTGGCCATGGGGGCTGACAGAAGAGGATTGCCTTCTGCCTCAGAGGCACACATCTTGGAAGCCTCTTACTTATTACTAGGAGAGTCCACTTGGCAGTGTGAAATTAACTTCTTTAAAACAACCAGCTTTCAGTAGTGGAGATGAAATAAATGTTCAGGTCTAGTGTACTGCTAGATATGTGCCTGAAAGATCAGTGATTTCTTGCCCTTTTAAAGACATCTGACAGAATAGGCTGAATACAGGTAGTAATCTTCTGTTGTTTTGTTATCCTTTGGCTTACCTAATTTATTGGCGTTCTAGCTAAAATAAATTTATTTTTTAAATTTTATTAAACTTCTTTTGCCTTTTTCCTCTTATTCTTTCAAAGATTTATTTATGTATGTGTGTATGTATGTATGCATGCGTGCATAGAGCTGGGGTATAGGCCAGAGGTGTTGGGGGTGAGAGGATTCACCAGAGACACAGGCCGGAGTTGAACAGGCAGATCAACCAAAACACACTGCTGAGGAGAGTAGGGTCCAGACAGACAAGGTCCACTGTGCCATGTCGGTAGCTCCTTAGCTGGGGATTGAACCTGAACTGTAGTAGCTGCCAACGGCCTCACAGTGCTGAGACCCAAGCACCCACACCACCATGGAAGCCCTGATATAAATTTTAATGCTATTCCTATCAGTTAAATTGGTTATTCTCATTTCTTACTCTTAATATCTACCTTTTAGACTAAAGTTTTATTTAAAGAGAAAATGTCACCCCCACTGCATTGAATGCAAGCACCCTGAGGTTAGAGAACCCAGGAGTCTGTTTTTAGGAAAAATCTAACTGACTTTTTTTTTTTTTTATGATTGGCACGTTTTCTTAGCTACAGAGTTGAACTTGGGAGCACTGCTTTCCTCTCTACCCATCCTATGTCATCCTTTCCTCCTAAGGATGGAGTGAAAATATGTTATGTCAACATGAATGTACATCATTAGTTTACATTAACTCTCTTTCACATATATGAAAAACTGTGATGTTTCTTCAAATAAATAAATAAAAAGCTTTCAAATGCATTTGCTGTTGCTTCAGAGGCCACAAAGTCCTTAATTGTCTTCGTTATGCTTGATCATCATGGTCACAAACTGCAATAAAAATACGGCCAAGCGTAGGCAGAGCCATTAAGATCTTATTCGCATAAAGCCAGTGGTAACTTACTCATTAGAAGTAAGTTGCCTGATTTTGGGGTTGCCCTTAGTCCTTTCAGGTCTCCAGGGGACCCTTGTACAAATTGCTGATTCAGAAAATCATTACCCTGGTGGCTCAAGTGGCACTTTAGTGGCCTTAAAGAGTTATTTGACACACCTCCACAAACAGATAAGTTATCCCCATGATTATGTTGATTAATTGCACACTCTGTGGAATTAGTGTTATTTTCAGTGAAAGATTTTCCTGCATTTGGAAAATAAAGCATAAAACTCATGCACTTTAATTTGATAATATGTGCACTTCTCCTAAGCACAACACTGAGTGAGGGAATTATATTCACTGTTGTATAGAACATGTGAAATGATCTAAGGCAGTTCTTTGATACTACATTGAGAAGGTGGGTTTTGTTTACTCAAAATGTTTACTCATTCTACATTTCCACCTATCGGAGGACTTGAGAATTCCTCCTTGACTTATTACTGACTGAGCTAAAATGAATTTTATTTGGGAGTGGGGGAGAGTTGTGAGAGTGAGAAAATGAAATAATCTTTTTGCTGCACTTCTTTACTGACAGATATCTTGAATTTTCAAGAGAAAGAAAGAGGTGTCATATTATAAAAACTGCTTTGGCACCTGAATTAGAAGTTTATGTTTTAGTGTCATCTCTTAATATCTATATCGCTTCTTATATTTGCATAAGCTGGTTACTGGTTCTTTTAGTGACCTCATCTATAAAAATAGGAATCAGGCCCTCCCTGGTGGCGCAGCGGGTTAAAGCACAGTACTAACAGACTAAAGCCACTTCTGCCATGAGTTCGGTACCCGCCTGCCCCGGAGGTGATCCACAAAGCTCTGCAGACCTCTCCTGACCCATCCTCAGCTCCCCTCAGCAATGTACTTGGATTATCTGCCTGTTCTGCTCCCCACTCTGTCTCCGGTAAATCCTCTCACTGCCCCTGCACCTCTGGCCTGTACTCCAGTTCTGTATGCACAAATAAATAAATATTTTTAAAAAAGATTAAAAAAAAAAGGAATCAAAATACCACCTAGAGAAACATTAAGATGTATTATTGTCTTTTAAGTACTTAAAGTCGCATTGTATGCTATGAAGTACGTGCCAGATAAGAGTGCTTTTAGAAGAACTGAACACAGATTCTGAACCAAGGTTAGTGCCCACAGGCACAGTGATGGCAGTGCCTCAAGACACTCACCATAGTTGGGATTTGATTACGCCCACTGTTTTGAAAGAAAGCAGCAGAGTGTCTAGACAAACTGAGGTGAACCTGTGACAAAAAGGCAGCCAAATTTCATAATTTTCTAGGTTCAAAGATATACATCAGTTCTAAGTATTTTATTTTCTGACCTCAGAACTTCAGTGAAAGAGAAGACCCGTGTTAGGCTTTCTGGGATTAGGGCACGCTCCCCATTTTCCCGTTATCCTTTGCTCCAAGCTCTGTGGCTGAGCACTTTCTTCCCCCTCCACTTTTGTTTCTGTTCTCAGTTTAGGAAAACCATTTTTCTAGGTTGTGAAATGATTGGCTTTTCTACTAGAATTGCAGCGGGTTTTCTTTTAGCATAAAAATTATTTTAAATTTGGATTTTTCAGCGCCTGTGGTTGAAGGCAGAGCTGTCCTGGCATATTACGATTTTTTGTAAGGAGAACCAATGTTCTTTTCTGAATTTTAATAACATCAACTTGTAATTGTTTTGCAATCCTAGTCTCTAACCTCCTAACTAGAGTCAGAGGTAATTTAACTAACTGGTTAGTTAGAATAGCAGTCTACTATAGAAACCTAAAATAGTGAGAAATGTTTTAGATTAATTTAAATAAATTAAAAATTTAATTTGAGCATATTTATTTGTAAGGAAACTATAAATATAGGAACCTAACACATTTTTAATGTTAACTTTTTTTATAACAGTTCTTAAGGTTTCCCAGGACTTACATTAATGGACAAAGTAAACAGGGGAACAGGGGTAGGTATGTGTGCTCAAGTAAGTTTAGGAGACATAGTATTATATGTATAATGTGTGTATATACACACACACACACACACACACACACACATACACATATATATAGGAGACATAGTAAATGCCATCATTCCAGGTCTCCTCAGATACTCCACCATGGAAATTTCCAGGGGAGGTATCTGGATAGCTTGTAACCTTTCTTGGGTCCTTTTAATTATTTTTCCTTTTGTTAGTCAGTCTTGGGAGTTATTCTTCCATAGAGGACTCTCATGAGCAATGCTGTGACGTCTTATAATTATATTTTTACATTCACCTTTTTTCTGTGCATTTTAAGGTAGTGACTTTTCACATAGGTGCTATGTAGAAATGAAGTTTGCTGCTATGTTTTTGTTGATTAGTTCGAGTTAACGTGGAAATGGTTACAGGTTATTATAGGACATCTCTGTTCTGGTGTACATCATTTATACAGAATTAAAGTACCTAGAGACCTTTTAGAAATAAAACACCATGTAAATGTAAATTATTGCCACCTATAAGACACTTTCATTAATTTCATATCAAATTCATGAGTGTTTTGAGCTCTGGGATTTGAGTCTTCAGTAGTGGGTCTTGTTTACTTACAGAGGTGTGTGTTTGTCTTTTTCCCTGCCTGAAGTTTAAATGCCAGTTCCATATAGCATACTGCTAAGATCACAGCCTTTGGAGTCATACTGTGTTTGATCCTGGCTCTATGGCTTAATTTGGATAGTGTCACCTTGGATAGTTGTCTGTGTCTCAGTTCCTCATCTGTAAAATGGTGTTTATATTATACCAACCTGCTGGAGTTGTTCTGTAGATTGAATAAATCTGTCTACATAAGTCCTTTGTGTAGTAGGTAATACATGGTAATGGTTCAGCTATTCTTAGTTAAGCAAAGGAAAAGATGAAAGGACTTTAAACAATAACCCCACATATATTTTCAGAAACACTAAAAATTCTAGCCATTGTTTAATGAACTATTATTTTAAATATGCAAAAGAAAATAAAAGCAAAATTAATAGGGGACGGGTTTGGGCTGGAGGCTAGGACAGAAATTTATTCTAGCTGGAACTTGATTATGATGAGCTTCCTACCCTTCTGTGAGGGGGCAAAAGCCCTGTTCTTCAGTTCCCAAAGTGTGAATTCACAGTGAAAAATGCCTTGTTCTATATTTCCCCTCAGCATCAGGTAATTTTTCATCAAGGTTTTTTATGGAATAGTATATTCCATCATATAGGTGCATCTTTGGCAGGGGTGGATGAAACACCTACCATTTTATGTATAATTGTCTGGGTGACCTTTTACGAATGAAGAGGCTAGAAACACAAATAGGAACTTGTTATTTTCCTACTGGCCAAGTACCCGTGTGATGTTTTATATCACAGATTATCTCCAGAAATCATGTTCTCGATTGAAAGTTGTCCAGGTATAGTCATTTTCATAATACTTCATAGTTGTCTCCCTGGGATGGGTGTATGAGAATATATTTTCCTTCATTTAATATTTGCATTCTTACCCAGTTCTTTTGACATTCCTTTGCAGGATACCATGAAAATATTGGGAAAGAAGTAGAAGCCAAATGGAAAATTATATAAGATTATAAAAATATCACAATTGGAATTATATAAAAATGTATTAAGCATACCATAAACATATTTCCCCAACTAAAAACATATTCTCCTTACCCTTCTTGGGATAACAAAACAAAGGCTTATTGAATAAATGCAAAATTATTGGCCTTTAAACATTAGGAGTAGTTTATGTTTTCTGCTTAGATTAGTTTTACAAGGGCAACAGACAAAACAAACAAATCCTTTATTGATTGTCAATTGGTACTTCTTTTAATAATCAAATTTAAATACAGATTTTAGCCGCTGATGTGTTCAATTTGGACAAAACATGGGTTGACTTTCTGGATTGTTTGTTCACTGTAGCTGCCGACTTCTTCTAGAGAAGGGGCTGCGTGTTGATCTCCTTTGTCTCTAGAAGGATTGATTGACGGGTGTTGTGTCTGCTCATTTACAGCGTTTTTCTTGTTTAATTTAAAAAATTGTGACATAGTATTACATGTTCCTTGTATACATCATTTTTGCAGAAGGAAGTTGTTTAGCCAATATGTCGACTTAGTTTATGAAATCCTCTCTATAGCTTTCATTCAGCCTTCAGTATATTCCATTAGGTCATATCACTCGTTTCATGCATGGCAAATCGTCACCAGCAGCAAAATTTAACATTTGGTCCTTTTAGGTATAAAAATGAATCAAATGCTTGACAAGATTTGTTTCTGCTATATATTTCAGGAAACCCTCCCCACCAGCCCCCCTTTATGAGCACACGACAAATGTTACTAACGGGTACTTTTAGTTTTTAAAATATGGACAACAGTACTCTATGCCGTAAAAGACTTGAGCGATTAATGCTACCCTTATGCCTCTTTTGAGTAGTTTTAGCCATGGGGCTTGGCACTGCCACCATTGTCTTTGTGCCAAAAAATATCCGCAGCGGCTGTCGCATTCTAGTACTGGAGGGTTGTCTCGAAAATTCCGCAGTGAACGCGCTGGGCTTGTTCATCACTGCTCTCTCCTTTAAATATTGGAAAAATACAGTCCTTAGCTCTTCAAAGCTCCGTTGTAGTTGTAGGAATGGGGGGAGGTGAGCAGGGAAGAATGGAGGCAGGAGGAGAGAAGCTAGTCCACCCCAGCAGTTGGTGTAAGGGACAAAAATCCTTGCCTGACATTAAGTAAACACCGATATTTAGGAGCTTTTATGTTCATGAGCACAGGTAGTTACTTAAGAATCCTACTCAAACATGTTATCAGCACTCTTGAAAATTTTATTATCTGAAACAAATGTTCCAGTGAATTTTTAAGCAGAAAATCGGCATCCAGACCATAGCTGATTTTTAGTGTACAATTTACACAAAAGACACACACACACACACACACACATCATTTCTAGAATCTGAGGTGTCATAATAAAATGGCTGCTTTTTGTTATAAGGCATAGCTATAATATGTTTGAGAAGGTGTTTGAGTTTATCCAAGCCCCTGATTGTTTTACTCCTAAACAGGGGTTTAGGCTCTGAAAGCAGATTTACAGTTGAATTTGGGAACAAAAAGATGTAATAAAGTTAAAGGCTTACACTATCAGAATGAAATGTGTTCACTCATGATCTCTGAAGCGATCAATTTGATGGTAAAAGTGGATGCTACAGATGAAATCTTTACAAGGAGCATAATCCTAAAAAAAAAAAAAAAAAAAAAAGTGCACCTCCCAGCCTCCTGCTGGCTGCGCTGCCTCTTTGGTACCTCGCAGACTTCGACAGAGTCCTGGACGGGTGCCCATTGATGTCATGGAAACACTCAAATTACTGAGAATGATTCATGTCTATGCTGGTCTCTTATCCTCCCCCACACAAACAGGAGTAGATTTTTAACCCTGACAACTTGTAATTTGCAGTGGGTTTATTTTTGTATCTGGATAAATATTTTTTAACAAGCAAAATTAAGATTAAGCAGTCTGTATCTGATATGATAGTAAAGAATGCTGGGTCCACAAAGCCAAGAGTACTTTGGGGACTATCGGCGTGAATTCATATTCTTCTCATCTCTCCTGTTTCTACCCTCTTGCTCTTTCCATTTCTCTCTCCCTCTCCTATTTCTCTCTAGTTTCTCCCATTCTCCTTCTCTCTTCCTTCCCTCCCCTTCCCTGATCCTTACAAATTGCTTTCATTGTCTAGCTTTAAAATAATGGGAGAAATAGCCCTAACTTTTATATGATATGAACTAAAACAGAACTGGTAGGAAATTTATCTCTGCAGCTCTACGTGCTAGAGTTGAGTTCGAAAATAATGCTGGGTGGTGAAATTCTGTAGGTGATAGCTACAATAATCCATTCTAGAGGAAAAAATAGATAGCCTCCTGCATTCCAACTGTGTTTTACAATTCAATTTTTAGAAATTACCAAACCAGGACACTAAATATTTGATTTCCTAGGAAGTGAGAGTAAATTCCACTCTACCTGTTTGACTGCCTCCTCCTGTCTACCTTTCTGTCTTCTTCATGCCTTTCTAGTTGTTAAACCATTGAGTTATGTAGTGGTTGTTTTGAAACTTTTAGGTGGGAGAACTCTTGTCATTTGGTGGCTCATGCAGGTCAAGTCTTTTCTGTTAGTAATATTTATAAAGAGAGGTCAAAGGATATACTTAGCTTACATCTGACTTGTACAGAAGAGTAAATATGTCTGAATGACTGAACATTTGGATTGCTGGAACGGGATCATCATTGCTGAAATAGCCATTGCTGTGGCTATTCTTCACTGTAAAATTCTCATGTAATGAAAGTTATTTGCTTAAATCTCCTGAGGCTGACACTCCTTGGAGTATCCTGTTTCATTGGAATTGAAATTAATACGTACACTGATTTTCCACTGTGCATTCAACACTATACCTGAAAAGGGGATGGTGGTGGGGTTTTGCAGTTTGAAATTCATAGAAATCAGTAAGAAAGTGAATATAAGGTGAGGAAGGGTTAAGTTTGAACTTGAGAAATGGTTTTTCTTAAAAACCATTTCCTTTTTGTATATATAATGACTTCACTGCAGTGCACACTTTTGACCAGATCTATGATTTATTAGAGACATATTCTTTGTGTGGGATCAGAAAGGCATACTCTGATAGCTTGGTTATTGAACTTTTTTTTTTTTTTAATGCCTACTGTTACTTTTAGCATTGGTGTTAACTTGAACAGGAAAAATTGGGTGGTTATAAACTTTAGAATCTCCATTCAGCCACTCAGAACTCTGACCCTGAACTTCCCCATTAGAAAGAGAGAATAATCCCTAAAGAGAGTAGTATTGTCCCAAGTATAAATTACAATGTACTTAAAGCCCTAGTCTTGTATAAAGAAGTGTCCTGTAATGTTGGGTGGGATTGGGTTTGTATTCCTGGCTGTATCATTAGACCTATTAAGTGTCCTGGCTGGACCAGTTTTCTGTGATAGTTTTGTATATGTCACTAGCTGTAAGATCTCTCATAATGTAGTTTAACAACATTTATTGCTGATTATTAAGGCTAAACATACTTTAAAAAGAAACAATAATCAAATTTGATTCTATATTAGATGTAGTCAAATAGCATCTGAGCTCTATACACCCCTGTAGTACAATTGATAGATAACATTTGGGTTGTTAATATTGGAACAAGACCGTGACCTTCGATTATTCCTAGTTCTGTAGGGGCCATTGGTAGAATTTGAATTTGGGTTGAGAGTGGGCAATTTTTCAAAAACCTTCTTTCCCAAATATAAGTTCCATCATCATCTTGATCATGATGGGATTTACTCCTGGGAAAAGGAGTTTATATAAAAAGAGAGAGAGAGAGAGACTCAGAATTTTGAATAGTTTCTTTGCTATATTCACCATCTGGAGAGCCTTGATTGATTAGCTTTGGCCTCATCATTAAGTGTCAATATAATCAATGGGAATTACTAGACTAGGGTCATTACATAGATAATTTGCCTGCTGTGTAAATAAAAATGAAATTGTTTAAATTTTGTGAGAGAGAAAGAAAGTGAAAATAAGGAATGACAATTTGTTTGTTAGAGAAAGTGGAGGCCATTGGAATGACAGTTTTTGGAAGTGTGGAGCAGTTTGGCTAAGAATAGGAATGAAGGATATTTTTTTCCAGTTTATCATAGCCAGAGTGAGGAAGTGTTATTCCCTCTCTTGCTTGCATACATTGCCAGTAGTGCCTACTTTACGTATGTAAACATCGGGGAAGAGAAGTAGATGTCTGTTACCTGAAGGGTTTTTTTTTTTTTTAAAGGAAAATCACAATTTACACTTTTTTTTGTTGTTGTTGTTTCTCTTGGCAGGTAAAACAGAAAGGGGCACATACTCATCTTATGGGAGAGAATCAAACTTACAGGGTTGCCATCAGGTAAGTGACAATTTTACTTGGGAAAGGGTTGAGAGAATTAACCTGGTAAATCAGTTTCTTTTGTAAATTAGATTATACATTTCAGCCTGTGACTCTAGGATGCACTGAAAGTATGCCGATGCCTCCCTTGTTTCAAAAGTAATGAAATAATACAGAGCTTAGAAGTCCTAAGTACCTAATCTTTAGATCTCTGCCGTATCAGAACTACATTTGCTGGCTTGTTTTTATTTTTTAATCCATCAGCCGGTACCAGTGGCAACTGTTTGCAAACCAGCGATGTCGGTGAAAGTGATTCTATCAAAAGAGTTTATTTGCAATTAAGAACTTAAGAATTTCTCAGACTGGAAATACTCGTGCAGCCTTGTGTCAGACCCTGGGTTCGGGTGACTATTGCCCTAAATGATAGTTTTCCTAGGGGCTGTATGATGTTGTGTGGAAACAGGGTTGTATTGAGGGATAAAAATGTCTGTGAAAATATGATTTGTTGTCCCTTTTTGTTTCTGAATTGTTTTTGGCTGGAAGTCAAGGCCAGCAGGCTAACAGCAAAGCCGTCTCAAGGGAAGCATTCGTGAGCTAGAAAAATAAGAGTACTTTAATTAAATAATAAAATGCCAGTGTAATACAAAGGTATAGCATGCATGTGTTTGTGTCTCTGTGCACTCTGGATTTGCAGACTTTGACTCTCCAGAGAAAGCCCAGTTCTAAAAATACTATCAATGGCCAAAAGTGTATGCTTTGTTTCAAAACAATTGAGTTTTTTTAGATGCTTTCTTTTTAATTTCAGTATCGGTATTAATCATATGTTTAAGATCTTCTCTCTTTTTTTAAGATTTAGACTTTCTTTTTATAAGAACATTGGTTTATCACTTTGGAAAACTCCTGATAGAATTTAATAAGCCTCTTTAATATTCAAAGCTTTCCAGTGTTTTATTATTCACCCAAACAGAATGTACGATCTTTTTCTGTGTGCTAGAAAGGGATTGCTTGCTCTCTTGAATCCTTGTCACCTTTCCATTTTCTATAATGATATGGAAAAAAAAATCCATGTGGATTTTTTTAACAACCTGTTTAATATATCCTGAAAAAAAATGCAAGCAGACGGTTTAAATAATTTCATAGGAGCCTATGTTTTTCCTTATGTATCAGTCGTGTATCACTAAGAGTGAAATTCTAGGGGAGTTTTTTTTTTTCTTCTTCTTCTTTCTTTCTTTCTTTCTGGATATATTTGCATTTGTAAAGTTTACTCCTTTGGCCCAGCCACCAATTCAGTCATATTCTGCCTCAGAGATTTGCTGCTGTGAGGGGAAGGGAGCTTGGGTAGGGACTCCTGCCGCACAAGCTGCAGAGTACAGTTCATGGCAGTTTGTTTGGAAAGAATTCTGCAGGAAAGAAATTTACAGCCATTCCAGCGCAACGGAAACATCTTTGGAATGTGAGTGCAAATGTTCGGGCTAGATAGCTGAGGCGAGGAGCCTCTTAGTGCAGAGTCTCTGGTGTAAAGCCCTCAATTCCTACAGAAGAGCCTGTTCCTGTGTATCTGGTTTCTGAGGGTCAAGGCAGAGGTCGTTCGAGTTTGGGGGAGAAGAAAGTTGACAACATCCTTCCTTTTTGCAGATGGTCATGGCAGAGGTCTCTGTTTTTGCCGGGCCTCTTTTTCTGGTCCATGAGAGAATAAGCTTCCTCGTCCCTGTATCCTTTCTTACTAATAGGAATTGGCGTGATTCCTCACAGCCACAAAGATTTCCTCTGCTGAGTAAGCGTGAGGCCCCTTAACTTGTGAAAGCATCACCCAGACTGTGTGAGTCTGTCTGTGTATGTGCAGGGACGCAGACCCTCCCTCGGTGTGTGGGAAATACTTCCCTCGGGTGAAACTGAAGTAATATTTTTGCAAACACAAGGTGAGAAGTGGAAAGGGGCAGAGGGTGGAGTAGAGGTGAATGAACTGGCGTGTGACGGCTGGATTTCTGGGCCTTGGGAGGCTCATTTTGAGACATTCAGGTTCAGGAAAATTCTCTAGTTTTTAGGAGTCTGGCTGCTTGTGCCTTTCTTGAAAAGTCTTCATGAGATAGCTGTGGAGTGTGGAGACGCCTCATTCTTATTTCTGCTTCTTGGTTGTGAGTCTTGCAAGAACCGACGATCTCTGTGCGCAGCTTGGTCTCAGCAGTATCCTTAAGTGTGTGATTACTTAAGGATAAATGAAAGAGCGAATTTTGGGAAATACGCTAACTGAGGAAATAGGGGCTGGTGAAGAAAAGTGTACGTATTATGAATTTCTGTTTTATGTGAAATTTGAGTCGAACAGACCATAGAGTGTCTTCCAGTGAATGAGTTTTTCTTGTGCCGAATTGTTTTTGAATCCCTGTCTCCAACACCAGCTATGCAAACCAAAAAGAAAGGCAAAGTCTCGGTGTCTTGGGCTTCATATCTAAATAGCAGATCACAGCTGAAATGACTCCCCACTGTGTGGCAAGGTGAGTGACTCTCATGGAGGGGAGGCTTTTCTGTTCTCTTGTTTACTACATTAGAGAGGTGCTGGATGGAAAACCTTTAGATGGTATGCCCTCTGGAGCACTAAGACTGTTTTATTGTATTCTAACAATGTACCCTGTGGACTTAGAGGAATGAGCATTGCTATGTGAGAACATGCTCATTCCAGCCCCAGTGGCCTTTTGTCTGGTGTAGAGATGAGGTGGTAGCAAGCAACAGGTAGTGGAATGCTGTCCTGCAGAAATAGAATATTGTTCAAAAATGTAGGTTGTTTCATGAATGCATCAGTTTAAAAATATGTATTTATTTCCATTGTTTCTCACTTGCGGATGTGACACTGAGAGACATTTGTCTTTTTTAAAAAGTGGATATTTTAGCTGTAAAACAAAAGTTGGCAAGCTCTTTCTTATTAATTCAATTGTTTTCATTAAAAATAGTAATGAGATATAATATGAATTCATTAATGCATTTCTACGTGAAATTCTCAGAAACATAAGTAACCATTAGGCATTTGAAATTATATAGAAAATGAACCAATGGACAAATGAAAGCAGCCCAGCGGACTTTTTAAAAATTTTCTCTCTAAATATGGCAAAACTAATTTAAATCAAATTGGGGTGCGGAAATCACACCCAGGCTTAAGATGATCCTGCCAAATCGCAACCTCATAGTACTTTCACTGGCAGGGAAAAATAAAATTTATAATGGAAAATCTAAAGGAAATGAAAATGAGCGAAAATGAAGTTTTTCATAAGATAATTTAACCTTTATGTGATAGCCAAAAGCTAATACTTAATGGACATTATTACAGATGACAGAGGGAAAAATTGTCATTTCTTTTTGGTCTTTTGCTACTTAGAATAGCATGTTTGGCGACTGCAAAATTGCAAACTTTTATTATCTTTTGCGATCTTCTGGTTTTGAATGAAAGGATGATGTCAACACAAATGATTGTTATTAAGGCAGAAGTTTTCCCCTTAAATGGAAGTTCAGCATTGATTATCAGGAATTGTTTGTCTTTTCTTTCTGGGATGTAACCCAAGTCTAAAGCAGTTGTGTCATTTAGTATCTACTGGGCAAGATTCTGTATCTTCCAATGAATGAGTTTTTCTTGTGCTGAATTGTTTGTGTGTGTGTGTGTGTGTGTGTGTGTATACGTACGTGCATGTATGAGAGAGATAATATGGAAAGAAAGCTGGGCCTTTTCTGAGAGTAATTACATGAAAATATTATATGCTTGCCTTTTACTTTTCAGAAAACACCTTTAGTAATGCCAATGTGCAGCAAGGTTTGATGGTGTTCTATAGGAATATAAAGATTATGTCCAAAATGTGGTATTGCCACTGACCTTGAAAAATCTTTTAGACTTCTAGCCTTAATTCACTCATTCAAGACGTAAAAAAATATTGCATATGCACTTCATTTAAAAGGCAGGGAAATTGGGTAACTTTTGGAATCAGTATCTTGAAATCTTTTTACAAAATTCCACTGATTGTCTCAACAGATATCTTGTTTAAGCCAGTGAAATTCAAGATTTACCCTCATTCACATTATCTCTTATTCTCAGCAAGTAGTCAGATAGCACAGTGCTGATCAAGTTATTTGACATTCAGATCTTAAAATCTACATGATTAAAAATAAAGTCTAATCTTGTATACTTTTGTGAAATTCTGGAAACATTGTAGTTATAGATGAAATAGGTCTTCCCTATATGCTCACAACCTAATCATTTTTAATTCACTGAAATTAAATATATGGTTGCTTTTAGAAACATTACACATTTAAGATTTAATTTTTTCTTTTGCCTATTATTATTTTTAGTACAATAAATAAATTACAGATTATTTAATTTTAAAGTTTTGGCCCCTTTTAATTTTTTCTTAAAGTCAAAAGAGAAAGGATATAAGTGGAAAATACGTGGAAATCCTTTTGTCTGTTCTTCTGAAAATAATATTTCAGGACTTCTGGAACACATATACATCTTGTTTTACAATTTGACTTTATGCTTCAGTGTTTGTTCATAGTGCAGTAGTTCAGATTAGCTCTGTGCCCCTTCCTGCAAGCCTCTTCCACCCAGAGTGCCTTAGCTCACGACGTCCCCTTCATAAAGTGCTTTTAGTATTTATCGTTATTTATGTTTGTTGAATGCTAGTTTCCACGAGAATTCTGTAAATCCTTCAAGGGAGCTTCTGTGTCTGGTTTATCTTGTATATGCTCTGCCTAGCAGGGTTAGGATTGTGAGGACCTGATGTTTATTACCCCGGCATCACTTTTGGGAATCAGTTTTGAGGGCACAAAGTAGGAGTAGCAATGTAGGACATTCATAGAATGAGCATGGTTTTCATGCTCGAAGAAAATTCTTTGGACACCCTTCCTTCTGGTGTACTGTGCAAGCCCTGGAGTGACACAGGGGTCATGAGATGGTGAGGTCACTCATCACTCACTTTCATGGGGGTGACCTGGTGGCCACGCCATCCTAGCCTGTGTTATCCGAAAAGAGAGGCGGATAGGATCATAGATATTCTGAGTTTCTGGTGGGCATGTTATTGGATCCAAAGGTCAGAATTCACGCCTGTCCACTCTTGATGTGTTAGTGGGGTCATTGGGACAGAATATCCAGGATGAGTGTCAGACATCACAGGTTGATCTTGCTGTGTGCTTGCCATTGCAGCTCTGCCCCAGCCCTGTGTTTCAGGCAGCAGCTCCTTTGTTTTGGGGCGTTACTATAGGTGCGCCCCTCTTCCCATAGATACACAGCAGTCTACCAATAGGAAATTGCATCCATCCTGCCACTGTACTGGTTACAATATGGATTGACCCTCCAGAGATATGCTAGGTCCTGTGGAGAAAGACAAAGGGGAGCTCTTGTGTTGTTCCTCCTGCAGTCCGGCCAGCAGCTTTCTGGATACTAAGTGGGAGAGTCAAGCTCCAGTCATTTAGTTAAGATTTGTTGTGAATCTTATATAGTGAATTTTTTTGTATACTCAGAAAAGTTAAGAATACAAAAAAAGAAGTACCATCTCAAAAGTTGCAAATATTTGTTGCATTTACTCCCTGTGTGTAACTTTTTCAATGAATCATTATTATGTGGCAGATCTAATAAAGGCTTACTCTTATTAGGGTAGCTCTTTAAAATAAGAATACTTACCTATTTAACTAAAATACTGTTATCACTACTAGAGAAATTAATAATAGTTTCCTCATCTACTACCCCAGCCCTATTCAGAATTCTTTTCTTTTCTTTCTTTCTTTTTTTTTTTTTTTTTCCAGGCATCACATTCATGCATGGCTTTGGTTTCTTTTAAACTAGAGTAGTTCTGTAATATATATAAAAGATAATGGAAAGAGATCAGACCAGTTGCATGGAATATATTGTCCTTCAAGAATTGTGCAATTATTTTTGTATTTCTGTTTAATTTGTTACTCTATCACTGGTCTTGTCTGCAAATTGAAAATTACGTCTCAGGGCTTATTCAGATGAAAGTTGACCACTGTCGACCGATTACATCATTGATGATGTTGTGTGCTTTGTATTGCGTTATATTCGAAGGCAGTGTCAAGTTATGTGGCTATTGGTGATGCTAACTTTAATCATTTGGTAAATTGGAGACACCCAGATCTCTGCATGTGAAGAAGTCCTTCCTCCTTTGCAATTTGCAAATAATCTTTCTATTGATATTTTAGAGCTGAGTAATTAGTCTCCCTCCCCAACCTTTGACCTGATGATTTTAGCATACATTGATGATGCTAGCCTGAATTAGATGTTTATGAACTAGTGAATTATTTCTTACTCCACCATTCCTTCTACATTTACAGCTGACATTCTTCTGCAAAGAGCTTTCTTTCGTTGTACATTTTAGTGCTGTCAGTTTGAATGCTTCATGCATATACAATATAATATTAATAATCTTTGCCTTAAATAGGGTCCTTTACCTGGAGAATACTGGAAATATTAACACATTATTAAAATCTCCTAAGGTATATTTATAAGAATAATAGTTATGACTCAGGCTAATAGAATAGCTATCATTGCAGCAGTCAGTGTAAGCTTGATTTCTTGCAAATGAAACTCTAGTTCTTTTGTTGAAATTTGGAACCTACTGATAATTTTTATAACTATCTTTTATATTAATCTGCTATAGGTGTTGAGGGCTCTCCATTTTCTCTTACTTCCCCGCTATATTCTAGTAACTGTTCTTAAAGATTTCACAGAGTTGTCTATCAGTGACTGGCTGGCTGAGTCTGGTGGGTTGCTGTGGTGCTTGATGAAGCTGCACTATCAAGGGGCATTGTCTTAGTGAATGGGTTGGGTTCCTTCTCTCCACCTTTGACAAACCACTCTTAGCTGATGAGCAAATGCCACAATGAGAGCTTTTCTAGAAGTTGATCGCGTTGATTCTAGAGGAAGCCCGGACAACCATGATGAGTTAAGTGCCACTATAAACCTTGACGTGATTGAATATTTTCCTCTTGTTTTAATAACCAAGAAAATAATGCTCCGAAAACGAAAGCCAGCAGACCCAATATCACACTCTGAGTAAGTTTTGAGAAGACTTATAAGCTCTAAAATGTCTGTTTCCAAAGTTAGCACTTTTGAACCCAGCTTGGGTTCCCGGTGACCTTAGCCCACGTGAGGTTTGTGTGCCCAGTGGTCTGTGCCAGCCACTTCTCTAGCCTCCATGCCCGACAGAGAGTCTGGGCCAAACATGGAGCTGGAACCAGAGGAGCCTCACGAACGTGCTCAGGCCCCTATCAGGGCTGTCGATTCGGCTGGTGGGGGAGGCATTGGGAAGTGTGCACTGCACTGCTCCCGACTGCCCGACTTTTTAAAAATATACCACATGTGTATACATGAATAATTTATTCTGAAACATTCTCAGAATTAGCATGTGCAATTTCATTAAAACCAATGAGGATTTCCTGTGAAAAAAGCTAGGGTAGAATATGCCAATTCACATTTTAGTAACAGCATGAACACTTTCCTAAAAATGTATAGATTATATTTGGGACTTGCATTTTTGTACAATGTGAGCAGAATATGGTTTACTACCACATGAATTTGGATTCATCCAAGATCAAGTTATTGTTCCAAAAATACAAGACCTACATAAAGTGAAATGCTGAAACAATACATTTAGCAGGATCTTTAATGTGACCCAATAATTTTTGATTATGGCATTCAACTCACTGTGAAATATATGAAATCACAAATACATGTTAGCAGAATAGACTAGTTTTATAGGACAGCAAGTTCAGGACAACTAGTGCATAAAATACTTTTGAAAGTGCTATGAAATGATTTTTTGAGACACCAAGAAAGGAAGTCTTGGTGTCCAAATTAAAATTTCACCAAAATCTTGGGATATACTTTCTCTTCTAAGAGAAGTATTCAGGGCTTGTTTTTTTTTTTTGTTTTTGTTTTTGTTTTTGTTTTTGTTTTTAAGTAACCCATAGCAGTTAAAACTATAGTTGTTTATCTTTGTATTGTTGATATGTAAAGAGAAAAGGGAAATCAATTAAGGATTTAATCAAGTAACTGATGTGACACTGAAATATTCTTGGTAATATTCAGTGTTGAAATATTGCCCCCCTATTATATAGAAATAGTATGTCCCTGTAGTGTCTTTCTAAGAGAAGGACAATAAATTCAAAATTCAGTGTCAGGAAAACTTTTCAATATGAAATAGCAGGAATATTTATTCCTTTGTCTAGGATCATGCTTGAGGTTCTATTAAGTTCAAATAGTGGGGACACTGCAAAAACAAAATGAAACCCCATCATTGTTTGAAAAATAAATAATTAGGAAAATGACAGACACGGAGTCTGCTCTGGTGCCTAATTAAGATAAAATTATTAGAACTGAAGAACCATGTCCTTTGACAAACTGTGTTTTTCCTGTATGTTTATGTAGATTTCTTGACATGTACTTTCATTTGCAGATAAACTCCATTGAGCCTCCTAAAGCTGGACCTTTTATTTCCGGTGTGTTATTTATTATCCAACAGAAATAGTTTCTTGGGAAAAGAAAACCTGCAAGATTACAAATGCTTTTGCTTTAGTTTAGCCTTTCTTGCACACAAATCCTTTTTCAGAGTATGACACTTAACTTTTGTCAGACATTCTGCATTTAGTGAAGGGATAGTGTCTTTATCTTGGCATTTCCCCGGAATTTGTTGAATAGAATATAGCACTATTGACAACATCTTATAGGACTTACTGAAATCTATCAGTCCCTTGACTCCATTAACCTCGCCTTTCAAGAGCCATCTTCCCGTGAAGGTTTTCCTTGATACATTTTTAAAAATACATGATATATTTTATTTTCAACCCACCTCAAAGTCACGTTTGCATGCATGTGGGGGGAAAAATGATTCAGTGGTAAACTAATTAAAGAAGAATAGCACTGAGATTTTCATGCAGTGACCATCCTTTACAGCTCTGGGAGTGGGGCTCTCTGTATGTTGGGTTTTGACCATACATGCACACAGAATAATCCGAGCTCATTTGTACCATGATAATGAACAGCAGGACACTGAGTCTTTCCATTTTATTGGTATTGTATACAGTAAGTTATTAAATTTCATCTCTGTAATACACCTGCAGTAAAATAACAAAACATTGCTGCACTTAAGGAACATGAGTGTGTGGTACAATACCCTCCCCCATCATTTCAGCCCCCCCCCAACAGCTGCTTACAGATTTCAAGATCCATTGTATATATTCCCTTGAGCCCGCCTCTAATAATCGAGACACATCTGCCATTGCAGCATTATAGGCATATGTAGTTTTATTGAAAACTATACCTGTAAAAAAATTAAATAACTCCTACCTCAATTAAATTGGCAAGCTACCTTTTGCAAAGATCATATTGCAGACCTCCTGGGACCAAGTGAATTCATTTTATTCTTATATTACAAATCACTAAATATGTTATTTTTATTTAGCCAAGTACCTAGGTTTTCTAATACTTTGATGATAAGTTACTTTCATCAATTCTCACTTTTATTGTCTTTCTCCCTCCCTCTTTACATATATATATATATATATATATAAAGCCATGTAAGATGTATGAAGGAAACCTCCAGAATCTGGCTATAATGAACACAGGGTAAATAAAGTCAAAGGGGAGGGACCCTAGCCTAGAGCTTTAATTCATTGGAGATTAAATAGACACAGAAGTTAACACGTCAGGATTAAAATCTTAACTCTCCTTATTCTTTGAGAGAGGCTTTTCTGATATTCTTTGATCATATGGTTGAGTATCATAATGGCAAACAGAATAGGAAATAATATGAAGAGGGAATGAATGCAGTTGGGTCACACACAGGATTACTAACCTTTGCACTTACACTTCTTTGATGATTGCGTCAGTAATGTATAGATATCCAGTCTGAATTTTTGTACAAAGAAGGAATCATAGTGACATTCAGTAAAATGAAAGTATTTCTGAGCATATCCTTATTCTCACTTAAAGTATGTAGGGAATTCTTGTCATTCATAGTGAGTTAATCATGTCACTATTCTAGTGATTTTACCAAGGGTTGGGGGGGGGGACTTTGTAAGCTTGTTTTTATTATCATAGGAAAGTTCAAAGACAAAATGTCCACTACCTGAATAGGAAGAAAACTAGACAATGTTTGGGAAGAATAGGAGAATTCCTTAGTACTTGGTTTCTGGGAGAAAGAAAACACATTTTGTGCTTTTTAAAAAAGGCAGTGTGTCAGGGAATGAGAGCAGGAGCTTGTCCTCAAAGTAAGTGTAGACCCAAAATATCATCCTCTCTTAACAGAAGAGCAAAGTTTTGCAGCACAATATCATGGCTAAGTATTAAGGGTCTTGCTGACTTTATTGATCACCAATCAAGAGTAAAACATAGTTGCAGATTTAAGTAATAATTTTTTTTTTTGCTACGAATGTTAATTCAAATCAGTGGTCATTTGGTTCTTCTGGAGTTGCCTGGATCTGTAACTTACACACAGTATGAACTCTTTGGGTATTGTTGGTCCCACTCACAGTTCGCAAATACAAAGATTTTGGGGTTGAGAGACTGAGTTAGGCCATCCCTGGTGGTGCAGTGGGTTAGGATGCAGCATTGCAAGCTCACAACAACCACTTCAGTGTGAGTTCTATCCCTGGCCCTGGAGGTGATCCACATGGTGCAGCACACCTCTCCTGTCTCGCCCACTGCTCCCTTCAGCAAGTGTTCTGCTCCCCACTCTGTCTCTGGTGAATTCTCTCACCACCTGCACTTCTGACCTGTACTCCTGCTCTGTATGGATAAATAAATAAATCTAAAAAAAAAAAAGAAAAAAGAAAAAAAGAAAGAAGAAAGACTGAGTCGTAGATAGGGTCTTTGATCACAACTAGATTCCAAAACCCCATGAAGAACAGAATTCAATATTTAAGATAATTTTAATAGAACATTAAATTATGAATTCTAAGTGTTTCAAACAAAACTCATGCAAACAAAGCTTATGGTACAACTTAATTCAGACCAGAACACACTACTCTTGGATATGATTCACTCCTCTGGAAATGTCTATTACCAATAATTTTGAACTATGAAGTCTGTGTCAAACTGAACTCTGCAACTACAAAGTGTAATGTGTAGAGTGATTGGTATGACACAATGTTCATGGTGGTAAAAGATTTGCTATGGACAGTGACATGTGGCAAAGAGGAATGTCAACACCTGCTACTATTGTGACATAGTCTCTCAGGGAGTCTTTCTGCAGCTTTGCCATTTGAGTATCTCAAGCAAAGAGAAGTCACTAATACGGATTTTTTTTTTTTTAAGATTTATTTATTTGTGCATACAGAACTGGGGTACAGGGCAGAGGCTCAGGGGCAGCGAGAGGCTTCACCAGAGATAGAGCGGGGAGCAGAACAGACAGATCGACGAAGTACACTATTGAGGGGAGCAGTGGGCGGGTCAGGAGAGGTCTGCCATGCCATGTGGATCACCTCCGGGGCAGGCGGGGATCGAACTCATGTGGAAGTGGCTTTAGTTTCTTAGTGCAGGGCTTTAACCGCTGTGCCACCAGGGAGGGCTGGACTTATTTCTTAATACTACCCCTTCTTGGATACCAAGTGAGATTTACTTGGATTTATTTTCAGTGTGCAAATTTTGGGTGCCATTTTCTCAATAGAAACTTTATTTAAGTCTAGGGTTTTGTATGCTAGGAAAAAGTGTGTCTTTTATTTCTAGGAGAACTTGTATGTGTTCTTTTTTGCAGACAACAAATACACCTTATCAGATCTTGGACTCTAGATTGTCTCCATTTTATACTTCATTGCAATGCAGATTTTCATCTCATTATATCCTAGGTAACTGTACTAGTCTCTAATATTTTATATTAGAGGCCTTCACAAATTCATTATCCCCAAATAGGAACTCCTGTAGAGTTTCATCCAATACGTGCCCCTTAGTTACCTAGGGCAAAACATTTTATCATTTTATATGGGTGTGTTTATAGTCATATAAATACATATTATATGTTCAATATATATGAGAAATATAACATTTAACTTTAATACTTACAATTTTTGTTCTAGAAATACAATGCAGATATCCAAATCAGCTCAGTAGAACCTTAGCCAGTGATACAAATATTCCAGAATGTGTGCCACATCTTCATTTTGGTGTTCAGTATACTCATTATAAAAGGTCATGATGTGTCCACTTGCAGATCATGACATCCCTAACTTGGTAGAGGGTTTGAGCAATACCATAGTTGTCTAATTTGAGATTTTAAGTAATAGCTTTTCAAATTCATATTCTTACTTCTATTTTGATGTATTTTTCAAGCGGTTAGGGCAAAATTTGGCAATTATTAGGCATCTGTGAGGTGAGAAAAATAGATGATTTGCCCACATTATTCTACCTTTGACCTTGAATTGTATTCATTGAACTTCCCCTCAGGATTAGTCTTTCCATCTGTGTTGGTTGTCTTGATGACAGGGCCCCCTCCCCCAGGCACCATCTTAGAATATTCTCTCTCTTTCACCCCCTGTAAGTCCTCAGATTTCAGATTTCTTCAATTCTGCTTTTAATACCAATAAATATGCCATATCCCCGCACCCCCAGTTACCAGCACTGCATCTCTACTGCTCTACTTCCCTCCATCTGCACATTCTCCCTCACACACAGTTGTTGGAGTGGTTTCCTCCACAAAGCCCCACTACTGTTACATCCTTGCTCCACATCCTGTGACTTTGAGCTCATCTTTAGCATGAAGTAAAGGCTCTTGGTAGCCTGCCCCTGTCTTGCCTCCAGCCTTGCCCTTCACACTCACCACTCACATCTCCTGTTCCGGCCAAACTGAACTGCTACTAATTCCTGTAAGAGTTTGCTCAAGGTTCTCTGTCTTTATAAGGAGCCTCCCATGGCCCTGCAGTGTCTTCACCCTGCTGTGCTCCTCCTCCACTTATATTCCTTGTACAAAGTAACTCATATTCTTTGTTCGAGATTCAGCTCATGCTCTATTTTCTCCAGGGACCCTTGATGTTATAACGGGGACAGAACTAGGTGCTTCTCTGGAGACACTGGTACACTTCTCTCTTCTGACATGTGTCACACTCTTTTAGCTTAGAGAAGGCCAAGGACCAACCTGTCATTTCTTTGCCCAGCAGGGGAATCTCAGTGAATGTTCACTTAAATCAATGAATGGATGAGTAAATGAACCACAATCATCCTGTTGATGATCAAAAAGACTTGTAAAAACAGTTTCGTCACCATTATTAGAAAGTGGCAGAATAGACAAAGGGGGACAAAGTCCTTTGACCTTAGCTTTATCATTTTCTTGGTGAAATCTTTTGTCATACCAAGTTGCCCACAATGTACAAAGTGTGTACAATATGCATATATCCTACATTTTATGTTTACGTGTCAGTGATGATAAGCCTCTGCTTTGATGGTGAGTCTAGAAAGAACGGAAGCCAGGGCTGATGGATAATAACCCCTGGATTTTGTCCCAAGTTTTCATCCTCCTTTGCTTTCCCTGGTACATTTTGCTTGGTAGAAGATGGGGAGAGACAAGGAAGAAGTGAATTTAAGTGAATTTGTTGAGTAGATTTTATTTATTTTTTGTTTCCTCAGTGTGATTTTTTTTTTCCCTTATGGCTTTGAGCTAGAGTATGTGGAAAAGAATAGTGATCTAATCAGTTTCACTTTGGTTTTTAATATTGAAATCCTTAAGGATACAATGTTAGAATCTGTAAGCACCTAAATGTCACCTGGTTTCCAGTGTCGCTTTATAGCAAATAAGAAATAAGGTTTGGAGATGTTAAGACATTGGCCATTACCACACAGCAGACCTCATTCATCTGTGCCCCAGACAATCCAGTTAGAAGTTCCTTAGCACACAGCGCCAAAATTTTTCTTCTATATCTTTGTAGCCTCATTCTTCCAAATACAGGGCTACACTACACTGTGAAGTAATAGACAGTAGCAGCTGGAAATACATCCTGAAGAAATTTCTAGACGAGTGTCCTTTTGTTCAGCTACCACTGAATTACACTGTCACAGAGCCAGAGGGTGTCGTTTGCTTGTAAATACTGAGTTTTTGAAATGTCACTGTAACACTGGAAAAATGTTGTCTCAGAAGGTTGCCAAAGTGACAGAATCCCGACATTGTAAATACCAGCCAACACAAGTACTCATAAATGACAGGAATAAAATATACTTGACTAAATCCATAATAATCACTGATAACACTGTTTACCCTCAGTGACCAGGAGCTGTGAACTTGGATAAAAAAGCACATGTGTGCAGATATCATTCATGTGTCTGCGCCTCTAGCCATTCCAGAATATTTTGATGGAAACGCTCCCTAAATATGTAAAAGCTTTATAGTAACTAAGAAGCCAGTGTGAAGATAGGGTGTCAGACAACCCTAATGGAACACGAGAGAGCCTTGACTGTCCTCAGCCCCGCAGGAACTGATAAGGCTTCCATTGTTCGCGTCAGAACCAAACTGTGAGCCTGGACTGGCAGGGCAGTCAGCACTGTATTTTCAGTAGTTGTGAGTCCTGGAAGGTCCATTTGTCACAAGCAAGCGCTCACAGAACATACTATGCTCTCAAGAGAAAGAAAATATAGAAGGGATATAGAGATGAAAAGCCTCAGATTAGCAGTGGGATTTCCCCGAGAATCCGAACTGGACTCTTGCTGGAGAGGACCAAACAGGTGCTCAAACTTCCCTCCCGTCATAGTTTAGTTTCTGTAGCTCAGGCTTATTACTAACATCTTCCTGTTATGTGGAAATGACCACCTTCTTCTTCCTCTTGTTGCATGAAATGGTACCTGGCTCAGGGGCTGTGAGAGGAAATGCTCAAGGTGGCAAATCAGTGTCCCCTCAGCCTCTTGTGACATAGCCCCACTTGCTGCTCCAACACCCCAACCCAACCCCACACCCCCATCTTCCCAAGAATGCTTTAATAACAATGGAGACTGCAGGATGGAAGGCTGGGCGTTCTGTCTTTCAGTTGGCGAGAGAGACCCAACTGGTAAAGAGCTGGGGTGGAGGCAGGGTGACACAGTGCCCCAAGCGCCGCCCTGCACTAAAGAAAAGCATGTGCGGGTCAGACCCCTGCCTGCAGGGACTGCTGTGGGTTTCAAGGGTGTGTGAAGAACTTGTGCCTTTTCCTTGACAGGCTCCTGTGTTTGTTTAATTTCTTTCTACAGTCAACATTGCTTTATTCACTAAAAACAAAAGATTGCATTCAGTATTAGAAGAACTCAGAGCTGATGAGACTTCGGGAAAACCACAAAATTACACATTACAAATTGATGTTTGACCGAGAAATTATGACAATTGTGCTTGGATTTATATGCTTAGGAAAGAATTCAAAGAGGGGAAAAAGTGTTCAGTCAGAAGAAAAAACTCATCCAAAGTCCCAGGCTCTGCAGGCTTGGTGTATCACGGTGTCTGTGAGTGAGGTCATGTGGAAGATGATACAGCTTTAAGAGAGGACAGGAGTGGCCAAGCCCTTAGGAATCTGGCGGTTGACTTGGCATCCCAGTGACATGGTCATGCATCCCTGCCACGCGGAGCGCCTGGATGGGGACCCAGTGTGCTTTTTGAGATACCTGGCAGCTGGCAGGAGGCAGGCCCTGCTGTGCTAGTTTGACTGATGAGGTGTAGGTGCTGCTGATGGAGAGATGCTGGCCAGTCTCAGGCTCAGGCCTGGCTCTGCTTCTGCGGGTTGGCCAAGGCGCAGACCGAGATTGAATGGCTTCTTACATTTCTCTTAAAGAAAAACAGCTTTGTCTGCCCGTGACGAGCTGGATGTCAGAGGCTGTGTGTGTCTTCTGTAGTGTGGGGACCCAGCGGGAGCGGGTGGTAGCCTGTTCTCTTTGGGGAACTGACGACAGTGGGTACCCCCAAGGCCACAAGAACCAGGCAGAGCTGAAAAGTCTTGAAGCTGACCTTTTCTCTGATTCTTAAAAAAAGTGAAAATGCTCATCCCCAATGTCTACTCTTAACTCTTCAGTTATCATAGCAACATCATTTAATAAAGACCTTTGGAGGCTTTATTTCGGGCATGTCAGGCAGGTTGGACTCTATGGAGATAGTTGAAGAATAGCAGAGCGAATGTGCTCAGGGCACATTTGGAAGATCTCTGCTAAGTCAGGGTCAGTTTCAGTGAGGTTCCCTTTTGTTAAAATTCATATTTCTGTGCTGCGTTGGCTTCTGGGCTGCAGTGGACAGACTAATTTGACTCTGTTTCTACTTTAATCATCTCTTGGTTTCCTTCCTGATTCCTCTGCTCCCAACCAGTTTCTCTTCCACAAGCCAAAAAGGGAGAGGGGTTGAAGGGGAGAGAAAGCAGTATTTTTACTATCTGCGAGTAAAAATACCTGTCAGGCTCATAAGGTAGCTCCTTAGTGAATTTAGCATTTAATTGTTAGTTTAGAGGGGATATGTTTGAGCTTAAGAGTTAGCTAATTAAGAGAATAAGTGTAAGATTTTGGGAACTCATTTTTCAGCACTCCAGATTCCTTGAGATTCTCCCTTTAGCTCTGTCCTGATGCACCCCACCCCACCCCCACTCCTAATACTTGTGCTAAAGCTCAGACTTTTAGTCTCCTCTTTAAGGCTCTATCCCCAAATTGCCCCCTGGTGGCTCGAGGGGAGAAAGACAAGATGAAGGATGAGGAAAAGCTGCCCTCCCCAACCCCCCCATCCTTTTGCCTCTTACGCAACAGCGTATTTATAGTTTTCTCTAGTGGGCATCACTATCATTCAGTATCAGTATGAACCAGCTGTGAACATTGTGTATCATTTCATTTCCTTTTGGGTCATTTTGCTGCAGGGATTACTCTTCCCTAGTCTTGCCTTCTACTTTCCTTTGGCCTGATTTTTGTCTATACACCTACTGTGTTGACCAGAGCCTTTGTATAAAGCACTGATAACACTGGGGTGAGTGAGTGAGAGAGTGAGACACTGCTCACAGACTGAGAACAGGGTAGCTGAAGATGGCACATGCTGTCACTTCTTGTGCTGGTGTGAGCAGCTCAGGAAAGGGCTGTGATTTTATAGGCACACTGATTAGCCAAACACTTGTCACCTCCACTGCAGCTCAGTGGCCTACTGAGTGTGAGCGCTCCATCTAATTGACAGCTGTCTGTTGTCAGAGGGCCATCTTTTCTCCTTTTCAGTTTGACTGAACACAACAGAGACATCTGCAGCATGCTCTGCAGCTCTGACAGGGATGCCCTGCCTGCCAGCCCTCAGACTCTGAAGGCAGCATGATTGAAGTGCTCGAAGAGAAAAATACCCATTGACCGTCTTAGTTTGGGGGTATTCTGACCAAAAACATAGCTCTAAGGTGGCTGCAAACCAATCTAGGCAGAAAGAAGACACAGGTCCAGTGTCATAATGAGCCAGGCTTGTAGTGTCAGCTGTCAGGGACACATAGTCATTGGCCCTGGGTTTTCTCTGTTCTGAGAAGTCTCAGAATGAGAAGTTCATTTGCAGGCCAGACCCAGTGTACATGGAAGGGTTAAGCAGGAGGAGGGTTGTATCTCAAGCCCAGGGCCACAGCATAGTGTCCTCTTGGAAGGTCACAAGTGGCACATTTGTCTTGTGCTTTGGACAAACAACAGTAGTGCTTTGGATGTGGGTGGTTTGGGATGGGTTTGTTCTTCTTTGTGAGGCAAGACTGATGCCACTCTGTTCGGGGCAGGTGCCAGAATTTCCCCGATATCATCATATCAGTGTTTTTTTGGACTGTATAGCTACTCTACAGAAATATGGACTGCCTCTTTAGGGCATTTCCTGTACAGCAGAGGTGTCAAACTACATTTTAATGATGGGGAAATAGTTGAAATTGTTAGACAAATTCTGGCATGACAGTTTGAATGCTTAATTCTTTGAATGACCCTAGCCTTCCAGGAAAGCTATCTTTGGGCATCTGCTGGTGCTGGTGCGGCATGTTGATAGCAGCACTGTTTTATATTGTTTTATAGCAGTGGCACTTCCTGTGTTTCCAAAAGGTTTAGTGGCATCTTAAGTTTAACAGAAGAGATATAGTTCTTCACACTCACTAAAAAATATATGTATAAAGGGACAGTGTGTGGGAATAGTGAACATATTGCCTTTACTCTTTCTTTGCTTTACATTGTCCTCTTCATTTATTATTTGTAACTTAACAAGCCTTGTCACTGAACCCCGGTGAGAAATGAAGATCAGAGAAATTTTGTTTCTGACTCTCCATAATCTAGTTAAACAAATGTGGCCCATGGGTGGGGGAACTATGTTAGTTTGACAGCATAAAGTAGTTGGGGAAAATAACTCAGGTACATAGACAAGAAAGACAGCTCTTCTCAGTGTTCTTTTGTAAAATGAGCTAGGAATAATTGAGTCAAGTGCTTGGACTCTAGCAGCTCTTAGCACGAGGTTCAGATAACTGAGTTCTTGTTCTGTGTTCAGCCCTAACTAGCACCAATTTTAAGGTTCAGTTTCTACTTCTACAAAATGAAAAGATTGATAGCTTATGCAGTTCCTTCCTATTCTGTGTCTGTGACTATCTGAATAGGGAATGTGAAGAAGGAGATAATATAGTGATAACCTTTAGACATTTCAAAAGTATTTGACCCATGTCCAAAACAATGTGTGTAAAACAGCACATCTTGCCATGAAGGGAATAAAAAAACACAGTGTTTGAGGGATTTACATTTAGCTTCTACCAACTATTTTTTTTCTTAATTTGTATTAAATATAAGTGATAAATTATTTCTACTTTTAGTAAACATGTAATGAAGGTGATGAAAGGAGAGACGGTCTAAAGGGACCTATGATCCATTTGCATAGTTGTGATGGAAGATGGTATTGTCCAAAATCCTGGGAATGTTCTGTGTCAAAACCTCATGAGGCAACATTATGTTGATTCTGAGATACATTTTCTTTTTTACATATTTTCACATGTCAGAAATTTTTATGGCATGCCAATTTAATTGGCAACTTTCCCCACCCCCTTTCTTGGCGTTAAGTAGATAATTATGTTTCTTCCATTCAATGGTATCTTCTGTTTGATGAAATGCAGTTCTAAGTGGAAGAAGCAAGAATTTTTTATGAGAAAGGCTAAGTGACTTTACTTCATTGCTGACTAATGTTGTGAATGTCATTTTCAATTACTTTGAAGAATACGAAGAGCCTTAGGAAGGTAATTCATGCACAAAACTCGACCCTCCCAGAACTTTGCACTTAATGTCCATGTGAGGAAGGAGAGAAATATATGCTAATAAATACATCACCATGTAGAAGGAATGTTCTGAAACTAATTTAGTGACATCCACTTCTTGGCTTTTATCACATTCTTCCTCCTAGAAATTACTCCATTTTCATTGAGTCAAAATACCAACTATCAAAAAAAAAAAAAATACCAGCTATCTTCTTCAAAGGCGAATTAAGAGTCTTTGCCAATTTCCAATCTGGAACTCTTCTCAACCAGAACTCAACTCTTCCAGTAATAGTTAAGTTTCAGTAAAACACTGAGACTTACCATTTTTTAACATGTTGTTAGGAGTTTACCCAATACTTTAGAGATCATCTAAACCAACTCCTCATTTCATAAATGAAGAAGTGGGGCTTTAGTAAGTCAGCTGTCCAAACATTTCTTAGATTAAACCTGGGAACCTGATGCATGTTTCTAACATGCCTGTCAGAGGATCCATGTAATAGAAAGAAAATGAGGTGGACTATGAAACAACCTTCTATTCATCTTCTGGTTGTGTTTCTGAATGTTACACTTGTGTTTACATAAGCAAATATAGTTGGGTTACTTTGGTTTGTGTCTCTGAATGCTATACTTGTGTTTCTGCCTGCTGCACTTAAAATTCACCAGTGATTTAACAAGGGACAGAAGCCAAAGTTGTCATATATGGTTTAATACATGCCACTGTTTATGGTGCAGTAACAGCATTTGATCATTTCTTAATGAACTCTGTGATTGTTGAGAATGCCAAAGCAGTAGGCTCCGAGGTGAGCCCAGCCCTTCGCAAGGGCAGCATAAAAGTTGTCAGTGCAGCTGATGTCACAGTGATTTATTGAGGCTTGGTCTGATTTTGCTGTTTGTCCAGACTTGAGTATTTTTACCTATAAAATATGAATCCAGATTCAGTTTTTTCCTGAAAAAACTGAAACAAGAGTTTTAAGGTCTGTGAATGTGAATACAGTTGGAGCACATTACATGTTAATAGTATATATAATTTACTTAGTAAGTATTGATGAAAATGCCATTTTTAAATTAAATAATGGTTTCCCTGGACATTTTGCTCTATTTGCTTCAAAACTGATGAGATGAGAAAAGAGTTGAATCTTAATCAATTTTTTTTCTTAATGAGAAAGATTACATGGCTTTATTTCATTGTTGACTGATGCTGTGAAAGAACTTTTCAGTCAACTTTATATGTGATTAAAAAGAAATAATACATCATATTTCAAATCCCTGGAGAGAGGTGGCAAATTATATGATATTAGCAATTTTAATTTTTACAATTCTTCCAGTTACCTGTGTTTAACTGGTTCAGTTTTGTGGATATATAATTGACAAAGTTATATGTATTAAAGTGCACACTGTGATGATTTGGTATATATGTATATAAAAATATTTAGTACAAACATCACCTCACCAAGTCAACTTTTTTTTTTTTTTGTAGTGAGAACTCTTAATATCTACTTAGCAAAGGTAAAAAACACAATACAGAGTCATAAGCAGTGGCCAGTATGCTGAACATTAGCGCCTCCAACTTACTAATATTATAACTAAATCTTTGTATGCATTTACCAACATCTCCCCATTTTTCCCTGTGAAAAACCCTGTCAATACTGCTATTCTATTCCCTGTCTCTGAGTTTGACTTAAAAAAAATTCACAAAAGTCATACTATATAGTATTTGTTTTACTGTATGGGGCTTATTTCACTTTTAGCATGAATACCTCTGGATTCGTCCATGGTTTTACACACACACTCTTCGTTCATCTCTCAAAAGACACTTAGGCCATTGCCATGTCTTGGTGATAGTAAAGTTGCAATAGCATAGGATTAAAATTAGCTCTTTAAGCTACTGATTTTGTTTCCTTTGGCTTTATACTCGGAAGTGAGATTGCTGGGTCGTATGTATGGTAGTTTTTAAATTTTTTGAGGCACTCCATACTGGATCTAAAATGGCTGTACCAGTAACATTCCCACCAATATTGCATAAAGGTTTCCCTTTTTTCACTTCCTTACCAACATTTGTTGTCTCCTGTATTTGATAATTGAGATCTTCTAAATAGGTGTGAGGTCATCTCTCATTCT
Source organism: Condylura cristata (assembly GCF_000260355.1). Lineage (NCBI taxonomy): Eukaryota > Metazoa > Chordata > Mammalia > Eulipotyphla > Talpidae > Condylura > Condylura cristata. Next base: position 35,588,542 of record NW_004567117.1, on the reverse strand, counting down.
GGCTTTGATTTGAATTGCCCCAATTGTTAGTGATATTAAGTGACTTTTCAGGAATTTATTGGCTGTTTCTCTATCTTATTGCCTTTATTTTAACAGATTGTCTTTTTTGCTACTGAGTTGTAGTATTTAAACATTTATGTTATTAACCCCATATCAGATACATATTTGCAAATATTTTTCCCATTTCATAGGTTGCCTTTTCATTTTGTTGGTTGTTTTCTTTGTTGTATAAGTATGTTACAACACCACTTGCTGATTTTAACTCTTGTTGTCTTTGTGTTTGCTGTTTATTTATTACTGCAAAAAGTCTCAAGGGGCTGTTTTTGTTTTCTTCTAAAATTTGTATGGTTTTAGGTATTACTTTGAAGTCTTCACCCAATTTCAGGTTATTTTTTATGAAAGCCTTAATATAGGGGTCTCTCATTTTTATCCTGGACTCTCAACAAACTTGTAATATATTTTGAAATCAGGAAATGCAACACTTCCAGCTTTGTTCTTCTCAAGATTGTTTTGGCTATTCAGAATCTTTTTTCATTGCATATGAATTTTAGGAATAAAGTGCTTACTTCATATTAAATTGGTAAATGAGGGCAAGATTATTGAAAATCATCCTGGAAATCAAACAGAAAATTGGGACTAATAATCAAATGAAAAGTTCCATAACTTAGATTTTCCCAAGTAGCTCCTTAAGTAATATAACCATTAAGATCTAAAACTTAAAAGCATTGTGTGAAGAACACAAACAAGTAGTTAATTACCTAAGGTTTTTGTAGGCTGATTGTTGAACAACTGGTAGCTTAAAATCAACCACCATGAGAGTATTTACACCATGTAAATGGGCTTCCCCACCCAATGTGTTGGGTTCTTCCACTGAAAGGATTTCTTTGGTTGTGCAGACTTTTTAGTTTGTTGTCCCACCTACCTATTTTAGTTCTTGTGTACTTAACCTATTCTGTTACTGCTGTTATTATTGTCAATTGTGTATCTGTAATGCTACAGTTTTGTTTTCTGGAGTAAGAGTTTTTAAAATGACTGTAAAACTAAAGTCAATTAACATTACCCTAAAGAAAAAAGAACTGAGTTACTTAATGGTTCTCTAGAGAAGAATGCTCTGTGGGAATGGCTGTACTCTTACGGATGAGATCTAGCCCATCCTCCCTTGTCTTGGAAAATGTCCTGCCTTTCCGCAAGCAGGCCTTCTGAGGGGAACACCTCCTCCGCTCCCAAGATATACTCCCTTCTCGTTGCTTCTACAGCTTTTGGTGCCTCCTTTATTTTACTCTCTCTGGAAGTTTAATTATTGTCCAAGAGTCTGGCTTCTCCTCTGCAGTGCGAAGATCCCACGGAACTGTTTCTTCTGCATACATACTATGTGATGAGAGAGTTTATCCCAGAATTTTCAAATGAACAAATTATTCTGCATAGTATGTCATTGGATTTGAGTATCTTGCTTCCTATTTCTGCTACATTCTTCCCACCTACTTACTTTCCCTTTGAACCCACCTCTTACAAAAAAAAAACTACCTCACATTATGTTGTGATACAAATAACTGTTATTGGTAAATTTGGTCACAGTTAGACCAAAAACATTATTTGAACGAGAGAGAAGTATCAAATGACTAGAAAGGAAGTAGGTCAGAGATTGATATACAAGGAAGAACTTGACATCTTTGTAAATAGGATGTTGAGATACTTTTAGTGCTAGGCTAGTTCTGTAAGAGACATTTTATTTTAAGCCTTACTTCAAAGCAGCCTTTGGAGCCCCCAATCTAGTCTCTATTCAGGAGCGTGCATTTTACTGTGTCATCTCTTTGAAACAGCCCTTCTTTGTGTTGATCTGTTACTGCTCATGTCCATTGGCATGGATAACTAAGACTTGTTTTAACCTTCTTCCCAGTAGAAGGAATGCCTGGTAACAGGTTGTAATAGTGAAATTTTTTGAGTGGCCAGGATAGTGGCAGGAGGAATTTGGAGTATATTAGATATTCCACACTTTAACAAGAGAAGACCAAAGCCATGCTGAGGAATAAATTGGCTCTAAGATAAAGTGCCAGTTGTAAACCAATATTCCTCACTCTACTAGCCAAATGTCTCAACATGGGTGAGATATTTAAACTTGCTATATATGTATTTCAGACTTCTGATCTATAACAGGACATTAATATTTGCCTCTTCTCCATAATATTTATGCACAACCCTTAGAAAAATCTGACCATACAAAATATTGACTGTTAGTATCAAAAATTGGTCACTAATAATCAAGCTATAATTTCTCTTGACTTTTGGTGGACAAGAGTAGTCCATCTCTTGAAAAAGTTATTATTTCTAAAAATCTGTGAGTGAAAGATTATTAGGAAAATTATTTATTTTGATGACTCATAACTTTGGTAAAGATCAAAATCTTCGCAGTTCCTTGCTTAAAAGGTACTCTAGAGCTTGATATCTCTCTCCCTACACTACCTCCAGCCTCATTTTTTATGACAAGGTGACAATATACTACCATTAATAAAAAGTTATATGGTCTTTTTTTCTAATCCGTAGCATAAAAGAATGAAATATTTCTTCTAGAGCTGCAAAGTAGGTAATGGTTATCTGGATTAGACTCTCTGCACCCCAAAATAACATGTCTTGGACAAAAAAGTACCAAATTAAACACAGTATGGGATCGTCCTTGAATTTAAGTATTTTAGCCTTGTCATTTATTATTATTATTTTTTTTAGAAGTTCAATGCAGTTGTCCCCTAGAAGGATTAATAAGGACATTTCACTGGATGGCGTTCATATCATGCATGAGTTTTAAAAATCCTTCCTGAAATAACCAGTAAACATGAACAGAGGCTAAGGACTTCAGTAGCCTGGGTGAGAACCTCATAGGATATGCCCAAGTGGCTATTTGTATTAGTTAAATGTAGATGTACCTATTTAAAATTTTATTTGTTACCACTGGTATTTGAGGCTGATTCAGAATTTTTCCTTTTAATAAAAAGTTAAAGTGAATCATTGTATTCCATAGTCCAAGAAAAATATGTCCATCAGTTGGAAGAAGTGATTTGTTTTGTAGCTATCTTAAAAGTAAAGGAGGACTTGTGTGTGTGTGTGTGATAGTTATGTGTTCTTAAATTGAAAGGCAGCTATGCTCACCACTATACCACCAACACACCTAAAGCATTGCCATCTCACTGGGTTTTTTCCCCACTGTAACCTCAAACATATTTGTAATCCACTTATCTCTCAATGATTGCTCTTATATTTTTTTAAAGGCAGAAAAGCAAGGGAACAGAAGCGACATAGGGTTATCACAATGCATTTCCAGGCTCTTCCTAATGAATCAGAGGCTTCGGATCAGTCATAGCATATTGACAGAGAATCATTTCTTGGAAAATATGGTCAGTAAGATGAGATTGGAGGCCTGGAGGCAAAGAGGCTAGTCTGAAAGTGTGAGGCTCTCAGTTTCACAGTTTACTGACACCCAAAGCTTAGTGTCCTGGCTCTTACTGAGATTTGTTGTACCTTTCTTATGGAGCCACCTTAATGAAAGGGTGAAAGAAGGAGGTCCATGCTAAAATCCTCACAGGAAAGCTAAGCTCCTAAATGATCCTTGAAAGAAACCCTTGATTAAATACCTCCTAAAGCCTCCATACTGTGTTTGAGGTTAAATGACAGGGGCATAGTGAGGTTCTCAAAAGTAGTTCCCCTCAGGCATTAGAGGTGTGTCCCCAGAGAATAGTGGACTTGCTGTGTGATAAGAATGAGTGACAATGGCCAGCCAAAGTAAAGTCTGGCAGTGGGCTTAGGTGAAGTATGTGCAAGATAAAAGCAGGTACTTACCCTCTAAAGATCCTTTTGGAAAACCACCATTTTGAATAGCTGATAACTGAGAAATAGCACCTTTTCTTTGATTAACAATGTTTGAGCAGGAAAATTGAGCAGGAAACAAACAAAAGTGACTTGTGTCATGACTTGGAAAGAAGTCAGACAGACTTAAGAATTCTAGACCAGCTTCTGGGGTAACTTGTTTTTGAGCCCTCACCTTCTTATAAGCCTGGGAATACAAGGAGATAAGCCTGTAGCTTTTTTTTCCTCTTACTTTCATGCCTATAAAAAAATAAGATAAAAAATATAAGAATATAATAATTCAAACAGATATAAAAGAAACAAATATATTGGACTTATAGATCAATTTTGGATCGAATTACCTTGACTATAATAGTTTTGCTGTTTAGCAAAATTCTTCCTCTTCCCATTTATAAAGCTTCTCATCAGTGAAGTCCTTACATCCATAAGAATATATGTGCATATGTCCTATGCCTAACATTCTTGTTAAATTTATCCTTAGGCATTTCATTTTTTTCAAACATGTCTGTTGATTGTTTTCATGTTACTCTTACAACCTGTCACATACAGAACTTTCATACTAGTCCTGGAAGTTGTTGCTCTTTGTTTGCTTACTGTATATTCTCTAGGAAGAAAATTATGGGCAGTTATTGATAATGCCCCCCTCTTAGAGAATTTTCCCATGTACCCAGTAAAGACCTCCAGTAAGTCGATTAAAGAATAACGGGAATACAGATCAACTTAGGCTTTTCCACTTTATCATAAAATAAGTAGCCTTTTAGTAGGTGAAGGAAACTTTATTTGAATCCATAACTTAAGTACAGGTGTGTGAAGTGGACTGTAAGACTGTGTCTTGCTCACAAAAATCCTGAGTAAACACATCTTTATTTTATCTAATTTTTATGCATTTATATTTTCTTTAAGCTCTTATTTATAACAGAAAGCAGGATTTAGCCTGGTAATTTTGTGACTGGATTCAGTAAGCCCCATGTTACCTAGGGATTTGGTCTGTTTCTGTGTTCTGCCTTCAGAGTACCTTTGCTTTGGTACTTCGCCTGTTTGACATCTTACTTTATGATGCTCATGTCAGATGCATCTGGGAGTTTTCCATCTTCTTTATGTTGAAAATAGCTTTTTCATAAATTTTTAACATTTGGGGAAATTGCCTGAAGCTGGTTCTTTAGAACTGGATTTTGGACTAAGTTTTCAATTTTTATCACTCTGTCAATTGTGATAGAACATAGATTTTCCAAGCTTCATAATTCATTGCATGAAATTAAACATCCAGCAAAAAGCAAATGCATTTCTATATCTACGATTTTTTTTATTCAGATGTAGCTTGTAATTTTGTTGACTTGTATTTTCTTTTTCTTTCCGTTTTGCCCTCTTTTAGAATTGTCTGAGGTTAGTGTTTTATTTTTTTTTTCAAAGAATCTTTTTCAGCTTTATTAATAATTTACCTTTTTTATCTTTTATCATTATCATCTTTTTAAACTTCATTCATTTTTTAATATTTTTCACTTTTCTGACTTACTACAAATCCTAATATATATTTTAAGGGCCATAATTTTTCATTTGATTATACTACTTTGGCTGTATTCCATACATCTTCCTATACTCCTACACATGTTATTGATTGTTTTTTTTTTTTTTTTTTTGTTTTTTTGTTTTGCTTCTGGCACTCTATGGAGCGTTTGCTCGTGTCCTTAAAACTTCATCTATCATTAGACCCAGCATTTCCACTCTTAGGAACCTATCCAGAGGATACAAAAATACTAATTTGAAAGGAAAACTGCACTCCTATGTTTTTTGCAGCACTATTTACAGTAGCCAAGTCATGGGAAAAACTTGGAGGCACAAGACACATAGGTCTAAGGCATGCAGCAGAAGTGGGGGAGGAGAGGGGAAAGAAGGGTCAAAAGATGGTAGAGAAGAGCACAAGGGACTATAGCGATGGATCACAGGCACTTTGGTGGTGGGAAAACCACGGGAACTACACCTGAGAGGAGATTTCACATACCATCCAAATATCAACAATGATGTCAGAAAAAAATGTATTTAAAAATAAAATAAAAGGTTTGTTTTTGAATTCCTGTTAATCGGAGGATTTTAAAGACTTAAAATTTGCACTAAGTAAAATGTTTTTCTCAGTGGTAGTATGCCTATGGTTTTATTTTTCATGTTTTACTGTATTGTTGGATTGGAAGTGGCAGTGGTACTTTGGAGTAATTTAGGGAAATTTCTTTTTGACTTAATACTCTATTGGCTTTTAAATATTCCATATGCATTTGATAATAATGTGTAATCTCTTTTCTTTATTTTAGTATATTAAACTATGTCTTACTTTTATCAGTCTCTGCTGTAAGTTTCTGAGAGAGACTTTTTCTAGTTCTACTTTGATTATGGACTGAGCAATTTCTCATATTCATATTTTTAAAATATGCCTTAGAGCTATATCATAGACATTAGAGGTTCATGAATATTTTATATTTTGGATGGACTAGAAGTTTCATCAATATGAAAAAAATATTTCTTTTTTTTTCTATTAATTTTGCCTTGAAGTGGGTTTCAATTTATAGTAATGTTGCTATGCATGCTTTCTTTTGGTAAATTTTATATTACATATTATATATATATATTTTTCCATATCCTTTATCAGTCTTATCCTTTATTGTCTGTCATACATAGCATTTAATTTTATATTTTTCTAGCCTACTAAATGAGAATCACTCTTAATTGAAAAATGCAATATCAAAATAAACATAGCAAAATAGGATTACATTTACAGTGATTAAGATATATTGAATCTATTCCTGGCAGTTAGTTTTTATTTTCCCCAAGTTACATGATTAATTTCCATCCTTTTCTTGGCTTGATGTTACTGTCTTTGTTTTAAGTCTTTGCTGTTTTCACTCCTAATGACATAAGAATTAATATACATCTTTATTTTTTCTCTCATAGCAATTACATTGATTTAGCTCATATATTTAAAATTACGTTTTTCAACTAATCTTGAGTTGGTTAGTCTCAATGTATTTTTCATAAAGATAAAAACCTTAATACATGACTAATTTCCCAGTTTCTCCTTCTGCACATTTCCTTTACCTCTCTTGTTGAAGTCGGTATATTTCCCTGTACATTTTCTTTTTTATTCCACCAACAATTTCATAGATTCAACAGTTACTTTATTCTCCTTGCCACATCTCATTGTTTCTTGTAGATTAGGTCCAGTTTTTGTCTTTGTGCAGTTAAACATTCTTATTTAATTTTTTAAAGAAATATAAGAATAAAAATGTAAAGAAATGCAATAAAATTGTCTTTTTTTTGTTTGTTTAAAGATTTATCTTTATTCATACAAGAATGGGGATACCAGCCAGAGGTGGAGGGGATGAGAGGATTCACCAGAGTCAGAGTGAGGAGCAAAACAGCAGATCAACTAAACATACTGTTGAGGGCAGCAGCAGGCGAGGCAGAAGAGGTCTGCTGAGCCATGTGTTAGCCCCTGGTCTGGATGGAACTCCTGCTGCTGATCACTTGTTGGTCCGGAGGCTTAACCTCTTGTGCCACCAGGGAGACCCAATATTGTTTTTTTATTTTAAAAATTTTTTGAATGCTCATTTGGCTAGATAGAAAATTCAACCTCTAAAGTCACATACCCCTTTCCCATTTTACTTTCGCTCTGGTTTGTTAGCATCACTGAGTCTAGCATCCCAGTAAACCCTGGTAGTTGTATGAGACCCCCTCCAGCTCCATTTGTGCATTGATCTGGGAAGTTGAGCAGGATCCTGCACCCTCCTCCTGTCTTAGTTTATGACTCCTCTTTTTCCATAGAATGCCAGTCCAGTTACTGTCAGTTTTCAACTCAAAACGTATAGTCCATTGAAGGTACGCTTTATTTTTCAACACTTATTTATCTTCTAAATTTACATGCAAACACACACATGTCCATTTATGAGGTATGCAGTTGCGAGAGTAAGGCACATGTGTTTAATTTTTCACCCCAAATCAGCTTCTCATATATTGTAGAACTTTAAATAAAATCTTTGCTGTTGTTGAGGTAAAACACACATGAAAGATACCATTTTAGGCACTTTTGAGTGTGCAGTTGAACGGTATGAGTAGATTCATGTTGCTAGGAATCCAGATCTCCAAAATATTTTGATTTCCAAAGCTGAAATCAAAATCTCCATTGGGCTTTCCTCCCCAGCCCCTGGCATGGGGTCTTCTACTTTCTATCTGTATATTCTAACTACTATAGGTGGAATGTAAGTGGAGTCACCCAATATTTATCTTAGTTTATTTAACATAATTCCCTCCAGGTTCACTCAATACTGTGATTTATGTCAGAATTTCCTTCTTTTTTAAGCTAAGTGCTGTTCTGCTATATGTGCTATATTTTATCTATTTACCCATCAATAAGACACTTGGATTGCTTCTACCTTTTGGATGTTGTACAGCTGAGAACAAGGATATACCTGTATAGAATTGTGTGTATTCTAAAGGTTTTTCAATACAGAAAAAAAGATACTGCCATTATTTATACAGTATAAAACTTAGAAGTTTTAGAGGCATATAAGTAATTCATTCTTTCACTAGTCTATCCATTATTTTAGCTGGTGCCATTGCATTGTCTGTTATTTGTAAGTGGGACTGGGTTCTGCACAAGACCTCAGCTTTGAACACCTTAGAGTTGAGGATGCAGGCAGGTGGGGAACAATATAGACTTGAATTCACAATTTCAGCCTTGAGTGATTTTCAGCAGCATGCCTGCTTGAGGCATTTGCTAGGTTCAGGAAGACATAGGGAGAGGTATCACTGTCAGCTACCTCTACCAGACTGATGATTCAGGAGAGACTACCCAGCTGAAGTGTTGTCATTTATTAAAATTCCTGCTCTAAATGTAGGCACGGTTGACTGCTGTGCCCCCAGCATCTAGTACAGTGCCTGACCCGTGGGTGGCACTCAGAAATAAAAAACAAGAATTAATAAGCACAGAAAGTCTTTCTGAGTCTCAGACAGGCTCTCCTTTCGCAGTAGTTTACTGTCTCCAGGCTTCATGTCACAGTTTCCTGTATTCCTCAGCATCTCCATGAACAAGTAGAGTTACTGTCTCCTTCTACCAGAAGAGCTTGGGCTGGGAGAGTTAAGCTTCTTGTCTTAAAAGGTTTGGTCCATGGTCCCTCCACTGCACCCTAATCACAAGATCTTTCAGCCTCCTTCTTGGCTCTTGAACGTCCTGTTGTTCCCAAGGCCAAGTAGCCAAACTTCAGGAAGGAAGGGCCACTGTCTGCTCCTGAGGAAGTGTTAAGACACAGGAAGTGGCCAAAATAGAGGGTAAAAACCAAACCTCGAAGACTTCATTAATCCCAAAGTAACTGGTGACACAAATGAGAACTAGTACTGCCTTTCTAGATAGCTAATTCATTAGAAATCTTATCAGTCATTCCCATTTGAATTAGGTCAGGTAATGTCACTTAAAATCTTTTAATTCAATATTAGAAAAAAAGAAATAGTTTTTCCTCAAACCAGCGTATGGCATACTACAAATTATGTTCTTGAATTATTTACAAAACCCATTTTGCTAGTCTTTGCTTTCCTTCTCTTCCCTCTTGTGTTCTGTGTTCATTATTTCTGAACCTAGTAAGCAGCCCTTCAATCATCCTCTTTGCCTGATATTCTCTTCCTGTAAATTGATAGGTTTCTTTCCTGTCTGTTAAGACTCCATTATCCCTTCCTTTGCTCCGAGACCTGAGATATCTGAGGTATAGATTGTGCTGGGCTGTTGTTACCTGAGCAACACACAGCTCTAGGGAGCCTTGAGAGCTTGCTAGGGCCTCATGAAGGGTACAGTCTGAATCTGGAGCTCTAAGGTGCCAGTAGATACTCACTGAACTTTGGCTAGTTAATTGAATATTCTTGTCTTTTACATAAACTTGTCACTGGGGGTCAGAACACGTGTGTGGGAAAGTTGCCTCTTGAAACGGCGCCCCCCCACCCCTGAAGCACCATGCCCTGTGACACAGGACTACCAGGATTGGGCCCAAGCTCAGTATGGGAAGCAGTACTTTCCCTTTGATCCATGGCATGGTGCATAGAAACAACTGTGATGTTCTGAAAGCTAAAAAAGCACAGCTCTTTTCTCCTGCAGATTGACAGGTTGGTGTTTGAGCAGTAGCCAAATAACCCACATTACTGAATGTTGGAATTTTGACTTTTATAAACATTTAATGAATACATTTTTATTTATGTCAGCTTAAAAAAAATCCAGCTGCTAGTATTTGCTCCCCACATACTTTTTTTTTTTAAACTTTAGTGCCAAAATTAGAGTATTTAAATATTTTAGAGTTTCATGGTGAGCACCTGTGCAGGTGTGAGGCGTGTGGATCTGCAGGGAGAGTTGATGAGTATGAATGTGTCTTGTGCTTGCTGGGATGTGTTTCCTGGAGAGCTGTGGCTGTTCATGGCCCACAGTCACTCCTGCCTCTGACTTGGAGAGGGCTGGCACACTGTGGTGGGGCAGGGGCAGAGGGGGAGTCTTATGAACTGGTCCCCAGATGAGATAGGACTTATGGTTCTTTCTCTGACCATCTGCCTGACCTTTAGTATAGTGTCTCCAAGGACATTGTTTCTGTGCCAGTTTTAAAAAAGAATGACTCTAAGACGGAGTATGAATCTTAGGAATATGCAGCCCTTAACCCCACTGTTGGTGTTTAAAAGGTATTCTGTGTGTTTCCTTCCTTAATTTTAAAAATGTGCAAAATTTGTTTTATTGATACATTTGTCTTTTGGAACTTTTTTACTATGGAAAATTTCAAGAATAAAAAAGAAAGAAAATTGCCAAATGTTCTACCATGCATCATTCAGTTTCAGCAAATTTCAAAATCTTCCCAGTCTTTTTTTTTTTTAATAGCATCCCCTCCACTTTGTTTCTGAAACATTTTAAAACAACTCCCAGATAGTTTATTATTTCACTTATAAATATTTCAGTAACATCTCTAACAAATAAGACCCCTCCTTTGCTTTTCATAGCCATGATGCCAGTATTTTCTAGCAAATAGAACTACCAGTAATCATTTCAGAGTATACTGAGATGTTCCCCAGTTGTCATACAAATGTAATTTTACAGTTGACATGTCTGAATAGAAATCCAAACAGGGTCTACATGCTGCATGTTATTATCATGTCTCTTAAGTCTTTTAAAATCTGTAAATTTCTTTATCCCTTCTCTGTCTAGTATTAAAACTGAGTCTTACCTTATTTATTTATTTTTGGTAGAATTTCCCAAATTTGAATCTGGCTCATTGCTTCCTTATGGTGTCATATAACATGTTATACTGTCTTCTCTATATTTCCTGTAAACTCTTGGTGTAAAGCCTTCATAAAATATAGGTTCCTTTTTGTCCCCCATGGATAATCTTGTATATGTTCTTTTGCTTTACATTCAAATGAGAGATAATATCTGATCATTCTCCTTTCATGCTGCTTCGATTGATTAGTGAATTCAGTCTGTTCTTCTATGCAGTTTCCCTATTGGTGTTGGAATTTGTTCATTATTTTATTTGAGGCTACATAATACTACCCAGAACAAATTAATCTGATGAAGTTCTTTTCATGTTTAAGTCCCTCTACAGTTTGAACAATACATAATTCATTTTGCCTATTTTTATAGTTTTTGTGTTTTACCTTCTCTTTTCTAGCTAAATATATAGGATGCCTTGCAGATTTAATTCAGGTCATTAGATGAGGCAGGTTTCTATCCTATTCTATCACGTGTTAATTTGTTCTTGTTTTCTTGCACATCCATAAATAAAAGTCACATCACAGTGTTTCATCCCCAGTGCATACAACAGTTCCTAGGCCATGATCATGATATTTGTAGAAGAAATAACCTTGTGAGTTGTACATGTTCGTAAAGACATTCTTTGCACTCTGGATCTATTGGTTGAAGGTAGCATAAAACAATAATGACCCTGACTTGATTGTGAAGATGCTCTTGGTCCACTGCAGAATTGGCCACTGCAGACAAAGGAACAGAGTTCCAAAAGTTTGTTAGTGTTGGCAAAAGGGATGAGGATGATTGATAAGCTTATGGGTGTTTGGGTAGAAATAGTATACAAGTGAACAAATTTTTGAAAAATATAAAATACATATGTAAGTAAATGTGCACAGTTATCTGGGCTTCCTCTTGCAGACCTGCTTGACATCATGAAGCCCTGGCAATTTTAGAACTGTGTGCAAAAACTTTAGAGAACTTGCCTTTGAATGTGGAACATGCATTTCAGAACAAAGGTCCTTTGGGATCTTGGTCTCTGCTACATGAATGAAACCTGAGTAACTGAACTTTTTTTATTATTTTGGGTGCACAAAACTATTTTCAAATATTAGTGAAACTTAAGTGTCCAGTTAAGTAATTTTCAAATCAAGACAATCCAAAATGTTAATTAGATATGAGTGGTACTGGATATGAAAACTGCTCTCCAGGGGAAGTAGGATTTCCATATGGCAAGCAAGTAAGGCAGGGTCTACATTGTCTTGCTGCAGGAGACCAACTCTTTGAGACAAAACAGACATGTTCAAACATACAAGCTTAACTTGAATAGGCTAGATGTGAATATTCTAAGGGGATCAGAAGTCACTTTTATGTTAAATAGGTTGAGGTGTTGACAGTATCCTTCAACATAATTAAAAGATGATTATTGTCATAATTTTTTTTTTTTCAAACCAGGCCTTGAGCACATTGCAGGTAAAGAACTTGAACAGGCTGGTCCCTTTATCAGAACCACTGAAGCCATACATGTTTCAGAATTCTTTGAATTGATGCTACATATGCTACATGCATATTCTGTGTTTGCTAAATGTATAGCATAATGGGACCATGGAGTCTGAAGCAGCCTCCAGTAAGTAAATACACGGCAATTTCCTTACAAATATGATGGTAACCAAACCTGGTAGGGTTAAAAATAAGGGTTATCCTTATTTTTATCCTCATCTGAGATCAGGTTAGCTTTGTCACAGAATCACAAATTTTGTGAGCTTTTCAATACTGAAATTGAGGGCAAGGGACAAATGATAGATTAACAAATGATAGCTAAGTAGCTTTTTCTGGAGGAAAAGTCAAATAACAAATCCATTATCATTGTTAATGAATTTTAACTCCATCATATAAATATTGTTCACGTTTCTAGACACGTAAGACTTAAACATAAAAAAGAAGGCATTTCTACATGACTAAAAACACAATGTTTTCTAAATAATTTTAGAAATTGCACCTCCAACCTTAAACAGCTGATTCTCTCAAGGCCAGTTTAGTTGAAAGACTAATTGATTCTCCCTTAAAGACCAGCTATTGTGTGAAGAGCATTAAAGAACTAACTTTTGATGAATGGAAAAAAAAATAGCATTATCACTGCATTCTGCCACTGTGACTTGAGGACTAGACTGATGTCCATAGTTGTTTTGCTCTACACCAATGCAGGCACTTAACCAAGTCATCCATAGGAAAATATTTAGGTAAACACTGTAAGGCGGTTATTGCAGTAAATAGAAAATTCTAATTTTTTGCTCAGTCCAGCAATCTTCTTTATATGCTTGGGATGAGCATTAGTATGTTATGAATAATGACATAAACTGGAAAAGTAAAATGTGAACTTGTTTAGCCTTCATAGTTTTAAAAATTGGACAAATAGTCTTGTCCCTTTTCTATTGATTTTGAATGTTTGTTTTCAGTATTTTCTGTAGAAAGAGCTCAAATGTGTGATAGCCCCTGTGGCAGCCTTCACTCAGACAATGGATGCACAAATATAATCAGGTTATTCTTTATCTTGCTTTAAATTCAAGAAGTATTTCTGAAATGAAGATAGTATTCATTCGGCCTTTTCCTACCACTTACAATCATCTTGCAGAATTGTTATCAATGAAGTAATTCAAGTATGTTATTTATGACAAGTATAAGCAGTGGAATTTACCAAAGACATATCCTAATACCCATATCCTTCTTCATTCGCAGCTGAAAATTGCCAAATAAATACCCTAATACTGTTCATTTGACTAAGGAATTATAGAGAAGTTGTTGACAGTGGTTAAACCTGCAGATCCCTATTAAAATAATTGTTCATATTCTATAAGTGCTAATTTTTAGAATTACATTTCATTGAATGTAAATTTGCCATGCCATTTCACATTTATTTGTTGAGTAAAATTGCTGATAGGCTATTCTAAATTTTCATTCACACAAATTTGCCTTGAATATTGTTGCACATATAGTTTTTGTACACTTGTACAATTTTATCCTTAGGGTAAAATTCTAAAGTTGAAATTTCAAAGCCATGCACTTTTAAAATGTTTTAAATTGCCTGTCAAGAGTGTATACCAGTTTATGCTTTCACTAGCTATATATGAATAGTAAACTTCCTTCTTCACTAGCACTTGAAAATTGGTCAGTTGTCAACTATCTTTTCATACATTTATTGCCAAATTAAAAATTACTATCTTTGTAACAGAATCTATTGCAAGTTTATTTATTTTCTTGTTGCAATCTTAGAGTTTTTGTTTGAGAGTAGTTTTATTTATCTTTACTTTGAACTTTGTTGCAAAGATTTTTCCAAATCTTTGTGGCTTGCATCATGTTTTATAAAACAGTATATACTCATAGGTTTCCTTATGTTCCGTTAGTTTTCCTACATTGCACATCACAGCTAGTAAAAGTCACCTCTGTGCAGCAGTGACTCTGTATGTGAATGCTATGTACAAGGATACACAAAAAATAAGTGTACAGGATAATGCCTCATACTAATTAGATGTCCATTTGTTATTGTGTTTGTTAACAACCCTTTATTTCTCTATGTTATAAACTCCACTTAAAACTGATAAAAGTCTCATTCTTGTAAAAAAAAAAAGTCACCCCTACTTTAAATTTTTTAAAAATATGTATTTGCCTATATTTTATTCTGTTTTTGTATTTTTTTAAAGATTTATTTATTCGTTCATACAGAACTGGGGTACAGGCCAGAGGCTCAGGGGTGGCGAGAAGCTTCACCAGAGACAGAATGGGGAGCAGAACAGGCAGATGGACGAAGTACACTGCTGAGGGGAGCAGCGGGTGGGCAGGAGAGGTCTGCTACGCCATGTGGTCACCTCCGGGGCAGGCAGGAATCGAACTCATGGGAAAGTGACTTTAGCTTCTCAGTGCAGTGCTTTAACCCACTGCGCCACCAGGGAGGGCCGGTTAATTTTCTTTTTAATCGTATTACTTTTGTGTCAACTTGGCTGGGATATGGAGTCCAATTGTTTGGTTTAACACCAAGATATTTTGTAGATGTTAGGGTAAAGTCAGTTGAAGGATTAATTTTAAGTTAAAGGATTACCCTCTACAATGCAGGTGGGTCTCATGCAATCAGATGAAGGCAATAGGAGCAAAAAAATTAAGGTTTTCCAGAAAAAGAATTCTGCCTCAAGATAGTAACAGAAATCCTGCAAGAGACTCAAGTCTCCTGATCAGTCCTACAGATTGCAAATTTACCAGCCTGCATACTCAAAGCTAATTTTTTCAAAGATGTATTTATTTATGCATAACAAGAACTGGGACACAGGTCGGAGATGTTGGGGGTGGTGGTGAGAGGATTCACCAGAGACAGAGTGGGGAGGAACAGGCATATTCACTGAATGCATTGCTGAGGGGAGCAGCAGGTGAGACAGGAGAGGTCTGCCAGGCTATATAGGTCACTTCCCTGGTGGGGATCAAACTTGTGCATCATATTGCTGTGCTTAACCCCTTGCACCAACAGAGAGGCCCACTCAGAGCCAATTTCTTAAAATAAATCATAAACACACACACATGTAAATGTATTGCATTTCAATTATGTATTAGTAAGCTCTCTACATAATTTCCCCATCTCCCCCACTCTTTGCAACCACCCTTTAAAGGATGGAAGTTGAGAGTTGAAGGGGCTAGGAGCTTTCCTCTAGACTGTGAATTTCTCTGAATCCCTTCAGACTCAGGTCCTGGGTAACCTGCCTTTGAATCTCCCTAACCAGCCAGCTCTCTTCTGTTCCTGCCATCCCGTGCTTTTCTCCTATGACATCGCACTGATCACGATGTGTTTGCCTGTCCATCTCTCTCTTCGGACCCCATTCTTGTTCGAAGGCAGAGATTTACCCTGCTCCTTTGGAACCCTCAGCTGGGGGGACAATCCCCCCAACCGGCCCCAGGCCCTCTGTGAACATCCTCGCTATCATCACTATCCACCTGGGGGCAGCACAGCCATCTGCAGCTCGGCACCGGAAGGGCCTACTCTGGAGGGTAGCCTGGCAGGGAGGGAGGGTAAGGCCTCCTCAAGCCTCTGCCTGCACCTCTCACTCCCCTAGAGCTGGGCCCAACGCACCACATTTTGCTCTAATCCCTGGGGATTCAGTGGAAGGCCCAGTACTGACATTGAACTGCCGCCAGGGATGGGGACTGGAGCTAGTTCAGCGCAAAAGACCCAGGGAGGGAGCTGCAGGAATGAAAACCCAGAGTAGGCAACAGGAGTCAGCTGCACAGGGGCCAGGCAAGATACCTGAGCAGGCTGTACCCCATGAGGTGAAAGGAGGAGGAGTCTGAGGGGGCAGATGAACCCCACCCCTGACTGGGCAGGGATAAAGAGGCAGCAGCCCAAGGAAGCCCAAGCTATCTCCTCATTTGTCCCGTTACTCCCACCTCTCTTTAAGATGTTCTGGTCTCCCTAGATGGCCCTAAGACTGGGAGGGGGGAGGGAGCGGGGGGGTGTACATATGGTGGGTGCCCAGATCTGCATGCCTCACGAGAGAGCAGCAAGGTGGGGGCCAGCTTTAGTCTGACCCCTGGACGCAGACACGGGGTGTCTCTGTAGCTGCCCTCCTATTTCTTTTAGCTGGAGGTAGAAGCTGTGTTGGGGTGGTGGGCGATAGGGCGTGGGGGGAGAGCATGCACTCCTGTGGGAGCACCTCCAGAGAGGTAGAACGGAGGAAGGAATGAGTGAAGGGCAGGGTAAGGCCTGGCTTACATCTGAGCATACAGATGGGAGAAGACAAGCCTGGAGAAGCATTGGAATGATTCATATAGCAGAAAGACTTTTTCTTTTTTTAAAAGATTTATTTATTATTTTTGCATACAGAGCTGGGGTACAGGCCAGAGGGGCAGGGGCAGTGAGAGATTCACCAGAGACAGAGTGGGGAGCAGAACAGGCAGACTGACGAAGTACATACACTGCCGAGAGTTGCAGCGGGCGGTCAGGAGAGGTCCGCCGCGCCATGTGGGTCAGCTCCGTGGCCGGGGCTTGAACTTGTGCTGTGGTGGCTGCGGTTAGCTTCATAGTGCTGTGCTTTAACCCCTTGCACCAACAGGGAAGGGCCAGAAAGACATTTTCATAGGCTTCACTGACATGTGAAGATCACACAATTCTCAATCTGATGTTCCGCTACGTATGGCTTCCTGGAAGGGAGTCCATCTTTTCTGTTTGTTTATTTTGCGGTAATGTTAGTTTACAGGACTGTCTGTGGGTTAGGGGTACAGGCTCACAACTCCTTCCCAGCCTCCTCACTTCCACCATCCTCCTCCCTCCTTCCCAGAAATTAATAGTGGAAGATGAGATTTAAAAGACATGTTTAGGGCCCTCCCTGGTGGCGCAGCGGGTTGAGGCACAGCACTGAGAATCTAAAGCCACTTCCTGAT
>NW_004567117.1:35559477-35570921 GCF_000260355.1 Condylura cristata | reverse complement strand
GGCAGGCGGGAATCGAATTCATGCGGCAGTGGCTTTAGCTTCTCAGTGCTGTGCTTTAACCCGCTGCACCACCAGGGAGGGTCTCTTTTTTGTATTTTAACCATTGCTCTTTAATGTATTTTGACATGTAATATGAACAAAGATCTACCTAAATATTTTCCTTCAAATGGGGAACAACTTTTTGTTATCACTCATTAATTTTTTTTGGTTCTTTATTGACTTTTAGATGATACCATTTTCATTAACTCTTTCTGTATATACTTTCAGCGCTGTTTTCTGTGGCTGCAGTACTGTCTTGTTTTAATTTACCTTGCTTAAAATATATGTGTATGCATATGTATATATAATATGTTCCCCCAACTTCTTTGTAAAAAATTTCTTTATAACCATGCATATAGTTTTCCAAATAAAATATGGAATCATTTCAGAATCCTTGTATTCTCCCTATACCCTCCTTTTTCCCTATTTGACATTTTGTTTAGATTTGCATTACGAGTCCAATTTAATTTTGAATCATCAGTCTTATGCAAGTATTTGTTAAACTGACTTGGGAACTAGTTCAGGTAGTATTACCTGCCATACATCTATAATGAGTAATTTTGAGAAAACAAATATATGTACCATATATCCTTGAAGAGATGTTAGACTGTAGATGAATACAAATGTTCTGCATTTACGATCAAGAAACTTCACAAGTGATAATCCTGTTCTAATTCTGAAAAGTTAGTTGTTCGTTTACTGTTAGAATATTGTTTTTCTCAGAAAGCTTTCCATCAGGCTTTCTTAAAAATTATATGACGGTTGAGTAAATGGACAACTTGGAGGCTTTTTAGTTCACTTAGGTAGGACTCTGTGGAATTAGTGAGTTCCGAGTGGTCAGTAGTTAGTGGGGAGGCTGCCACAAGGCTCAAAATCAGGGCAGGTGTTGTGCTTTTAAATACAGTTGACCTTCTGAAACAGAAGGTGGCTAGTGATGAGGGGAGGGGAGGCAGTGGGGAAAACCATATGACTATCTCTATACTTAGCCAGGTAGGCCAAATAAGTGAGGAGGTTTGGTTTCTCCAGTTCCAAGACCAGGCTCACAGTAGATGCCAGGGCAGCTCAATAGACAAGCTGTGTGGAAGAAAAAAGAGAGGTCGATTGTTGCTAACTGGACTGTAATATAGGCAGGAGTTGAGTATTTGCAAGTTCTGAAGGTTTTCCTATGAAAAGAACAGGAGCAGCTCAGGCCTGTGGAAGGCATAATTCTGATGGTAGTTTATGAACAGTGGAGGAGAGAGTTGGGTGAGGTTGAAGATAGCTCCCATAACATTTCATGACATATTTGCCATGACAAAATAATTAAACTTTCAGAATGTGCTCTATAAAAGCACGATATCTTCATCTTAAAAAATATCAACAAACTATGGCCTGGAGCCAAATCCAGTCTACAGCCCAAACTTATAAAAGTTTTATTGAACACAGGCCTCACCTGTTCATTTACATATTATGCATGGCTGATTTAATGCTACCATAGCAGAGTCGAGTATTTGCAAGAGACCCATATGGCCAACAAAGACTAAAATATTTACCACCTGGCCTGCGAAGAAAATATTTGGTGATATCTCTCTTAGAACATTGTTCTTAATATTTAGTGGGTGCCATTCTGGAAATGTTACCATGATCATAAAACTTGAAATTCATGTATGGATATTTGAGAATGATTAGGCCACACCACTTCCTGTGAAGAAATATTTCAAAAGTTTTTGTTGTGTTAAAGCTTAATTTTCTTACTTCTATCTTTATTTATATCTCCATCTCTGTCACAAATTTGCTAAGCTAGTTGGCCAACAGATTTGTTTTGTTTGTATCAGACCCATGCTTTTAGCCGTACTTGAGAAAAGAGAATTGCAGTGCCTGCTTCGTTGTTAAGACTTCTTTACTACCTACTAAGGGAGCATAATTTCTCGGTCAGATGTTGTAAACTCCGCTCTTCAAAACTCTCCACAATCCAATCTCCATTTTTTTTTTTCCAGTGTCTATTCCTCTCTTTTGTGTTTCTTTTCTACTGAAGGTATGTCTTGTCACTGACTTTTATTCATAGTGCCTGCATTATCCCACAGTTCCAGGGTCTTTCTAGAACCAGACCTTACTGGTAATTGATGAACCATTTGACAACGTGACATATTGAGGAAAGTCCAACCATTTATCAAGCAAACCAATCTCAGGTTAAAAATAAATGTAAACAACATGTGTTTTGCCAAACATACAACCGTTCTTTATAGAGTCTTTATAAGATTTGACTCTTCAAGAATATTTTAAAGGATTTGGAGAATAATTAGGAAGTAGCAGGATCTTTGTGGAAAAGGTTTATTGAGCCTTTTGTGTATTAAAGATAAAATTTTATTTACTTATTTTGGTGAAATGCATGTGAGTTAATGTTCTGAAGAACTAGTTTGGATGCATAGAGGGAAGCTAAGGAGAAGACTCACATGTAATTTAGGATTCATATGTCTGCTAGGGTCGGGATGTTATCTTTATGGTGCTAAATATTGAAATCATATAAATACACTCGGTAGTTAATAACTGAGAAATCCCATTGGCATTTATTGAGGACACACTAGGTCCAAGGGCCTACTGTGCTGTATGCTAGGGATACAGAGGTGATTTGCCTTGAGGAACCCATAACTAGAAAGAAGAGATCAGATGCAAAAATACTTACTGCTCTATGGTATGATGGTATAGCAGGTGAGTTTTGCAAATGGGAGAGTCCTAAAATGAGAGAAGATGGGAAAGGAAAATGGGAAAGATCAATAAAAAATAAAGAATTTGGCTCTTATTTTGGGAATCTAAGCACTTTGCTAAGCAATTTTATTGTATAAGTTAATTCTTACAGTGAGTAAGTAGGTGTTTACCACCATTTCCCAGGCAAGAAGACTGAAGCCTCTGCAAAGATTAGGCAGAACTTACAAAGTTCCCTTGGGGGGTAAATGACACTCATACCTAGGCCTGCTCTACTCTACTGAGTGAAGAGTTGCCTAGGGAGTGAAACTGAGAGACAAATGTTGACATTAGCATTCGTTCTCCTGATGGGTGAGGGCAAGAGAAACAGAGTCCTCCTTATGATTGGGGTGAGGACAAGAAGATCCAAGTGCACAGGACAGAGTGAGGGTGTGGGGCTCCAGAATCAGCCCAGAATTTCAACTCATCATAACTGGATTCCCATTCTGGTCCTGCTGCTTCCCTGCCACATGGCACTGGTCAGGCCAGTGCCACTCTGTGTGTCTTGGGGTGTACAGTGGGGTCACAACTTCTGCCTGTAGTGTATGCAGGTCTGCAGCTGTGCCTGTCTTTAGGAAACACTCAGTGAGGAGAGCTGCTGTTTACAATACTGGAATCCACCTTCTCTTCCTCTGTTATGTTGCTGCGATGGTGGTGGTGGTGGTGGTGATGGTAGCAGGAGTAGCAGCAGCAGCAGCAGCAACAGTGGTTAGAATAACTAACAGATTAGATGTATACCCAAAAAATCCCACAATATTTGAACCCTCAATTTGAACATTAGCATTAGTTCTCCATACATTTCAATATTTAATAAGCATTTTCCACAGTTGGTCTCAGTGCTAGACAAAATCAGGAGTTAAAACATGCACAAGCCAGTTTGCCTGTGAACTAGTGTATCATTCTAGTGTGCTTGTATGCCACATCTTCCTGACAAATGACACATTCTAGAAAGTGACTTTTGGCAGTTGACACATCAGTAGTTGGAGCTGGTCTCCAACAGGCAGTGGTAGAGGATTATAGATGCTTTGGTGGTGGATGCGGTGTGGCAGTATACGCCTGCAAAGGTGTGCACTTGTGCCCCTGAATCATATATAGTGTTGTAAAGCAACTTTCTCAATGTAAGAGTAACACAGCTTTAAACAGAGAGTTTTGGGAGGTAAACTGTTCATGTAGGTTGAAAGCAGATCCACTGGAAGCAGTAAGCTGCATGCACAGCTCCGGAAGGATCATCAAGATTTAAATAATTTCATGATGATTTGAAGACTCCATTGTGCCCTTGCTGCTTCTCCAGATAATTTCAATCTCCTCATGTCATGGACAAGGCTTGGCACTTTATTTACAAGTTCAGATGGTTCTCAAGATATTTTATTGAGCAAAGTCATAAAAAGTTGGCCATTAGGCTTTAATTGAGCCCCTCCTTGAGGTGCTGAATAACAGGATGAATGAGACCCTGGGCCCTGTGATCCAGGAGGGCAAACATAGTTTTTACACATCCCTGTTTGGAGAGGAAAACATTTGCAGTGACCTTGAGATGGAGCTATCCCCACCCAAAATGAAGAAGATTGATATCTAACAGTTTCATAGTTCTTTATTGAACTAAAATAGCAACCTGGCCAAATATACTTCTCAGCACATTTATTATAGCCACATGATTTTATTTATAGGAGAAGAGATGCTAATTCCCTAGAATGTTAACAGGTCTCATTCAGATTGTTCTATTTTTACTTTGGAACAAATTGCTGAAAAGAAATATTTTAAGGTAAGTAGTGATTACAGCATACTTATCAAATTATATCTTAAATAAATTTTCTGAACTGAGAAGGAGTATAAACTGAGAAGAACGTAGTTTCCTTAATTCTATATTGTTTACATAAGATTTCTTCAAATACACTTTTATTGTAAGTCCCTGATTGCTTTCATGTTTTCTTTTACTAAATTTCTATTTTTTCACTAAACAAATGCAGTAGATAATAGATGGCCTTGAAATCCAGAATGGATTTTCAGAAATCATGGAAATGCTTTCTTGCATTATTGTGTACAATAATGTATTTGTTTTTTAGTGTGGAAAGTAGTCAAGTAGGTGAATTTATAAATTTCATTAACCCTTGGCAATGTGATATCCACACCAAAATGTACAAATTTTCACTTGACCGTTATTTTGTTATATGTCGCCATCGTTTCTAAGACAACATTTGTATCACCTTATGACTGAAATATAAAAAAAAAGCTGTGTTTCTTTATAGTGAAAGGCAATATATTTGAATGTTGACTGATGATATAAAATTGCTGCGAGGATAAGTAATTTTGCTCAGTCATTTGAATATCTTGGGCAAATTTCCAACCAAAACTATGAAGTTTTTGTCTTTTTTTCGGATGCCATGAGGAAGTCAAACTTTTTTTAAGTAGTACCTTTAATAGATGTCATAGGACATTCATAAAGTGCCTATAATTGGCCTTCCAGGGAAAAAGCGATATCAAAACACATTTAAAGTCATTTTTCAGTGGTTAATGCAGTAGTAAGAATTTGAACTTACTTAATATCACATAACTGATAAAATTTTATCAAGTATAATAATCATATTTTTGCATATCTGGCTTGTTGACTGTGATTAGTTTTGATGTCACAGTCAAATCAACAGCAGCCATTTGTTCATGTTTGGGAAGCAAAATTAAATAAGCCATTGAAGTACAGTAATCCTTGTGACAGCTACAGCAAAATGGCTATTTAAGCTTAAATTATCGCGATTCATTGTTGAACAGTTTTTTTTATTAAATATTGAGGAAAATTAGTCATATTTGTTGCCAGTATAGCTGTAGGCAATGAAGCTGTCTGTCGCTCTTTATGTAGACCCATATTTAACTTTTTCAGTTCCTTATGGGAACTTTTCAAAATTTTTCTCAGTAGGTAATTTTCACCAGTAAGTACAACAGAAGATCTACGTGAAAGTCACAACTTTTGAGGAATTTTTTTTTTTAGGATTTATTTATTTATGCTTACAGAACTGGGGTACAAGTCAGAGTTGCAGGGGCAGTAAGCGGATTCACCAGAGACAAAGTGGGGAGCAGAGCAGGCAGATGGACTAAGTACACTGCCGAGGGGAGTGCAGACGGGTCAGGAGAGGTCTGCCTCGCCATGTGGATCACCTCCAGGGCCAGGGATCAAGCTCACACTGAAGCTGCTCCTACTAGCTTGCAGTGCTACTTCCTAGCCCATTGAGCAACGGAAGATTCCCTGAAGAATCTTTTAGTACTAAAATCAGTGAATCATAATATAGGACTTTGAATTGAAGGATCAGAGGAAGGAGGGGAGCTATGTGCTGGGCATGAGCTCTGCTGGGCATTTTACATATGTTGCTTCATCTGTTTTCTGATAACCCAATACATAGATCTTCTCTTACTTCCCTTTTGCAGAGAGGGGAACTGTGATTTGGGACAGTTGCACATTTGTATGCCTCTGAGCTAAGGTTCATCTTGATGTGTCTGAACTCAAACCTTTCCTTTTTCCTTGAGTTTCAATTCTATGTCTTAACATTTTTTAAAATGCGCGACACAATGTGCAAACAAAAAACATGACCAAAAGTCCCGGAAAGAAAATCTCTGCTAAATAATGACTTACTAATTTGCATTTTCTACAGCACAGTAATAGTCTGTTTAACTCCTGTTTATGAAAGTTATCCTTGTCATCTTATCTTTCTGTTTCCCAAGTGGGAAACTGTCTGTTGTTGAAACCAAGCGTAGTATAGAAATCAAAATGGGCTATGAAGAGGCATTCCTGAACCTTCACGTATCAGGAATAGAGGCTGTCCAAATACTGACCTTCAGTTTGGAGCTTTGCAGTTCATAAGTGGACAGGTGGAAATACTGTGCTCTTCATTGCCCTTTGGTGCAAGATATATTCTAGGTTGCAGAGTAAGTGCCAACAGCAGCAAAATTATCGCCCCCTCCTGCTACTACAGTAAGTCAGCAATGGCCCTTCTGTGGTCAGAATGGCAAATTCAGCAGCAGCTATTCAACAGGGATTTGCAAAAACTTCCCCATGGCTGTTAGGAATCTTATTCAGCAGTGTCTTTGAAAACCCAATTCTGTGCAAAATTAACCACATAGAAATGACCTCGGTTATGATTAAAAGGGGGGGGGGAGGTTTAACACATCTAATAATCTAATATGTAATTTTTCTCTCAGTGTGCTTTGCACTTAGCACTGCAAAGTCTTTTAGGTGCCTATACATATACCCAGCATTTATAAGTTTTATAGTGGCTCAGAATGTTATTTCCATATTAACATAAAGCCTTCCCAAATTCCTAGCTTTATAGAGTCAGTTCACCATACAAAGACACTATACATCACTTAGGTTTGTGATGAAAGAATGGAATTGCAGCTGTGTGAGTACTACAATACCCAAACATGAATTAGACTCACAAGCATTTGGCAATAGTTCAGAAAAGGGGCTTAATCTGGTTTCATCTGAGGCTGCTTTTCTCTGTTCTACAACATCCCCCCAAGATGTTGTGTCTGATATCCGATCACAACGTAATGGGAGTGACGCAAAATCAGAGAAAGCTCTAAGAAGCCAGGGGCACATTTGCTTTTCCCCAGAGAATTTTTTCCTCCTACTTCTTTTTTTTTTTCCCCCACTCCCAGATTTCAACTCAGAAATTCAAGGTCATTCACCTATTAGATGAATTAATTATAAGCCAAAAGGCAGCATTCATCGTATTCTGATCTCACTCATATCTATAATTAAGGGTAAATATAATCTTCCATTTTAGAAATGCACCACCCACCCATTACATTTAAAGTGCTGACTGAAATGAAATAATAGTTCAGAGCAAGATGATTTTAGTTTAACAAGAAAAAAGTTGATAATTTAAGCTTGAAGCAGTTCTATTTTTGATTACCATTCAGTTATAAATCTAATTTAAGATATATGCTGCTTTTCTGTTACTCAAGTTTAATTCATGGTTTACGTTCTTGGTTGCATAAGCAAAGTTCAGTGGTTGATCAAGGATGTTAAATAGCTCCCCTGAAAAGAATGGGGGCAGGATTGAGAACTTGTTAGAAAGACAGTCTGAGACCCAGATCTAATGTAAAACAAACAAAAATTTTAATTGCAATAGTCCCTCGCAGAATGCTGCCTTTGGCGGTTGAGTGGCTGTGTTGGGGTGGCCTGGCACTCTGCTAAATAAATGCTTGCAGGAGGTGGACACCAACATCTTTAAACCTGGCTCACAAAGTTAGCTTACTTTGCTCTCTGGCTAGCATATTTTAAGTCCTAATATTATTCATCTTTGGAAGCAAAGAGTGAGTGAATAAGAGGGAGGGCTCGTCCCATCACGTTGCAGACAGTTAAACACTAAGCTGAACTCCGGATTTAAGATTTGCAGGTTAGCTGTGCACGATGCCACATCTTGCTTCCAGTGTTTCCTGGCAGACTCAGGCAGCTTTCAGCTGGGACCCACCCAGATAACCGCAGAGCATGAGCTTGCAAACCTGCAAAACCTAACGCCTTCGTGATCCCACTGACGACAAGCTTGCCTTTGCCCATTTTGAAAGTAGACTTCAGCTTTCAAGCTTAACTTTTATCAAGCATGGATTTTTCTTCACACATCTGTACAGATATTTATGTATGTAGATAAATTCATATATAAATAAGTGCCTTATTCTGTGCAGTGTGCAACTTACTTTAGGAAATTGAAAGCCATTAACTTTTTAAAATTTATAAACTCAAGTTTATAAGCCTGTGGAATTTTTTTAAATCTTTCTTTCTGCTACAACCCATTACTTGTGTGACGTAAAAGCCAAACAATAGTAAATGGACATTGTTCATTTTACGAGTGTACTCTACAATGAGAGCACATATATTTTTATCTGAATTTTCCCTAGGGGGATGATTAGGGCCCCCCTCAAGTGTGAGGAAATGCTTATTTTTGTTGCTTTAGAATGAGTCTATTGTCCGAGTGAAGAAGAAAAAGAAATAAACAGGTTTTAAAAAGAAAGAAACAGGAATGTGCTTTGTGTCTTTGTGTGTGCTTGGGGGGTGGAGGTAGCGGGGTATGCAGGAGCCATGCAGTGTTCACGAGTACTGAAAGGTCTTAGTCCTGTGTCACTGTCCATAGCTCAGGTGGCTGCCCATACAGGGTTAGGCGCGTGATTTGCTTACAACTGGACCATGAAATGTTTTCCTTTAAATTAACAATAAGGTCAGCCACAGCCAGTTAGCTGGCTTCTAGCAATCATTTTATATTTTTCACAGCTCTATTGTGAGTACTGCCGAAGCACAGTTCAGCAAGTGTGTTTGTTTTTATGTTGACCTATTGAGGGTATCTACTTTCTCAGAAATGAAAACCTTTACCAGCAGGACCAACAAGAATCAACCAGTAGATAAGCTAATTAAAAGGACACACAAGCATTTTAACACACTTGCTCAGCCGCTTTCTGAATATGATTTCAGTGAAAGAAAATGAAGAAATGGGGTATTATCTGTCAGGAATACATAGTTGTCAATGATAACATTTTCAAACTCCTCTTTCCAGTGAAATGAAGACTCATTTGTCGACTTACCAAGTCGTAAAGAGGTCATGGTTAAAAATCATTCAAAGCTTTATTGAGAGACATTTCAGTGGAAATTTGGACTTCGCATAAAATATAAACTTTGTTTATAAGGTTAGGGAAGAGTGAAAATGCAGGTTGGGTCTAAATCTTTTGGGTGCCACTTAACATGACAAATAAGTCACTTGAACCCTATACCTTATGGTTTCTGATGAAGGGAAAACTGGATCATAAAGAGCTCTGTATTTGCATTTGTCGTGTCATGTAACGTTTGGTACCTGCCTTAAGTTCAGAAGAGGTAGTTGTTGAGCTTGCAGATGTCAAGTTTTTATCTAGTAAATGATCTGGCTTTTGTCAGTATTTTTTATGTGATAAATATTAAGAAACTACCAGTGAGTTTATGACTCAAAAATGTGCTTTTCATCTCTGCAGTTTTAAAGTAATGTTTATTATGGATCCCTTGAAAAAGTCTTAAACTGGAATCAGTGAAGACAAGCTTGTCAGTGGCTGATTAGTCCTTTATATATTACTCATCCAGCACTCATAAAAGTCCCTCAGAATAGAGAGGCTTCTCTTTATCATATTTAGTTGTAAGCGGTGGAAAGGGGAGGTTTGAATTTTTGATTTTCCAGCTTATGGGTCATATTTGACCAACTGCTTTCACTTGAAGACATGCCACTTTGTTGAGCTATTTAGGAATCAAAAAGACTGTCTTAATTTAAAACAAGGACCCTTTGTTTTAGTTGGTGACTGCCTTGTGAAATTTTTCAGTTCTCAGCGGGTTAACCAGGGAACAGGGGCAGAGTCATAATTGGCCTATTTAGAGTATTTTGCATGTGAATAGTGTGTTAGTGAAGCATCCCTAAGTCTGTTGTGAGTGACATGGTGATTAGAATTTAGATTAGGGAAAACACATTCTGTACTTTATCAAGGACAGTAATTAGTTCAGTCAGTAAAAGTTGATTACAAGTAACGATAAAGTTAGATTTTTAGTAGTTAATTTTAAAATTTCTTTATTAAATAGTAAATTTGTTCTTAATATGAACAGTAGTTCTATCTACACTTGTTTTCTTGCATGTAAGAATAATTAAAAGAACAATGTATTTGATGCAGAGTATAATCAGACGATTTATATATTATGGGTAAGTTCCTAGTAGTTTTTAGAAAATGCTAATATTATATAATCTTCTGTATGTCATCATTTTCAGAAGTCTGGTAATTTGTCACACACATGAAAAGTTAATGATATTTGTGAAAGTTTTTTAGTGTTCAGATAAATGTTTAATCTGAGAGGATGTGTCTTAACTTCTGCTACTCCTCAGGAGGGCATTCTAAAGTCCTTTAATGTGCTCCTGTTAGCCTAGTGCTCTTGCCATTTCTATAATTGTGGAAGTGAACGTGAGGATTTGAATCTCCTCCCGGTTCAGTTGGCGTTTTCTCTTCTGTGGGTGCTGTGTACATTCGTGAGGATCAAGCTGTGCCGAGGCAGAGGCGAGTCCTCAGTGGGGTTGAGAATCTCCACTCACCCCCAGTATGATCAGCAGGGGGACGGTTTGTGCACTGGAAAGATCAGATTCTTCTGGGCTCTTGTTAAGGAAGGGCATGGAGTGTTCCCAGATAGAAGCCTAAGTCTAGATAAAGAACATTAGTCTTACATAAATGCCCTTTTCTTGCAAAATTAAAATGTTAGTCATCTTAAAAGATCAAAAGATTGTTTAAAGAGAATCACCTTCTACCTTCTCAAAAGTAAAGAATTAAAGAATTCACAAACTTGGTGATAGCTTCTTAGATTGCTTTTCTTCTCTTTGTTTTGCTGTGTTTTAATTGTTTTAGCTTAGCAGATGCTGTTTCTTTATTGCATTGGTTTAAGTACTAACAATCAGTTGGTGGGTGGTGAATGTGAAAAAATGAATCTTACATGTTTGTTCTCCCTTTTTAACCTTTAGCAGAGTCTCCTCGGAGGTGACATGGATATGGGCAACCCAGGAACCCTTTCGCCCACCAAACCTGGTTCCCAGTATTATCAGTATTCTAGCAATAACCCCCGAAGGAGGCCTCTTCACAGTAGTGCCATGGGTAAGGTATTCCTCTGTTTGAGTGCCTGCGTGATTACTAGTACTCTTACCTTCCTCTTT
>NW_004567117.1:35533721-35559377 GCF_000260355.1 Condylura cristata | reverse complement strand
CTTCCTTCCTTCCTTCCTTCCTTCCTTCCTTCCTTCCTTCCTTCCTTCCTTCCTTCCTTCCTTCCTTCCTTCCCTTCCTCCCGCGGACCCCTCCCCTATCTCCTCCCTCCTTCTCTCTCCTTTGCTCCCTCCCTCTTTTCCTTCTGCCATGCTCTCACCCCATCCCAAACTCACCCCCCACAGAAAACATAAAATATTCGATTGTCAAGCTCATGACTCCCCGCCCCAGTAATCTTATGAGAGGATATGTTAAGAACTTATAGTTGCAGAACTATTTTGTTATATGCTTCTTTCTTGCTTTCTCTTAGCTGCTCATATGAGGACCTTTTTTTAAAAAGCAAAGCTTTAAAAAATTAAATACCTTCATTTTTATGAACAAATTATATTCTGATTTCTGCCAGAATAAACAATAGTGGTACTGATATTTTGCTAAAGTGGTGATTTAAGACAATTTGGTCTAATCCAAGTAGCTTCGTAGTTTAATCTGATTTAGTGGGGAAAATGCATGTGTGGGATGCTCACAGACTCTCCTATTTCTTTCAGAGGTACAGACAAAGAAAGTTCGAAAAGTTCCTCCAGGTTTGCCATCTTCAGTAAGTACTGCTTGTTTCTGCTTTGTGTATTGTTCGTATTGTTCTGTGTAGAGCTGATGGGAAGGAGGTAGGAGTGCAGGAGATTCCTTGCGGCAGGGTAGCGTGTTTATCTAGAGTAAGGATGAATAGGAGTGTCCTGCATGTCCGGTCACCTGACCCAGGTGGAAGTGATTAACTGCATGTTCTGGAAAGCTGGATGGCTGTGCTGCTGCTATTCAGCAAGTTAAGCTCTGAGGAGAGTCTTGAAAAGGTGCCTGAAGTTCCAGTAGTTTTACCTGTACAGGGCTTTCAAGAGAATGAGTATTAGTTTCATGTGTTGGTTAAATTCTTTGTCAGTATTATGATGATTTATGGATTTGCATGCAAAAGGGGATTTGTGGAGAGGATTTAGGAAAATTTTACATGGGTTTCAGCCCGGAGTGCAGGGAGGATGTCTCTATTTTCTAGAGAGGTTACTGAGTAAAGACTGCAGAGGTAGCTGCATCAGTAGGCATTTGTGTCTGGAATACCAGGGAACAAATAGCAGAATCCAGCTGTAACCAACAGCATTCTGGGTCTTTGCAGAAGTTACTGAGGCCCCTCCAGTTCCCAAATAGCAAAAACTGGTTGTGAGCACAACTGAATCCATGATATTTTATTTGAATTCTTATATTTAATTTTCAAATTTTATTCCCTAGAAATTCAATTTTGTTTAGAACTGGTCCGCTGTCCATAATTAAGATAAAATTGAGTCCTTTCCTTGTTCTTCCTTACACCTTTTTATTCATTTTTCCTGCCTTCTTGCGTGCACGCGCACACACACACTCACACACTCACACACAGTTTAAATTCTGTGTTCTGTGGAGTACTGGTACTAGTTAGTATCCTTTGAGAAAAATGCCAGTGAACCTTATTATGAATTCTTACACTAGACATGAAATAAGATTGTTGAAAATATATTACCAATCAATGTTTTCATATTAGTTTTATTTTTTAACAAATTAGAAGAATAATGTGTATTCCAAATACACTAAAATTAGATTATCCAAACACCTGTGTATTTGACTTGACTAGCTCAGTTCAGCTCATCCAAAAAATTATGAAGCAAATTTATCAGGATAGACTATCAGGGAAAGTAACACATGGTGTCTGTTGGTTAGCACATACACTTGGTAATGTTGAAAAAGCACCATAAAATTATCCATAAATATTATGTAAAGAAGATTGCCAATGGCTTATAAAATAATCACTTGGGCTACCTATGTCACTTTACAAAGTATGGAATGGTTTATTCGGTGAATATTCTCTGTTGTATTGGATTTGACTAATATCTCCTTAAAACTTATAGGTTTCTATAAGTATGTATTAAGTCTGAAGTTTATGGTAGATTTAATGTAGATGAAAACTTAGCTTTTAATATCTTTTACAACAACTTCAAATGATTTAATCCTCACTGCGGTTTACATTTTAAACATACCTGAACCTAATGCAGACAAGTATTAAATATATTAAATCAACCCTTGAATGTTCCGAAATAACTAGACTATGAAAGCCATCCCCTAGTGCTCTGGTGTGCCTCATACTCAGATCGCCTTAGTGTGTCTTTTCAACCCTAAAAGTGTGTAGAAATCTGTGTTATTTATAAGGAAATGTATTGGCATGGCATTAGATATTGTCGACAAGCTGTTATTTATATCCTAATCATGGTCAGCAACAACTTCTTGTAATTCATCATGCTGAGCCTTTCCCTATAGCTAACTAGCCAGTAGAGAGAAAGTGTCACTGGTGGAGTTTTTTCTTCTTTGCTACTAAGATGATTTTCCTGTTGCTGATGTTGTCATGTTCAGAAATTAGAAAGTATCTTTCCTTCCCTTCAGTCAGTCTGGGATTGGAAACTTAGTTTCTATCTTAAGTTTTGGCTTTTGGTGGTCCTTTTAGAATTTACTGTTTGAAGGGAATTTTGCCTTGAGAGGTTAAAGTCTTAATGGATCTTACAGAGCATTTTGGCCAATAAAGCCCTTTTTCGGGGGGGGAAAAAAAGAGGGAAATTCAGTAGGAATGGGATTGTTATCTGGATTGTTTGTTTTTTGTTGTAAACAAGAACAAAATAGTTTAAGTGATTATGGAAACAGTCATGTACTTACTGTCATTGCTTTAAAAATCTTCTCACTTTTGACTTAATGGTAATGTAGTATTTATTAGCGTTGTTGTATGTATTGACTGCTTATTACCTATAAAAATATCTGTGTGCCATCCCACCTTGTAAAATATATGTTTTAATTTGATCCTAAGAGAGGGTATTAAACACTGTTATAGTTTTGCCCCAGTAGTTTGTATTTCTATATTTTTAGATCTCTGCAATGCTTATTCCTTTTTTAAGCTCAAATTTAATTATGCATATTTATCTGATAGGAGATCCTTCTAAAGCTGCTTCACTATGTCTGAATATTTTTTGACATACAATAAAAATTGGAGATAATAAAAGGGCTCTTTTGGAGTGAATATGATTAGATAAAGACACTTATATGTTGTCTTTGATACATATTTACCATGATAAATAGTAATAAATCTGTCACAATCTGTTGTGTCAACTCACTTTTTTTTTTTTCTTTTCAAAATGGGCCCTCTCCTTTCCTCAACATACAACAAAGAAATTTAAACTGTAGCATCTGTAATGTTATTCATGACATGACTGGCCCACAGGCTGGACCTCTCTCACTGCCAGTATACTGGGACTGCACTGGAAATCAAGGGTGTGAGGGCCTGTGTGGCCCTTTTTCTGAAATTACTGCAGCATCTGAGGGAGAGAGAAAACAGAATCCTGGCCCCACATCATATCATGGTTCTGGCAGGGTCCTCAACTGTGTTTTTGTCATGTGCTGCTTCTAGAGACCTCAAGTCACTGTGGAAGCCTGACAGTGATAGGATGGAGGTGGGGTGAGGGGTGGTGGTTAGGGGCATGGGAGAATGGAGGGAAGGCAGTCAGAGTCCCTGGAGAACAGAGGCCAGTGGGCAGAGCTAGGGAGTGATTTCTTAAAAAGAAAGGCTGTGTGAAATGACAACTATCTAATTGCCCATCAGAGCTCTGCTTAGCCAACAGAATATTTTCCTCTTCTCTATTCAGGTTTTGGTTTATAGCTCCTTTTTAGTCCCATCCAGTTTCTTGTAGCCTTCATCTTTTGATGAGATTTTAATAATAAAGCTTTATCTTTTGTTGATGTCAGAAGTCATCTTGTCTGATCTAATTCCTCGAACCTACATGTGAACTTGTTGTTTATGCTATTTCTACAGCTTGGTTTTCTTTTATAAACAATAGGTCATCTTAAACTTACTCGTTTTCAACTTTACTAATCTTTCCAGCGAAGTTCTGATCTTTGTATAACTAAGAGTCATACATATTGAATCATGAATTCATACAAACAAAAATGCATGTTAGATACATACATTTGTGTGTGTGTGCATGTATGTATGATACTAGATAATATTTTTGGAAAAATAAAATAAATCCATAGTTCTCACAATTTAGGTGGAAGCTTTAAAATCTAGACAGCATTTTTTTTCCTATTGTACAATTTTAAAGTAATTTTTCCAAACATCCAAGTGAAAAAACTCACAAACATAAAGGCTTTGTCTTGAAGGAACTTTATTGTGCCCACCAACACGCAAAACCTTCATCTTCCACTAATCAGGGATGCTTCAAAGGGGTAGACATTTTACCACAAATTGATAAACAATCACAAGTGTGCTTCTTCAGACATCAGGGAAATTTCTGATGGTACAAAACTTCTAATCTAGTTTTGAAATGTAAGTAATGGTCTCACTTTCATCCCCAGTTGTACTCTGTAAAACTTCAGAGTTCTCTGGAAATAAATACAATGCCTCTTCCTTGCACATAGTTTACCTCCAATCTTATCACCCTAAATCTTTTATTTTTTCAGACACTTTCCAAAATTGTATGCATTGATTTGCAGTTGAATCTCTGGTTGGTTGGCCTGTGTCTTTATATTCAGGAAGTTCTGGCAAACTTTTTATGAATGGTCAAAGGTGATTTGGGATGCATGGATCCTGAGGAAAACAAACTACTACTACTGGGAATATTCTAAAATAAGATGTGACCTGTTCCAGAAAACTGGAGATAGGCATCAATCATTAGGTGGATTTGAAAAAAAGGAAAGCTCACTGTAGGTGAGAGATAAGGTTCACCTGTTTTTATAATGAAAGAAGTCCAGGTAAAAGAAATCTGGATAAGACTGTCTCCTAAAGAAAAGTTTACTAGGAATATCAGAAGATGATGGATAAAGCTGCTGGCACTCCTTGTGTCTTTTCCATTATAGAAAACCCTTCATAGCTGAAGGCATTAAGCATGATGGTGAGTTCATACTTTCAGCTGTTTTGAGAAAAATCTTCTCCTCCTCAGTAGCTTAAAGAAATCAACGACAATTTAAAAGAGAAGTGCTAATCTGAGCCTCCTCATTGAGGTCCAGAAATTACATGATTTAAAAACTCAGTGCTAAATGTACGTGATTCCCCTATCACTTTTGAAGCTGATCAGAAGAAAATCACAATGATGCTCTTTCATGTCAACACATTTTTAACCTGAGTGATAGCACAACTTTCATTGAAATAATATTTCTTTTTAGTTCAAAATGAAGTGTCAGCCACTGAGGCCCATTCCTTTGCAGGAGAATTTAAAACAGTCGTTTGTTTATTAAGGGAAATGAAGAGCTTCTCAAAGTTCATTCCATGAAATAACTACTTCATGGAAAAGTGCAACTGTAGTTGTCTACATGACAATATAAGGGTAGCTCATACCCCTTAAAACTCAATGTTCTCACCACTCTATTAAATATATATTAATATAAGTATTAAATAATGAAATATTAAATATGTCTATTGAAGTGAAAATTTTGGATACAATACTTTTGCTTACTAATCATGAAAGTGTAGGGGCAGGAAGGGAGGAAAGGACAATGAAATTGAATTATTCCAGATAGGGCAAAAGTAGCATCCACACATCACAGAATATGTTACTTTACACTTTGTATGTTGAAAAAATAATCATCAAAAAGAAAGCTTTTTTTAATACAGTTAACACAGAATTCACCATGCCAGAGGCTTCAACAAGTCAGCTTTGTGCGTTCTTTATTTGACAACCAGTATCTTCTTCTCCATCACAATTAGAGAAAGAAAGAGGTTAAGCTGTAAGCTGGACTGAAATAAATTAGGTAGAATTTTGATATTAACATTTTCAATAGATGATCTTTTTCCATTAAAAATATTTCAGAAAACATGTAAAATTCATGTAAATATAGGACACATAAGCCACTAAACATTCCAGCCCCTCAGGAATTTGCTAAAATAATTCTGTATTTTTGCTGGAAATTTTGGAATAATGAGACTCCTCTTTTTTACCCTCTCTCTATATTGAAATCCAATCTTGCTTCCCTTTAAAATATGTCTTCCAGTACCCCTCTGTTTTAAACATAAAGTGAGAAGAATTATAAGGGAGATGAAAAAATGAAAGTGAACCATGGATTAAAGATTTCTGTATTTGTGAGCCCTTCCAGGATGTTTTTAACATATGAAACAAATATCCAAATAAAACACAACCATCTTGTTCCCTCCAGAAAAGACCTGACACCCCTCAGTTTTGTCAGGTGACTGGATTCCACAAGTTTTCCCAAGGGGGCAGGCATGAGAAAGCTGTTTCCATGTGTGAGTTTATTTCTAACCAAGATTCCCATTTACTACTTCACCTGCTAATAGTCATCAGAACTTTTGTTAACATTTCAACATGCAACCCAATGGAATTAGTCTAAAACTGGACTCATTTGTTGAGAAAGGATAAGTAGGTCTCAGGGGAACTGTTATTTCAAACTTTATTTGATCACTTTCATTGAGGAGTACATTTTTGGTGTGAAGTTTTGATCTCTAAGTGGTTTGATTATTAAGAAATCTAAGAGGCTGCTTCAAAAAGAGAACTGTCACAGGACTTGCATGTACTCAGAAATTACAAAAACCTGTTCTGTACCATTTAGTTTGCCTCTGACTTTTACTTTCCCTTTGAGGCACGGTATAGATGCTAGTTTTAATATTTGGTTAATTATCTCTTTTTAACTTTTAACATTTCATTGATTGATATACATTTGTATTCTAACACAGTGAAATTTTTCTCATCCTTTTCCCATTCTCTAACAATTTCTGCATTCTCAAGGTGTGTTTTTTCTGGCATCAAAAACTGTGATGTTTTTATTTGAAAGTAACAAATTAAAGTCAGCTAGAAGTTGGAGGATTAAATAAGATTCTCTCCGAATATGTCGCAATAATCCTAAAAGGAATGAGGATTCTCTTCAAAAATAGCCAAGTTGTATTTTCTAAGGCGGATTAAATGCTGTCACACTGTTGACAGACACTTGCTTTGTTTTTTTTCCTTAGAATAAATTGCACTGAATTCTTAAACTGAACATAAAGTTGCATTTCAAAGCAAGAGCATTGGAGTCTCAGCCTTGGGTCCCCTTGGCCCAGGATGTGTGTGCAGAAGAGTTCTCCTTTTAAAGGAGTAAGAGCTTTTAAAATTTTGGTGTCAATTTTGTAGTTTTAAATACTCAATTATTTTATCTCCAAACAGCATCGTGTGTATGATTCCCCCCCCCTTTTTTTTTCTTAGTTGCAGCTGTTGCATAGGTACAGAGCTATTGGAGGAGTTTTATGCTTTGCTTGAGCTTATACTCCCTCTTCAGAGAAATTAAGGTAGTGCAGAAGATTCTGCATTTTGTAAAATTTAAGGGTTGAAAGAAAAATGATCTGTTTCAATGAGAAGAGTAGATTTCAATTTTATGAGAATGTGCAAATTAGATTTTGAAAAGAGCATTTTAAGAATTACATTTAAGTGGTTTCGTGATGCTCACCATTTTCTCTGTAGTCTGACTTTGTCATCTGAGGACTTAATTAATCATAAATACACTACTGGAGCTGAAAGCTGATATATCAGCATTTTCTTCTAGGGTAATCAGAAGAGGATCTGTTTGTGTATTAGATTTCACTGAATTTGCTCTGAGTGTTCAGTGGAACAGAAGAATGGGGACATTTCTTAGTGAAGCCCCCTTTGTAGCAAACTGTTAAAAAAAAAATTGGTGCCTACTTGACTGTGTGTCAGTTGTTTTCAATGATACTGATTAAAAGGCACTGCCTCTGTGAAATGTGGACTTGCATTAGAAACACCTGTTTTCTCAGAAAAATGACCCTCATGGCACATCCCTCACATACATACTCAGAACTGTCACTGTCACCACTTACTGTTGCCATCTAGGGATTTTCAAAAATGCTATTTTGGAACAATTATTTTGATATCATCCGAGGAAGAGTTCTCCTAACTATCTACAGCAGCCTCCTCCACACCCCACCCCGCATATTATTCTAAATATGCCTCCTGGATTATACTTATAATAATATTGTAATGGCTTTCATTCTACCGATTGGCACAGTGTATCATTATATCATTAGCTGCTATGAGAAAGCAGTTTCAAGTAGGGGGCTGATTCTTAGCGTTTATGTTTTCAAGTAACCCTGTTTGGGGAATTGAGTTGTTTCACAGGTGCTCAGGTGTATTAACCTAGTGTACAATAATATCTTCTGGGTTGCTCATTATGAAACAAATTTGAAGTAAAAATAATTCAGTAATGAGTATAAAAACTGGGGCTTTATCATAAGAAAGTTCAATAATTTGAGATGTTAGCAGATGAGATTAAAAATAAAATGTGTTAAAAGATGCAGCAGTACTCATTATTTCTCTTTACTACTGACACAGGTTTTGAAAGAATGTTTATGACCTGCTGACTAAGATTTGTTGAATCAGTTTGAATTTTTCAAACCATTAAGCTAAATAGAAAAATCAACCCATTTCTGTAACTGTTATGCCACTGGGAAGTATTATTGTGTAATAAAAAGGTAAAGACCCTGCCTTCCAATAGGAAGTAATATGCTTCATGAGTGAGATTTTATTGCCAAAAACTTTGAGTTCCTCACACAGGACCTTTATATGAATTTTACTATTAGATGTTTACATAAAACATAGCCACATGTAATCTCTAAGTTACCTAGTAGTCCCGGGCAAACGAAAAGGAATTAAGCAAATGCATTAATGATATATAAAATTGAAATTTTAAAATACAACCCTTAATAAATATTTTACAAACAGCATCGCAATCTAGCAGTCAAGCAGTTCCCTATAGTAAACTGGGAGTACTCAGGTGAGAGGTCGCAAAAACATGTTCTGAAGTTTTCATTCATTCCTTTCTTTCTTCATTTATACTTATTCAAAACATTCTCACCTAAACCAAAACTCAGACCTAACCTGTCCCATTGAATGCTTGCTCTCTCGTGTAGTCTTTATTTAAAACCTGCGGCTTCCCAGTAAGGTCCTGCACCTTTAAGAAAATTCTCCTTGCTGTGCCAGTCACATCCCATTTGCGGGAATGGCCTTACCATTTCAGAGAGTATAAAGCCTGACCTTTTGAGAACATCGCACTCAAAAATAAAATAACACGCAATGTCACACAGGAACTTTTGTCCTTTGGGCTTAGTATGGAAATGCTAAGTCCCCTTTCTTCATTTGTAACCACCTTGAAGAGGGTAAGGATCTTGTTTTACATACATCTTTTTTGTCCCATAAGAACTAAACTCATTGCTCTCGGCATATTAGCTTGAAATATATTTCAAGCAAATAGATGTAGGAACAGAAGTAGTGTAGTAAGGAGGATGTAACACTGCCCTAGAGATACAGAGATCCTCCTGGTTTAATGTCTGCCGTCCTCTGCCTATTCACCTGGCGGCCTTGGTTTTGTCACAGACCTGTTTCATAATCTGTTAACAGTGCCTGCTTAATGAGATGGTGTGATTGCTGGTATGTTACAACAAACCCTTAACATAGTGTCTCTTCTGTGCCAGGCATTGAGTACTTTGCATCTATTAAATCACTTAATCCTATAAAAACCCTATGAGAGAATACTACAGTTTATTCCCCGGTAAGGAACCAGAGACACAGAGGGTGAGGAAACATGAATATACACAGCTAGTCAGTGGTAGAGCTGGGCTAAGATCAAGGAAGAATGGGGAAAATACACAACACCTAAGGCTAGTGCAATAAATAAATGTAAAAATAGATATAATTTGCTTAGCATTGTCCTGGCACTTTGTAAATATCTAAGAAATGATAATAGCTAAGGAGAAAAATAATAAGCATGTCCAGTGTTAACCTCAGCAGGAAGGAAACTACCTTACTTCCAGACTTGAGCAGTACTGAACCTGCAGTTTGCATGAGCAGTGAGCTGCAGAGCAGAAGTAGGTGGCTGGTCCTTACTGTTCATGTTTGAGACCAGGGACTCAGTTGCTTCCAGAATTCTAACGATGGGATATCACATGCTTTTTCTGAAATTATGCAGTATGGCAAATGCCTTTTGTATCTCTTTATTCTTACAGTATTGACTTTATCAGGCCAAGACTCCTAGTCAGCTTTTTTACTCATTAGACATCACTCTGCAAAGTTTGTGGTAGAGAGATATACACATGTGTATGTCTATATACACACTGAGTTTTTTTTTTTTTTTAAATGGGACATCATGCCAGGATGACAGACCTCCTTATAATATGATTCCCTCTGCCAATAATTTGTTTATGCCTAAATCAACCCTGCCTCTAAGTGATAAGGAGATAAACGCTGCTTCTTTCATATTCTACCAATGTTATCGATAATCGGACAGAATCGGGCTTTCCCGTGCAACACACAATTCTACTTCCTCAGGGGTGGCTCCCGTACCCATGAAAAGAGGAGGTTAGGCCTGGGATTTTCGCTTCATCTGGCAAGATGAAGTTGTGTGGACTAGGTAGGCATGTGTGGCAGTTTGTTTCTGTTGTAAAGTAAAACAGTTTGATTTGTTTAGGAAGGTTTGGGTAAATTTATAACACTTATAACACTACACAGAATATTTATTCAGGTGTTGTAAGGTAAAAAATCAAGGAATTGCTGGATTCTAGCTTTTGCCACATTGTAGCGTGTGTGTGTGTGTATTTTCAGTGCTGTTGCTAACTTCATAAAAGAAAAAAAAATGATTATCAGCTATTGGACACTTAAAACATTTTAAAAAAAAAAAAGAAAACAAAGGCTGATGAGTTAGTTAACTCTTACACTTAAAGAGAAAAAAAATAATCTGCCAAAGGGAATGGGAGATACAGAGCAGTCTCTACATTCCACAATGAATGTCTTTTCCCAGCCAATTTTAATTTATAGAAAACCCAGACACCACCTTAGACTTCTTAGGAATGATCCATTCTGGCTGAACCTCTTCCTCATGTCTCCCTGCACAGACCTACAGTTTGATTCCAAGAGGCAGAATCCGACTCTGAGAAACCAGAGAGATCCGATTTAGCCACCCTCATTTGTGGTCAATGCCACCTTGTGGATTACAAAGGATATTGGTTTTCAGCAAACTTCCATTTCAAATTTGGCTTTTTATGGCAAGTACACTTTGGCAATGGATTGCTGTCTTCCTCACCAAAGGATCCTCGCTTATTCAGCAACACCTCACTTCTCCACTCACAGTTCATTTATGATTCTGATGAGAGTGTTTTTTCAGGAAACACACATTTCACTTTTTGACCTAGGAGCATCTGTTAGAATTTTTTTTAATACTACTTTGGCATTCTGAAAGTGTTAATGTCTTTCATATCTGTTTAATGCTATTTAGGGATATTTATGATCACCTCTTGGTTACTCAGGGTAAAGTGTGTCGCAATTTTTTTTAAACAGACAGGAAAGCATTCACATGAGGAAACAGATTGCTTTAAACATGTGCTTCCTGTGACAGTAAAAAGAACAAATTAGATTTAACACTATGTAATGAATGCATAAATGTGTACATTTAAGCTTTTTAAAAGCTTTATGTTCAGTTCTGGTCACAACTAAAGTTGAGTCACCTGTAAAAATTAAAGGTGTCTTAGTTACTTTCGGATTTCTGAAATGCGCAGAAACTGAGATCCTTACCTGGTGATGCCTCAATGGAATCATGAAAAGTATGTTCATGCCGGAGAGAATAAGAACACACACACCACTTCAGAGGTTAAACCCAGCTAGAGGCTGACTGTATATTTAGCAAAAACATCAGAGTGTGTTGGGGGACAGACAGGGAGAATTTCACTGCCATCTTCCCCCCTCTCTGAAGATCAAAAAAAATTCATCTTTAGAACCCCAAATATACCCCTCTTTCCAGTTAAAAGAGAGAGAGAGAGAGAGAGAGAGAGAGAGAGAAATCTGATGTTTCCTTGTTAGCGCACCTACTAAGATTTAATTGCATAAGAAAGGACTCCTTCTCTTATGTAATTCAGTGTGCACTCCTATGTGCTGACTGGCGGGGAGTGAATAGCATGTGAGTTAGTATTTCCAGGGAGACGCTCCCCAGAAGAGGCTCTCCTCGCCATTCTGTCTGAGCCCTGCCGATGCTGCTTTCCCTTCCCCCGTGTTTTCCGAGCTAAAGATCTGTGGCACATTCACCATCTCTGTGGCCAAAGAAGGCCGAGACAGGGGCCCTCAGGGGAGAGCACAGAGTTTGGGGACATCTGACTCTCTTATATCGCATACTGAGGTACTAATATCAAAACAGACTGCTTGTCGCTGCACCGTGGGGCAGTGCTTTTTTTGGCTGCCGTGGTCGAAATGAAATGGGCAAGCTGTAGTCC
The DNA here is from genome assembly GCF_000260355.1 of Condylura cristata. NCBI lineage: Eukaryota > Metazoa > Chordata > Mammalia > Eulipotyphla > Talpidae > Condylura > Condylura cristata. Next base: position 35,547,075 of record NW_004567117.1, on the reverse strand, counting down.
GCTTGGCATCAGAATGGGCTAAGGGAAGCTGGGAGATGAGAGTCAGACTGTGAATGCAAGTCACAGCCAATGGTTAACTTCCTTTTTGTGTGTCACTTGGCAGCGATGAGACTGATGGCGATTTTTTTTTTAACGTGGGTGAGAGTTCAGTGCCCTGGGAAGCGCCGTAGACGCGGTTATTGTGCTTCCGTATACAGTTGACTTGTGTTGATTTCTTGAGGCCACTACAGCTGTTCCAGTGCCAGCTCCAGGAGCTGGATACGTGGCTGTCGGACTTCGGATGAAAAGGTAATCAGATGAGAGGTGTGAGCCACACAAAACCTTGCTGCCGCTCACTAGGATGTCTTAGGGAAAGCAGATTCTCACAGAAGGTAACAGAGCCAAAGGATAATATATGCATATGCACTCGGATGGATATTCCCTTATATGCAGACACCCAAAGATATTTTTAAATTACCCCTACTCCATATCCCTCATCGCCCATCAAAGATTCAGATCAGTTTTGGACTGTCTGGAAAACACAGGGCTAAAATAGCCAGATTGAATTCAGATGAAATTACCTTCTGCTTTTTTAGGAGGTTGTTGCTCTTGGGTTAGACGTATTATTTTGTTTGAAGATTCATTTGGAAGAGAGTTTGGGAGAATTTCTAGCCTCCCTCAAGATTTTCCTCCCATTTCTCTGTTTGCAAAGAGCTGTTCCCCAAAGGCGAAAAGAGCGAGTTGCCATCTTGAGGAGTGAATTGTATGTTTAGTGAACACCAAATGATCTCAGTGTTACCTTAGAATTTTCAGTATATCTAGTTTTCAAATGCTATTTATTTTCCCTAACCATTTGTGCAAGATATCTGTAAGATGACCAACTTCTGACAACCCTACAAGCAGGGAAAGAAGCTTAGAAATAGAATACCATTTGTCTGGTAATTAGAGTGTATCTCTTAAGAGTTGGAGAGAATTCTGATTAACCTTTCTGTTCCCACATTCTCACATAAAATTAGCACACCTTTTAAATTATTATCTAGTATTTAAACACATATTTTTGAGGCTTCTTAATGCAACAGGTTCTAGAGACACTAAAAGTGTGTTATAGGTTTCTAAAAAACTTCATTTTTCTTACATTTTAAATGTTCTGTTTGTGCAAAATTTCGAGAATCACCATAAGGGCTTCTTTGCATTTTTAATTTAGTAACTAACATATGAATAAATTTGCATATTAATTAGTTGCAGATTAAATCATGCATACATAATTGCCTCCTTACTGTGTTTAATGTTTGTCAAAATCTCCAGCCTGGTTTGATGGATGTCGTATGAAAGATTACAATTTGATGTACCCTTGGAAGTATTTACACCAATAATGCAGGATTCTTAATAGCAGAATTCTCTAGTTATATACAGTTACTAATAAACATGTAAGATAGGTACATGTCCCTTTGACTAATTTTTTTTTCTTTGCACCAAATCATTTACTATTCATAATCATTAATGCATCTCCTAATTATACAGCATATGTCTGTTAACCCTTTCACAGCCGATCTTCAAGTGGTGGCTTCTTTCTTTCCTTGCCCCCTAAAGAAAGCAAATTATTTTATAGTATTCTGAATTACTGAATAGCCTTTTACTTGTTTCTCTACTGTATATGGGCACACCTCCCTTGCCATTTAATGCTTTATACAGCTGAGAATCACTTGTTCACTTTGTATTTTCCAGTTATAAATCATGAAATGACCCATGCATATATACTTTGTAGCTTATGGGGTTTTTGCCTTTGATTAATGTTCTAAAGATTTTAGATATTTCAGATACTTCTTATTAAGTACATGTACATACACTTAACTTGGGAAGGCAATTATGGGGTAGTAATTTATTTCAATTTTTTTTATTCAATTTTGCATGTTCTGATGCATTTAATATGTTATCATCAAATTTAGGGTGATATGTGTGTGTGTGTGTGTGTGTGTGTGTGTTTTAATACTAGAACTGAGATCTCTAGTAAAAACTGAATAGAGAATGAATGCTTTGGACTTGGCATAGTTTAAAGAAATACATATGCCAGTGACTTCTTTTTAATTAATTCCTCAGGTATTTAATTCCTTAAGTTTTATTTTATCATGTAAAGAGTAGACCAACTGGCTTTTTTTTTTTTTAACTATTTTGATGTCTAAGCTGCTTATCACACTGTATTACCCTGCATTAATGAGTATTCCTACTGTGCAGAATTCTATCAAAAATGATGGTGTGAATGTCATTTTTAATTGGAAGTTTATACAGTCAAATTTATAGTACACAACAAAAAATATGTACGTAGTTCTACTCCAAGCCTTTTTTAGGCTATTGATCTTTTTGCCTTAAGTATAAAATTTTAGTAAATCTGACTTTAAATATAGTTTGAGAATCTGGATAATTATCACTAAGTTTAATATATATTAATAAGATTGTTGGGAGAAAGAGAAACTACGGCAAAGAAAAGTTATAAAGTCCTTTGTTTATTAGAGGAATGAATATAGGAATTACCAAGAGTCTATTTTCAGGGATTCCTTTTAAACCTGAAACTTTGCTGACCAATTTTGTCTCTTCCACAGAAGTCACAGTACCTGATTTCTGTGCATCTTTTGTTGAATGCCTAGTGAAAAACAAAGGTAAAAATGAGTCTAAGGGATAAATAACTTATTCCCTTTATCTGATTTTCATCACCTACTTCAAGATTGTTTTTCTAATCACAAGTCACAATGAGCTGTATATTGATATAGCAAAATATTCTTTTGCAGCATGCAGTACTGTAATAAATTATTTAGCAATGATAAAAATGAAATAAAAGCTACAAAACTTGTAAAAGGAAGCAGAGTCAGACCCGAAACATCATTTTTAGCCACAGCCATTGTGCCTAGGTAATTCAGGGCATATGGTATGTAAATGATGTTCGGAAATCCTTGCCAAATCTACACATGATGGGATAAATGAAGGACAGGTTTCCCTGGGTCTAAGTCCCGCCACTATGGCCATCACACTCTGCTCGGATGTGTTTGTTCTGTTCTTGTCTTTCAGCAAAAGCGTCACATAGTATTCAGTGGACCAAATCTGGACCTCAGCCGGCTACGAAGACATTATTTTTAACTCCTAAGAATTGATGTTATAATTAAATTAGAAATATAGCGCCACTTTGCCAATATTCCTCTTGCTCCCACATTTGTAAAGTGAATCCGAATAATTCTTCAGTACATCTTTGGATGATAACCCACTGAAAAGGATAACTGACAGTGAAAATCGGGTGCCCTCTGAACCACTGGAGAAAGGAGTCACTGTGTAGTGACTGCTCTCTAATAAGATTAAGGTCTTTTCTAGAACAGGCAGTAAATTATTTTGAAGAATTAACAATTTTAGTTTTATGTTACCCACTCATGATACATGTTTTCAACTTGAGAGCTCACATTACCATTTGAGTTATTTTATTTTTGAATTGTTTTGAAGCATATGCTCTGGCTTCTAGGAAGGTGAAACACTGCCCTTTCTTTCATTTAAGATTCACTTCAAGTGTGCTACTTTGTGCTACTTCCTTTTTTTCTGGGAGGGCCTTCTTTTCTAAGCTGGGTGTCTTAGTCTAGAGTTTTTAATAAGGTCCATTTTGATTTATTTTGGAACTGTTACTTGGAGATTGTGATTATAAATAAGGCCATATACCCTTTTCCTTTGTGATAAGTCATCAAGATACACTTAAATTGTTCCTTTCCTATGAAGACTCAATTGTGAATACAAAACTTGTTACTAATTAAAAATTATTTCAGGGTACCTTAAAAGTAAGTGGAGGATAGTATTTAGGATGTTTAAATATGTTTAATATCAACAATAATGCTTTTACTAAATCAAATTGTTATTTATGTTTTGAAAAAGATACCTTTAACATTCTTTCATCCAGAATAGCAGTGTAGGTTCTGTCTCAATTGCCATTGGCCATTTCATTAATCAAATACAGATAGCTTGCTTTTTACTGTATGAAAATGAAGTAAATGGTCAGTCCTCGTCCATTGCTTATGTACCCTTGGTAAAACCAGGGGAGCTACTGTTGAGATAAACATAAATAATACTACTTGACAGAGCTTCTGCTTTAAAGTCACACAAGTGCTCCAGGTGCCAGAGGGAAAATTATCATAACATGATCTTGGGGCCTACAGTTTGTGAACCCAGGACAAAAGTTTTGTGCTGGTTATTCTCTGACTATCCCTTGGTTCATTGAATCTACTTTGCACAGCTATGCTCCCAGCTCAGCAACAGAGAATAACATTTTTCCTGTTCACCAAAAATAATGCGCAGTCAACTTTCCAACTTTATCGGGAACTTGAAAACAAGAAAAAGGGTAGTCACTGTTGAGAGAATAGATTAATGTATTGTAGAGTAGGGCAGTCCCAGTGTGCTACTGGTGGCTCTATGGATGTCAACCTGGCATTGTTGTGACCATGTACCAAGATTTTTTTATTTTGAATGTCGGTCACTGGACTACATTTAAAGTAAAGCACCTGCACTTTATTTAGAAATAAATAAATACAGTATATTGAGAACTGTGGTATTAGGTTGAGGGTGGTTGTGTTAGTTTTTTTAGTTTGTTTTGCTTTTGGGGGGAGGTGCAAGCAAGAGCCATCCATAGATCATAAAATATCTTCAGTTCTGACAGTACTTTTATACACTGTATGACTCAAAATGACTTAGTTTTAAATTTCTTTAGAAAGAAAAGAGTATAAAGAGAGAGATAAATGAAATTTGCATCTCTGCTGACAACTCTGCAAAGGAAATTTGAGATTCTGGTAATTTTCTCACGAACATCTGAAAATCGGGACTTTTAAAGCAAACCCAGGCAGATCCTTTATTATTACATTGCTACCAGGTGTCTCTAGGATGATATCAATAGATTAGGAAACTTTTAAAAAGATATAAACAAGTCAAATGATAACTTTTTAAGTATATGCTTTCAGACAAAAATTTCTTCTTAGTTAAGGAAATTGATTGTGCATTGAATATCTGTATATACTTGATAAAGTTAGGTAGAGCTGATGCATCGAGCTTGTTCCATAAAAACCTATATATATATATATAATGTCACAGAAGTAGCTAGAGACAGAATATAATTTCTAATATATTGTCAAAAGGGGTCCATAGCTCCTCAAATCCTGCTGTTAGCCAGAAGTTTTGAGTCTTGGGGAACTGTTAATGATCTATAACAACATATACCCACTTAGCACTGAATCGAGTTCCTAGACATTGCACAAAGTAAACCAAATTTCCTGCCCGCTACTAAGATGTGTACAAAGATATTCATGGCCACAAGTAGTTGTCCAAGCAAGAATTCATTTTATGGTACATGGCAGGGTTCCAGCTCCTCTAACCTACCTCCTCCACTATCCTACCCAGAAACTTAAACTTTGAAAGCCCATCATTGATATAATCAGGCTGTCTAATATAATACGGAGATGAAATCAGTCAAAAGGTTTCCTGCAGTTGTTGGCAAGTTTCTTATCAGCATATTTTTTATTAACAGTTAGGCAAAATAGCATCTTCTCTTAAATTTTTTTTGGTGGTACCAAGATATTTGTGTTGGAAAAGATGACAACAAATGTTAAATATGCAGATGTGCCTAGGAAAGCACCTGCCTCTTTATTTTGTTTCCTCCACGTCATTAAGAAATAATATGTAGCCGGGGGGAAGATGTTGGCCCTCTAAGAAAATGCTTATAAAATTGAATTTTTAACATAGAATATAGATTAAATAAGTAGGAATGACCTGCCAAGAAAAATTAAAGAATACATAAAACAAACAGGAATCTGTATCTCACATACTAAGTGGCATAACAGTGTCACCTCTCAAAAAGTGTCAATGCATGTATCCATTTTTATATCTTTGACATATTGTTGGCATTCCTGTTTATTCCATTGAGAAAATAGCCACACTGTACAAGAGAAAGGAAGATAAAGTAGATCCTCCAAGCTCTTTTATGTCTAAATGAATATGTTCTCTGCCAGCAAATTGGTCTGTCCTTAATCTTCTTTAGTTTATATAATCCAGGTGAGAGAAAGGTCAGATTCATGAAATCAAAAATAATAATAATAGAACTTTTGAAAGCTAGAGATACAATTCATTATAACTGTGTGCATGTTTTATGAGTAGGTATAGTTCTATTTGAAACTTTTTGTCTAATATTATGCTCATTTTTCTTTTCTCTGAAGACTTGGCTTAGTCTCAAATGCAAGTTGCAGCTGGCTATAATGTGTTTTTCTGACAACTCTGGACTTGATTTCTATCATTGTGGAAAGGAAGGAAATAAATCTCTTTTTGTTCCTCATTCACTCAATGAGCAAAATATGATTGAGTTCCTATTATGTACATATTCCATTGTTAGAGGGAGGGGCAGAGAGTGAAATCATAATATCTGCTCCTTAGAAATTTATAATATTTGAAGGCAATAATGAACTAGGTATATGATTTATTTAACAGCAGCTCATGACAGTTTTTGCCAGAGATTCCTTGATTCCAGAATGGTCATTACCTGGAAATGATCAGAGAAGTTGCTTCTGTATCCCTGAGAGTGGCATATCTGGTGTGATTGTGACAATGAACTTTTGTCTAGCAGATTCTGTTCATGTCTTTCCTGTAGTGGAGTACCTTCTTGTTTAACTGCAAATACAACTTTTGATTGTCTTTATATTTTCAGAGGTAATCTCATTATAATAAAAAACAAATCACACAATTTTGGAGTTAAAAAAAAATGTTCATGACCATAACTTAACACTTATTTATTTGAAACACATTCATTCCGAAGAAAACTGAGATTTATACAAAGTGAGAACCTTCCCAGGCTGAGAGAGCTAGTTAGAAATTAAGCCAGAATTCAAACCAACCTTTAGGTTCCTGGCCGCCACATTATACTGCTTATCTGTTAAGGCCAGGAGGACTGGTAGTGAGGTTTCATCTTCATAAACTTGGTTGGAAAATCAGAAATTTGAGCTCTTTTGAAAGTCATTAAAAGAAAAAGAATAATTATTTAAACTTGTTTATCTTTCATTATAATTGTAAAATATAGTTATCTCTTTAACCATTATACCGGTAATGACCCAATACAGAAATGTTTAACACTGAGAAATTCTGTGGGTACAGCCATTTATACCATGTTAATAATACTTCATTGCAATGAACATGAAAAATTGATCAGTTTAAGATCAATGGAAGACAAGTTGGAAGAACACCGTCCACAGTACAAAATGGGAGTATATTGAGAAATTCTTTGTCATCATGGTCTTTTGAGCCTTCTCCTTGCACACAGCATTTTTCAGTATGGTGCCCTAAGTAAGTAGGTACCTGAACCCCATAAAGAAAATAACTTAAAGGCTCTGAACAGCTGTTCCAGAAAATGGCACATTCTGCAATGAAGGAAATACCCAACTTTGGGTAAAAATGGGAGACTTGACCAGTAGGGGTTTTTGACTCATATGAAGTAATTTTCAAGTTGTTTTATGTTCAGTATGCATTTTATAATTGTGTCAAAGAAGGCAAAATGCTGATGATTTGGAGCACAGATATCCTTGTCAAATAGAAAACATCATAATTTGGGACTTTGTCACTATTAATAATAATACTAATTGATGACTATGAAGATAGCTCTTAGAATAAATTTTTGCCCAGTTGTAAGCGAATGGAAGTACAATCATAAACTGCCGAATGATTTTTGTCAGCTCTCCCCTATAACTGATTTGGTTGGGCTAGTGTTAAAGCCCAAAATTCATCAATTCAAATTTTTGCTTAACAATTCTAATTTAAATGCTATTTGCATTCAGTGAAAGCTTATAAGTTTGTTTTAGTTTCACTTATTACAAGCCCAGAATTTTCTTTAATTGCACGTTATCTTTTTCAAAACAATTTATTTTAGCTTGCTCATAGCATTCACTATAAGCAATTAACTATTAATGGATGATAATACAATGTATCTCACCTGTCCATGGTATTGCTGTGTTGTGTGACCACATATTTATATATTTAGAATTAATAGAATGAAGAGTTTTTTTTTTTAATCCAAGTACTTTTAATTGAAGGTCATTTGAGTTAAAGAACACATTTAGTTCAGGAATGGACTAATGGCCTGTTTAAGCTTGAAGCTATCAATTGACCTTGAAGGAACTTAAATCTGCTATTCTTTGCTCCTTGAAATACCATCAGTTCTGGCTCAAAGTGGTTGGTTTCCAACTATACAAAACAAGTGTTTTGGGCAAAAACTTTATAGAATACAAATTTAACATACACCCCAATATAACTGAGGTATATAGGTTGCTAATCATGTATGATCATTCAGTTTTTTTTAAATTCTTTGTATCTGCTCTTAATTTTTATTCTGAGTATTTGTCAGAGGCAGTCATTAAAGTGTTTGAGAATTCTTTGTTCTCTCCCCAGAAATGTGTTGTTCTACATGCTCCTAGATGTTAAACAACTACATGTTATCAACACTTAGAAACCTCAGGAAATTGTTAGAATTCCCACCCCAAGGTGATTTAACATACCATAGACACTTCTATCTTGAATAGAAATTATTTTCATTGTGATGTCAGATTTTCCCGTTACTTGTTGTGCAGTGTATTGGGAAGCCCAGTATTTATTCACATGGTTTAAAAAATTGTGTATGTACATCCTGTGTCCAGATTCTAGTCTATCTCATCAATCCATTTTGTCAAAAAATGTCTCAGATGAGATCCTTCATACAGACAGACAAACATACCCAGGATTTCCTCTCTAACTTTTCGGGAATTCATTTTTACACGTGCATCAATTTGACGGAAAAAACAGTTGTCATCTTACTTCGTTTGATTCAGGTGATGGTGGCCAGCCTGCTTGCTTTCCCCATCTAGGAAGTGCAGCAATCTGAGTCAACTTCCTCCATCTCTGTTTTTTTTATATTGTCCAGTGCTATGCTTCCTCATTGTACCAAAATAGAAATGGTTTGTTTTTGTATCAAACTTGGAGACAGGCTATGGATTACACTGAGGTAGGATAAAAGATTTTCTTTTTTTAAAGAACATTCCATTTATCCCTGGGGGAGAAGAGGGAATTGATGTAATGGGGAAAATAAAAAGCATAACGAAGGCCTTTATTTTCCATAAGTGCCAGTTGCACTCTCTTTTTCCTAATTTCATTTAATATTTGAGAGATTTGGTGATAGTATAGTTTTAAGACTTTTGCAATTGCATGTCTCTGCATGAAATTGAAGAAGAGAGACTCAGCGTGACTTAAGCATATACTTTCCATTGCAATTAGACATAAAATTCTAGATGTTCTGATTTTGCAACTTAGTACTTCGTGTTACCATACCCCACATGTCCTTACCTATGCCCCCCTCCATGCGCTGAAAGTAGTGCCTTTTTAACATCCCTGGATTATTGACTTTTAACAAGAGATAGGTGGTATTAATGTGTATATTGACATGCTCATTCCTTTCAACAGAAATAATAAAATATGTAGAAAGGTAGGAAGAAGAATCGAACCATAGCTAACTGAATAAAAGTATTTGGGAGCCTAGTTTTTGTATTTATTTTACATGTTACTCTGTTAATGAAACAATATGTATCTTTGCGAATTTTTGTAACAACTTATAAAGCAAAACAATAAACCTCTTTCTGCTAGAGAATTATTGCTACAGGAAGAAGTCAAATATTTATGGAACAAAAGTCTCCTTAAACAAACAAACAAACAAACAAAAAAGCCCACATTGCTTACTTTAGTAGTCAATGTAAATTGCATTACAATCAATATGACTATATGCTGCTTCACCAGTCAGGAAGAGAATACATATTTGAGCATCATTGAATCATTTGGATGTCTACAAATGAACCCAAACCACATAAAAATATCCACGTCAAGATAACATAGGAGGTCACTGATAAAGCCACAAGTAGAAATTAGATTTCACAGTCTGTTGCTGAGATTTTGATACTTTTCTGTGATAAAAGCATCCTCGAAACTTAAGCTTGTCTATATTTGAACTACACGAAGGCTTAAAACTACTGTACTTGTCCATATCTAACTGGTGCCAAGAGAGTATACCCCTGAGAAACTGGGGTGACTTGTCTTTTATCTCAGTTCCTCATGCACTTTGGATTTACTTCAGATAAACGTGTTATATTTGATAAACATATTTGAGATAAATGTTGTTTTTTGATGTGTGTATTGTGAAAAGAGTTAAAGATAATTAGTATTGTAATTGTGGAAATCCTCTTTTAAAGTAAAAAGCTTACTCACTTATTGAGAGAGCACAATTATTTTAAATTCTAAAGATCTCAGTGAAAAAAAAAAAAAGCCGAATGAGCACACAGGAAGCCTGTGCATGGTCACTAGTAGATTTTGGTTATCAGAAAAAAATGTGTTCTGCCATGTTTATATCTGTACGTGTGTGTGTGTTCCTTTTAACAGTTAAATCTTCTATGAAATTATATTCCCACCTATGAATTTTTGTCACTGCTGTTAGGTCAGATATTAAACATTAATCAATTTTTAGGAATAAGCTGTCACCATTTATTAAAAATTATTGAAATTTAACCATCCATGTATGTGCATTTGCACATCAACATTGTTTTAACTTCTGAGGTAAATACCTTGTTTATAGTGACTCCTACTGGACAGTAAAAAAAAAAATCCAACTATTTAGTTGCTGATTTAATCGAATTCAGTAATACCTTCTGTTTCCTATGGATTAGGGTAGCCTAGATTGTCTTCTCTCCCTTCCTTGATAAAACTTACTGTTTATCTATGTTTCTATATGTGAACATAGGTTTTGATACCAGAGCACAAATAGATACTGTATATTTATTTAAGAATTAGCTGTACATGCATATTCCTTATGCTAATGATAAACTAGCAATAAAGATTGTTATTTGATACCTTTGCTTAGTAGTGATGAGTTTTGCATGATCCTGTATTTTTGTAATTGTTTTCCATTTCCATTTCAGTAGATTTCTGTTAAGTCTATTTTGGGTGAGGTTGTTTTTCCACGGCTCTTTAAAAGCATTCTTGCATAGAAAAAAATCAGCAGAGGAGGGACACGGAAATGCACCATCATGTATAACAAGACACTGATGTGCTGAACTAGGTGTCCTCTCATTTGGCTTCAAAAGAACTAAAAGAACTAAAGCTTGGGATATGACTTAGACACCATCATGCACAGCAGGAATGACAAAGTTGTAGTTTTTATGCAGAGATAAACTGTCTGCTCATGTCTGAACCCTGGGGGATTCCATAACTTTGTTCATACCCTGGTTCCACTGTCTTAGTAGCTTTGTGATCTGTGAAATGTCACCTAAGACTCTTTGAGCCTTATTTCTCTACCTTTAAAGTAGAATGATAATACCCATCACAGAGTACAGTTATGAAGATTAAACAGGTGTAGGCAGTTGCATGTTCTTTAAATTATATATCACTCTACATTTATTAATTACTGTTTCGTTATCAAATTTTGTCAATGAGGTATTTATCTAAGGTTATTTAATTTATTTATCCATGGTTATTTCATTTATATATATTATAATGCTTGTTCCCATTATGTTATGTAATCATTGTGTATTGATGAATATCACTGTTTTCCTTGGGGTATGATGTTTAGCTAATTCAGCTGTGTTAGGCAAAAGAGAAACTGCGTTGTAGAAGAAAACAAGTGTTACACTAAAAAGAAAAACTCTTTAGGTGTTCAGTGATTTAAACAGTAATGCGGAGTTGTTCAAGTTCTACCAAGTTATATCCTGAGAGAAAAATGGTAATCTCCCATATGGCCACCATTCATTCATCAACTCATATTTATGAAGCCTAATTCTTAGCAAGGTGTAGGATACACTGGGTGTGTTGTGTGTTGTTGTTGTGTGTGTGTTTCTCTGGGTTTAGACTTTGCAGTAAGACTGTTGCAGACACTTAAATAAAAAAAAAAGGTAGAATTTAATTTAATGACTTTAATGACATCTGGGATTGGAAGTGAATAGTTTACTTCCTTACTCTGTTATAGTTTGTTTCCTGATTGTTTGATATATGTAAGACTGCCTCTACTTCATAATTAAAACTTTAGTATTTAGTCCTGTTTTCCATTTTATTTAAGAGCACAGATTCTATCTTCTCATCCATGTAGTAAGGTCTCTAAGTCAGAAAAGAGTGTCATACATGTCTCTGAATTCTCTCAGTATGGGACTTAACCCAGAATAGGGAATCATTAAATAATTGTTTATGCAATGATTGAGTCAATACAATCCAGAAATCCAAGAATCTTCACTCACATGGTATAGTCTCTCAATATTACTTTTGAATGCAACAATTCATTCAATTATTCAACAAGTTTTTTTTTTTATTGAATGTAGGTGATGTCACCTATAGGTGATAGTATCTCCATACATTGTGATTAGGGGTCACATATTTCCCAAATTTCTTATGATGACCCTAGATGTATGCCCCCAGTTCTGTTTCACTTTAAATGTATCTATCAAGGACTTTCTGGAAAATCACAAGCATTGTAAACTTTAGGTTCTAGAAGAAGGTGAAAACTGAGTGTTGTTTTTTTTTTTTTAAAGTGGTCAGTATTTCTACATAATAGTTTTATTGACAAAAATTTTTCCCCTGAAGGTAGCAAATAAAACATCTGGCCACACTCCTACCCCAGTGTTTACAGGGGTATTTGTGGTTCTCCACAGAGCAAGTGATGGATTTCTCTTTTGTGTAGCTAACTTCCATTCTGTATCTTTTCGTTGATAAGAAGAACCTTTACATAGCTATTGTTAGGTAACTTACCCAGTACACAGTGCTTATTATACCACCACAGACCAAGGCACAGCCCCTTAAAGACTGACTGCTCAGATTAAGACTTCTTTCAAAATTATTATGAAACACATGGATTTATGCATATAGCTTTAGTTGTTCTTATACTTCTGTGCTAACTCCCCACGCATCACACTAAAAATTTATCATGGGTGATATTTCTGTCACAAAGAAAAACTTCAAAGTCTTGGGTTCTCAGATATGTCTCAGTTGACAAGCCACTGACTTGAGTCCTTTGATTGAAATGTACTCCAAGGTCAGCAAACCAAAACCTGAACATCACAGGATGATAATACTTTCAGTGTCTCACTGATTATAATTCATAGATCACCTTTCAAAGGAGTACATCTTTATTAATAATTGCAAATTTGTACTTTTGAAATTTTAGACTCTTTCCCATTAGCTAATGAAGTCCAGGGAGCTACTATTCAGCCTCATTTTCATTTTTTGAGTCTCGTTTGCTAGTTTGTCAGGGTTTAAGAATCTCTTTCACCTTATCATATTAAAAATATTTACTTATGCACATGGTAACAATATACTTAAA
>NW_004567117.1:35501221-35528721 GCF_000260355.1 Condylura cristata | reverse complement strand
CATGCGTTAATTGTTCAAAATGCCTATCGAAGAGACTTTACATTTGAGTTTCGTTTCTTGTTTTGGGTTTGAGTATCTATGCATTTCTGTGTGTATTTGCGCATAAGACCAATGTGTGTTTTAAGTTAAATTGTTGGAGTTAAGTGTGATCAACTATTTGTTACACAAGCTATCCTCTGAAGACAACACAGCACTGAATTCCTTCCTTTTTTCCCAGTGACAAGTCAATTACTTGTTTAAATTCAGTTTGAACTCTCTGAACTGAGAGAGGCCAGAGGAAGCAGGTTTCCCTGTGAATAAACAAAAGAAGAAAAATGTAAAATCATTCCAAAACACTGTGATTCTAGGTTGTGGGAAGAGTACAATTAAGCATTACAACAACTATGATTTCTTCTTTTTGGACTGGCAGCTATAGGGTTCGTAAAACCAGCTTTCCTCTAACTTCCTAGCAAGAGAAATGTTATAATCAGTGATTTTTTTAGGACAAAGGAAAACATGAATTTTCTGTTACCTTAAGTTGTGAAGTGTTTCCATGACCATATTCTGCAAAAATTGTTCCCTTCATTTTTGTGAAACATTGAACCTGTTCTCAAGTGTGGACTTTATGAAGCCAAAACCTACAAAAAAGCATACCACTAGCGCTATCAAAGAATCAATCCTGAATATACATCAGAATGTATTGTTAAAAAGCAGCTCCTCTTCAGGTGAGCGTGTAATGGACTTGACCAAGTGATTTTTGTGATTCCTTTTCTCTGTGGATTAGAGGATTAAATACACATGAATTGGCTGCTCAGCTAAATAAAAACTTTTAAAGCATTGCATCTTAATTACAGGAGAGAGGTTTTTCTGCAGAGAAAATCAGTAGAGTTTCTTTTAAGTGTTACAAGTGTGAGCTGCTGTCAGGTTGTGCCGGTCTCTGTCCTCATTCAGGCTGAAGCTGTAGCAGGCATCACCTGGGCTACAAGAAGTACAGCTCTAGCTCTACATTTTGATATTTTGTAGCCACTTGCATCTTCTTACTCAACGAATAAGAATTTTAATAAGTAATTTTTGGTCAAATTCCACATCTCTAAAAATAAATCAATTTCTCAAAGATAAAATTATAGCAAATGAAATTGAAAACAAAAGTGGCGAAATTCCCTCCTAATGGTAATTTAAGATCACATCATCAGCTCCCGCCAGCGTGTGCATGTGTTAAACCGTACAGAGAAACCTATAATTATTGTAATTGCTCTTTTTGCTTTATACTAACAAGCTTCAAACCATGTTTCAAACTAGTCGTTTTGAAATAGTTATTTGTCAAGTCATCAAATCTCAGAAAGTAAATGGTAATGAGCTTTCCATGTTTACATTCTGACTGGTGGTCATATTATGCAGCTTTTCAACCTCATAAAGTTCAAAGATGAAATGGATGTTGATTATTTTTTATATTGAGGCCAAAAAAATCATGATTCCTACTTTCGATGAAAAAGGGACATTTTGGTATCAAAGTCTCGTAGTTGGAAATGCACTCTCAGAAGATAATCTTCCTGTGAATTAGTGACAATCTCAAACAGCAACCTAAGTTTTTTAAGCTAAAGATGAGAATTTGAAGCTCTTTTGATTTTTCCCCCCATGTGCTGTAGGAAGTACTGACATCAAAAAGCTTAATATTTAATTGATACCAGTAATAATATTTTCTGGTATATTTTGCATAGAACCTTTTCTTTGTAGACCTCACAGTTGCTTTCCAAAGCCTCATGCAGGTAGCCACTGAGTTTTAAAGTTTCTAAGAAAATAGTGTATCGACTATGCAAATTGTACTTAATATTTTTAAAAGATAATTCATATGCTTAGCTGTTTTCAGAGCCACAGTTATAAATGAAAGCAGCTGGCATGATTGTGTTACTTTTAAAATTCCTTGTTTAGCTTCTATTACTGAACAAAAATTTGCTTAGGTCAAAACTAATATAATTTTTCAACTCCTCATGGATTCAAGAAAACAAAATATATCATAGACAAAATATGCAGGAAAAAAATCTCCCTAAAGTGAACTTACTTTTTGGTAATGATATATCAAGCATTTTAATTTACCCCTTTGTAAAATAACCAAGTCTTTTCCTTTTGTGTTTGATTGCTCAAAACAAAATTGTGTTCATTTTGTTGTTTACATTTAAGCTGGTAAAAATTCACCAGACGCTTAATCTTGATATTGGGACTACATCTTGCTCTCTTGCCTCTGATTAAATTTCCAAGATCTATGCCTGAGATTCACAGATGCCAGAACATTTCTCTGAGATGAATTTCTTAGGAGGAAAAATATAGCTCGGTTATAAATTTGGTTAATTTTATTTCATCCCTAATATCTGGTAGATCTAAACATTTTTGAATGTACAGCTGATCATTGATAAGCATCCCTATAGCCAGGCGATGGCATTGTTTCAAGGAGAATTAAAAGAAAGGACATTGGAACACAGGGGCAAGAGGATTGGGGGGAGAAGTAGCCAGGAAAAAAAGATCTAATAGCTGGTGCAGCCTTTAAATACCTTTCCAACTGATCTACAGGAAATCATGCTGAAGAATTGTTTGTTTCCTGTTCCACTATAAATGTGGTTTGCATTACTCTCCCTATTTGTTTTGTGTTTTACTAAAATTGCAGTACCATTATAGAGACTTGAGAATTAGTGATTTCATCCTTAAAACTTACTTTTAAAGTTTTGTCATCATTTGATTTTGGAATTCATCATATTTCACTGTTATGAAGGTTGTGTGT
This sequence comes from Condylura cristata, assembly GCF_000260355.1. Classification (NCBI taxonomy): domain Eukaryota; kingdom Metazoa; phylum Chordata; class Mammalia; order Eulipotyphla; family Talpidae; genus Condylura; species Condylura cristata. The sequence goes on along the minus strand of NW_004567117.1, from coordinate 35,525,969 downwards.
GTTTCCAAGTCTGCTTGAAACTAGCATCACAGAGATGCTGCTAAGGGGGAGGGGGTATTGCTTTTGTGTCATTAGAATTTCTATCACTAGAATTGCATGTATACCATTCCTATAGGGCCAGCAGTTTGCCATCAAGAAATTCTTTTCTTTTTTTCTATGGATAAAATGATGGCTCCGATGAAAATACATAGATTTCAAATATGATGGTGGAAACTCTGAAAGTTGTTAGAGTTCAAGTTTACTTTTAAGAAAATGCAGTAGAGAATGAACATCTTAGAATTTTGATAATTTCAAGACACATACACAATCATTCCACTTCACTCTTTTTTGCTCCAAGATTATCAGATTTAAAAAAAAAAATTCATTGTTCACAGTAGGTGTAATTTAACAGATAAGTTTAGATTTCATCCTTTTAGAGTTTGTGTAGCTTTGATTGGTTGAAATCAGTTCTTAATACTCCAAATGTAACTCTAAGGTGACACAGCATAAAGTTATATGTTGTAAACATTATAAAAATGTTTGTGCTAAAAAATAAGATTCAGAACTCTGTGTTCATAAAATATTTATAACCTATTCAGGAATTCATCATAGTAATTTTAAAAAGCATTTATCTATGTACCGGGCAAGCCAGATGAATAGTGACAAAACTATGAGAGATAGGTCCATAAAATAATTCCATTAGGATGATCTAAAATTTGATGTGTAGAATTTTCAGGAAACTTCCCAGGTTTTGGAGGTGTTTTAACACTTGACAGTCTGTAATATACTTTTTGCTACTTTATTCTATCATGCTAAGCAAATAGTCATTATTGCATTTTATTAAGCAAAACAATTCTGTTCATGTGAAGTATAATTCTGAACATTAAATTCACAGGTTTGCCTTGAAAATGGTAACTTTGGGATACTTTGGTTAAGATTTATGGTTTAGGTTGCAAACTATAAGCTTATGAACAAATATACTTAAGTCACAAAACCACCTTCTGATCGGTATTGTAAAATTCACATTTCTGAGACTTTTTGTCTGTAAATTTCCTGTTGCTTCAAGTATTTTATCTAATTTTCTTCAAATTCTTATTAATTGAAGTGGCCTGATCTGCACATGCTAATCAGGACATTGTTTTTAAAAGTGACTTTAATAGGGTTACTGTACCTTCAGCATTTTATTTGGGAGAGCATTCTGCTTTAAAGGCAGTGCCCTCTCCATTTGGGATAAAGAGTGGGTTTAAAACACCTGAAAAGTCAGAACTAAGAACCTGGAGATGATGGGCTAATTTCAGAGTCCACCAAAAAAAAAAAAAAAATGAGGCTTTGGCATCCTCTAGAGAACTTGGGCTATGCTGTCCGGGAGACCAAATTACACTCCTCTTGAGAGAGGGCACATTGAGGTAATTGGCGGGACAGAGTGGGGAGAGTTGAATTCCAGCTGCTTCCATTGTAGCTGACCTGAAAATGAATAGGGGATGTTAAGAGTGGAGGCTAACATTTATCTTGGCTTTTTCACCTCCACAAACCCAAGGGTGAGAATTATAGAGTACTGAATGACTGCACCAATAATAATCCTGTTCAAATGGGAATTGCTATGTTGGGAAAAGCTCTGACACCATTTTAAAAATAGTTGATGCATTTACCAACCACAATCCTATTACTATAGCCCCAATAAAGTTTAGCCGCAGTATGGAAACACTCCTTGTTTTTATTGTTAGTCATCTAGTGAGTGTGTCTTGGATTCTCACCTCTGAGGCTACCATTTTAAAACACTCATAATGAAAGACATTCCGAAGGCGCTGAAATCCCATTCCCAAGAAGGGAAGCCAGAAGTAGGAATGTCTGTCCTCCTTTTCCCCCAAAATGTGTGCATGCTCTCTCATGCTCGCGTTCTCTCTCTCTCTCTCTCTCTCTCTCTCTCTCTCAATAATGCTGTATTGCTCAATAGCTTTTCTAACGAATAAACCAAATTAAATTGATGTTACATGCATATTTAAACCCCATCCAGTTAAGTACTGATGTGATTAAAATAATCAAATGTATTACTTAAAAAATTAAAAAGGATAAATTCTGTACCCCATTATTTTATTGACTTTTAAATATAAATTGCAGAAATGTTTACATTCCTAATGGCATTATTAAGCTAAACTGACAAATCAGAGGAAAAAAGTTGATTGCCCAGCGCATTATTATTTCTGCACCTGTTATTACAGTCCAGAAGTGGAGTCTCAGCTACAGGAGCAGGGTGGGTGCTGTTTCTTAGGCGTCCTTTGTGTGATGTGGGGGTTGGGATAAATGTTTAACAAGTGTGGTTTTACTTTGTAGTGCCTTTTTGTGTGTTGATGTGATTAAAAGACTACAGTGTTTTTCCGTGTAGCTTTGAAATTAATATGCAAATAATAGGGGATGGTAGGACTTTCCTGTACCTGCTGCTCTAAGGCCTCTCTGAACTGAGTGGAGAGATCAGCTTTCTAGGTTAGGTTGTTTCACCAACTCTCATCTCTCCCCTGTGAATAGATAGGGAAAATAAAGTAAGAAGAGGGGCATATCATATCAACTTAAGAACTTCAGAACTATTAAAATTTTTAAGTTATTATTTTCTAGTTCTGTATTTTTGGTCAGGCTAGTAGGACTGAGTAAATTTGTTAAATGATCATGTAAATGATATAACATTACTAGTGCTTTGGCTTACTTTTATTTTTCCTTTGGCTTATTTCCTCTTTGTATTTAATTTATGGGAATCTTTTTTTTTTTTTTTTTTACTGTTTCAACCCTGACCCTCTCATAGGTGACAATGATTATTAACATAGTAAAAAATGTTCTGGGTGTGCATTGTCCACAATTAATTTCATATAGAGAAACCTAAACCTTTGGCAGCCAGTGAAATAAGTAGAATCACATTCCCTTTTGTTATTCTTTAGGTTCTTACGAATGTCATTATAGGGCCCTCCCTGGTGGCGCAACAAGTTAAAGCACAGCACTATGAGGCTATCGAAGTCACTGCAGCATGAGTTTGATCCCCGGGCAGGGAGATGACCCACATGGCATGGGAGACCTCTCCTGACCCCGCTGTGTATTTCAGTCATTTGCCCGTCCTGTCCCGACTCTGTTTCTGGTGAATCTTTTCACGCTTCCATCCCCTCGCACTGGCCTGTACCCCAGTCATGCATGTATAAATAAATAAATCTTTAAAAAACAAAAAGAGAATGTCATTATATTCTTCAAAATGTAATGCCAGATTTGGAATGAGAGGGAAAAGTACATCTTGACTTCTTCCTATTCAACAGATAGTTTGAATTTGAAAAAAAAAATGGTTGAAGTGCTATTTATTTCCTTGAAGTTTCTAGTTAATGCTATTCATATGAGTTTAGATTTTGTCCAGTGTCATAATTTCAATGCCTATACTTTAATAACACTTAAGTGTGTAGCATGGATCTCACTTAATCTCCCCCCAGATTCACGGCAAAATTTTTACACAAACGATGTCTCCATTTTGAGATCAACTATTGAACTGTCTTTCCGGGGTTAATACTATTTCCATAATTAAACATGTTGCATAGTTAGTTCCATACGAGTCCAACTTTAAAACTATGTCCTGTTTTTCTAAGCTATCTATTGGTTAGATAAGCAAACAAATAGGAGCCTGAGTTTATTTTATAGCAAATAAGTTATTATTCTACTATTGTATTAGATATTCACCTTCAGAGGGAGTAAAAGATAAAATTCCATGATATTTTCACTTTGTTACATTTGCAGCAGAAATGTGTATGCTCAAATTGGTTATTTTAAACTCATGACAGCTGTGATATTTAAAATGATCACAGCTGTTGTGACTTAAAATTGATTTTTCTATTAACACCTGAGAAAAAGACCTGTGCTGTATTAAAAACTTAAATAAGGTAACTGTAAAATTAGATATGTTGATGTGAATCTGGTAATCCTACTTCCCAGAGGTTGCAAGTGCAACAAACCCCTTGGATGCTTCCAGGGAGTGAGCTAAAACTGCTGTAAAAGGCAGTATGATGGCTAAATTCACTTACTTTTTAAAGAATTCATGCTATCGCAGACCCTCTTAGCCCAACTTTACAATGTCGATTTGGCTTCTAAATCATTTCAGGTGATGGCACACAGGTGAATTAGTGGTGGAAAGTCCACAGGGATTATAACCAAGATAATAAAACACACAAAGTGAAAAATGATGTAAAAAAATTAATTAAAAAAATAAATAAAAACACCTTTCAGGATTCAGTTTGCTTCAATAACTCCAAGAAAGAATATGTATATGAGTCATTATGTGGCCCTCACCTCCACACTTCTTTATTTTTAGATATGACATTGAGAAATGCAAAACCACACTCAGTTGTTCTATGAAGGAAGTTTTGGTTCTATGGCTCTTTTCCACCATCATTTTTAAATGATGAAAAAAATGAAAAGCAGATTAAAAAAGAGAGAAACAAATTATGCCTAACTAGTTTTAAGCTAGCATTTTCTTTTGAAGTCCTTAATACATGTTTTATGTTCACTTTGCAGATCCATTGACCTTGTTTTAGAGTTAGATAGTGCTTCCTGATTTTGGTTCTATTTTGACATTGACCTCATGATAACCTGTGTAGGAATCTTGAATGTAGCAGAAGAGTAACTAACAGTTTAACCAGTCCTACAAAACTTAGACACATAGATACTGAAATCGCTTCATATTTTGAAATAGATAAAACATACAGCTGGCCTGATGTGGAATTATTTATAGATAATAGTGCCTCACAGATGCATTGCCAACAGGGAGCTATGTAGATTAAACTCTCTGGCGGGTCCTAGGCTTTTTACCTGTGTAACTCAATCAGAATTAAAAGCATGACAGATTTTATGATGATAAATATATGGCTGATCAGAGAAAGTATGGATGAGTGGCTGAATAGCTGGATAGATTACATAACTAGACAGTAATAGATAATGCTAATTATGTATTACTCAAAACTTGTTTATTCATCAAAATTTACATACAATGTATTATTTTTATTATTTGTATAGTTTTGAACATTAGTCAAAAATAGTGAACATTTGCTACCCCACATAACTAATTACAATAGAGATGGCTGCAAAACTTCCAGAATGAGCAGCCTACCTATTTCAAAGGCACAGCCTTCCACTGATGTGCGCTGTAAGATCACTAGGTCAACATGTCACAGATGGAGTGATCCATCAGTACAAATGGATGCTACCTGGTTTAGCTGAAGGAAGATACTTCTAGTGATGGCCACATCCACGGTTTATGTGAAGATTTCAGAAAATCAAAGTGGGTATTTGTTGCAGACATGCTCAGATTACAAACAGCTATCTTTAGAAAGTGGTGCCCCCATAGGGGGCACGTGGCAATATGTGGAAAATATCTGATTGTCACAACTGCAGGAATGGAGTGGGGATTCTCTGTTGGCATCTAAGGGATACAGGCCAAGACGCTCCACGTCTTCCAGGTCAGCTCCTCACAAGTGCTGAGGTTGAAAACACCTGTGTTTGAAGTTACACACCTGGCCCTTAGTAATTCGTTCCTGGCATAATGGTTACAGTTACCTTAAGAATGATAGTGGCTTCTTTTTTCTTCCCAAAACAAACAATTATCTCTTCTTTTTTTTTTTTTTTCCTGTATAGTGCACTTTAGTAGTGTCCAGTTATTTCCACCTTTACCATGGAGATGTATGGCTTCATTTCAGGTGTTGCAAATGTAGTACTCTATTTGTGACCCCACTGAAAGAACCTCAGAGCAGAATCTGTTGAGTATGTACATGACAAGAATGTGCATCTTTTCGTAGCTTAGTTATTTATGTATTATTTTTCAATGTCTCTAAGTGCAAACATCGGTTTAGTAGCATCATTCTAAACGCCACAGTTTAGAAGCATTAATATTTTTCTATAGGACATAAATACACTAGTATAAAGAAACTAATACTTGCATTTAAGGATATCGTTTGCATCGTCATCCCGTATATCCTTTGCACCAAGGAAAGATTAACAATTAAAATCAATATTAAAGATTCTCTTTTCAGCTTTCCCAATAAGGCAGCGTCTTCCTCCACCCACAAAGGGGATCTCTCTTCCTACTACTCCTGCACTTCCCATCAATGGTGGGTAATTCTTGGCAGTGATTTGGAAGTGATTTTGAAGTCTAGATTGCCTTGCCTAGCACCCTGTGGAGGAAGGTGGCGCTATCTGGTGGCAGTGTCTTACACCTGCCAACTTGTAGAACCCAGAAGCACACCTCACTTCTTACATGCCAAGGTTTGGAGAGAGCTGCCAAGTCTGACAGTAACTATTGCCATTCTTGAATTTCCTCCTCATGCTCCAGAAGGTCCTCCAAGGTTCAGTCAGGGTATAGATGGCACTGGAGTGGCAGGCTGTAGTTTGCAGCCGCTCGGTGGTGTACAGATCTGCCTCTGCTTACTTCTTAGACCATTTTTGTACTTCATCTCAGTGTCCTATCCCCTGTGCAGCATCTCCCTGTTTCCCTGCCCAGTACGGGGCGCCACAGTTTTGAGTAAAATCATAAAATCATATTGATACTTTTGCATTTATTGTGCTCGTCATGCCAAAGCTATCTCCTAGCAGTGTCCTAATTGGCATTTATTTGATTTGTCATCCACATTTTATTGTACAGGATTGTCTGTATGCAGAGTGAGCAACTGAGAGTGAAATTGTAAATGTTTCTGTGTGTGCCAAGCAAGTAATAAAATTACCATTTTTGATGATGAGCTCATTGATTGGGTATTTCTGTTTTGGGAGGTAGTAAATTTTTTTGACTGCAAATTTACTTTAAAAGTCAAAGCTTTTCAGGCCCTCCCTGGTGGCGCAGCAGGTTAAAGCACAGCACTGAGAAACTAAAGCCACTTCTGCGTGAGTTCAATTCCCGCTTGCCCCGGAGGTGACCACATGGCACCGCAGACCTCTCCTGACCCGCCCGCTGCTCCCCTCAGCAGTGTACTTCGTCGAGCTGCCTGTTCTTCTCCCCACTCTGTCTCTGGTGAAGCCTCTCACCGCCCCTGAGCCTCTGGCCTGTACCCCAGTTCTGTATGAACAAATAAAATAAATCTTAAAAAAAAAAAAGTCAAAGCTTTTCGAAGGCACGTGAACTTTATTCTCATTTTTAATGAACATGATCAAAAGTGATTAATTAATATTGTCCATAATGTATTCTCAATAACTCTCTTTATGTTTTGCATGCTCCAGTATTGTGCCCAAATAATTTTAGAATATTAACTTGCTTACACCATGATTTTAGAATGTGCTTCAGAAAGTTTGCGTATGTGGTATTTGTCAGACATTTATAAAGTCAATCTGACCATGACTTTAATTAATAGGAAAGAAGTTTATAACTAAAGTTTGTGGTAAATATTTTATTGCAGTAATAATCAATAATCAATAAAATACACCTGCTAGCCTCCTCCCTTTCAGCGTGCGTTCTCACACACCATCTAATTTAACCTTCACGGGGCTGCGGGAGCATAGGAGGCCCACACTGCTGTTACTTTTCACAGAGCTGCCCAACAAGGTGGTGACTGACCATAGGCCTAGAAAATGGAAGGCTGACGGGCCTGAGTCACATCTCAAGATCATTTGGCTTAGAGCAGAGCTAGAGGCACTTCTGCTACACATTTCAAAATCATTTTGACATTTTTGTACCTTTACATTTAGCAAACATCAGAAGTAAAAACTGACATTTTAATGCTACATAGCATTTTAGTGAGGCTGTCTCCTCTGTGGTCATCTGATTTTTATTAATTTAAAGCTTGATTTAGACAAACTGTACACTGCACACTGCACACTGACCTTTGTCTAGCTGCACATAGTGATGACCCAAAATCACATCTTATTTGAATCATCCAGAAAGATTCTCCAGGAAATAAACTGTCTTAGTGCATTTTTATACATTTATTAGCGTATTGTGGACAGCCAAGAAATATTTATGCAGGCAAAGGAGTGAAAGTACAGCCAGTATACTTGTTTTTACAAACCAAGGCAAAACCTTTGAGTAGAATGTTCCCTGAGAGCTGGTCTTCACAGAATTTATAGAGCTTACCTTTGCTCTGAGTATCCTAGTAAAAAGTAGTATTTTAAAAGAAGAAGTTTGTATTTCCCTACATAGTATAATTACCTCTTTAAGCTAAACGAAAAGTCCTTAAGTCTTATCCTTAGCAATCATTTAATTCCTAACCTGACATTATGTTGTTTTGTAATTTTCAGTGTTTAACACATTTTTAAACATTTAGAGGACAAACTTTAATTCCTTGTCTTCCCCCCAAAGCTGACAACAATATGCATATAATGGTCGGTACTCAAATAACATTTGATGAATGAAGTAGCATTCTTTTTATGTCGCATTTGTCAAGATTTCTCCTCTTCAAAATAGCCTAGTGAAGACATCATTTGTAGAATGAACAACTAAAATATTGCTTTTCCTTCCTTGCATCTTTTAAGTTTTAAGCTGTAGAGACTTGCCGGTGAATGAATGTCTATGGCGCTGTTACCCTCTTTGACTCATAGGTGCCCACTCAAAATCATGCCAGTTATTTTTCAAATCTAACCATGGATTGCAGGGCATGAGTGTAAAGGTCCTAGAATATTTGATAGAGGTCCTAGAATATTTCAGCACAGGGAATGGACATGGGTGTGCCTTGTACCTGTATCACTGTAATAGGTGAGATGACTGCATATTTTTTTTTTCCCATCATCCTCTGACTGGAAGCACCAGGAAGTTGCATGCCTAGCAGATGCTTTCTCATTGGGCTCCTAACGGTAGAAGCAAGCTATCATTTCTCTCAGTAGTAATTATGGTGTTAAGAAGCATTTGTGTTCTCTGCACTCTTCCAGCTTGTACCATGTTTAGTTCCTGCTATGCAAATACTGCTTTAAACTTAGAAATGCCAATTTGCATTAATATTTTGGTTTCATATAGCTAGCTATTGCATTTCACAAACAAGTGCATTTTAATGAGTACTGGCAGAATGTTAACAAAAATGTTATTCATTAAATTCTATTCTATAAAATGCAGTCATTGGTTGCCAAAAATCATTAAGACAATATAAAATGTGTTTGGAGGTCACAGGGCCCTTGCTCCTAAAGATTGTGGGGCCGTGAGATGCAGCGCAGTCCCAGAGGCATGGAGGATGGGGGTTACTGCTAGAAAATGGAAGTCAGGGTACCACTGATATGTGGGTTTGTTTTCAAAATGTAAACATATTTTACTTTTTGGTATTTGCTTTAAGACCATAGGGAATTCACCTCTGCGTTAAGGAGGACTTCAATCATAAACACCAGGTTGTAAAGGAGTGTATCCCTATTTTATATTTTGATGTTAAATCCTGAAATTGGGTTTTTGCTTTTTATGATTTGTCTCCCCTCCCCCCACCCCTTGTGGGGATTTTTTATTTTCTTACCAGAACTGTGAGCATAAAATTTTTTGATGGGCACTGTATGGGAAAGTAAAAATTTTGCAACTGGATTTTCAAAAATGAACTGCCTTAACACATGGACTTTTAATGTTGCTGCCATGGTTGTCATAGCTTGTGGTTGCTAATTAAAATGAGCTTTTCTGGTGGTGGTATTGCAGTTGTTACCCATCCTACCCCCCTCCCCCATCTTCAACTCACTTTTCCCAGAAGGAGAGTTCCAAGCCTTTGAAAATTCTCATGATTTTGCAAATCCACTCTATTTTTGTCTAGAATACAGGAAAGTTAAAACTGTGACTGGTATGATGCCATGTTTTGAATCCAATTTTAAAGCAACCCTTAGCAACCCAGGGAGTAAAACTGACATCTTTGTATCTGTAATGAAGATAATTATACCTGCAAGGTGACATCACTGGTGAAGTGACAAATGCACTTGAAAACGGAGTCTCTGGTCTTCTCTGAATTCTGTAGACTACTTTTGGCATTTAGTACTAGACACCTCTTTCATGCTTGTCGTTTGAGAAGTTGCTTTCAGATGAATTTACTAAAGCTGACTGACACAGGGTTAAATTAATTCTTTTCTTTATTACTCAAAGTGATACAGACCTTTCTTGGACTAATGTAGCTTAATTAGTGGTCAATTAAAACTGAACATTGCTGAATTGAAGTTCTTTGATCAAACTCCCTGGCATGGGTTCGCTTTCTTTAACTAGCCACCATCTTGAATTCATTTGGAATCAGTAGTATAAACAAGTTTAAAACTGGTTCTTTTATAAGAAAGTCAGCAGGCTTGTATAGCTGTGGTTTCTTTTTTTACTTCTGTAGGCGGCGATTCAAAGGCATGCTAAATGAAAACAGTACTACCCCCTGAAAAAAATACATTTTTAAAAGTAACACTGAGTAGTCAGAAAACAGTCAATACCCCCACCTATGTATTCTAGAGAGAAGATAAGTTTCCCAAATTCATAGTTAATTTTGTTGTTACATAGAATCCTTAATAATAATAATAATAATAAAAAACAATCAGCCAGCTCTCATAAAGTCCAAAGTTATAATAAAAAGTGAAACAAACAAACAAATCAAGCTGGGGGTTGGGAGAGAGATGGACAGGCAGTAGGATGACCTGTGTACAGAGATTTAACTCAGCTGCCCCTAAATTCCTTCTGTTACTCCTGGGAATGTAGTTCACTTCTGTGGGGGCTGAGGCTGAGAATTTACTTGAAGATTTTGTCATTTCTTTTCGAGGTCACTGTTGCATCAGTGTGAGGAGTGAGGATGGAGTATATTGTATACATACCATTTGGTTAAACTATACATTGTTTTTCTTAGAATTTGGGTTCAGCTATAAAAAAGAAAAAAGAGGGATATGGTAGAACTGGGAAGAGGGACAGAGAAAGTCACTAAATATTTGCAAGTACATCAGCCTCTTTCTTTTATATAGCTGCATGTCTTAATATTTAACATGCATATGCTGTTCCTGTCGAAACATCAATTGATACCATTCAGTGATCCCAGTTTTTGAAAGCCTAACAGCCTATAAATACCATAGCTGGCATTCAGTTAGTGTTGTGTACTTTAAAGTATTAATTAAAACTGGCACTTTGGTACTGGAAATAAAAGTAATAGGTTAGATTTTAAATAGATAATTTGCTTAATCTGTAATGACTTCCCATACTGAAAATTTTACAGAGAAAGAGTTAAGGAAATCTTGAAAGTTATCATGTAGCATTCCCCGCTGTACTTAGAGTTCTCATTACTTATATCCAAAAATTAGACTTATAAACAATAATTAAAATAAAAATTTCATCGCTTGACAGAAAGAGAAATTGTTTCTATTCAGTGTGCCTTTCAGCATTTTCTCTTGCCTTCTCCCTAAAGGGCTGATTAGAATGTAATAATTGGGGATGATAGCGGGAGGAAGACGACAATTCCATTTAATTAAAGATAATTTATTTTACTTTAAATTGGCGATGTCCCACATGAATAAGAGTAGATTTAGCAGATAGATTTATTAATGGGTACTGACATCTCCATTGACATAAAAAGCAAACATTTTCTTTCCTCATTGTTTGTATTGTGTCTCAGCACCTGAAACCACTGTCATCCTGCTCCCCTCTGCTTTACAGAGCTGTAGACTTTTCCATCAATGATGCAGTTATTGTTTATCAGCGAAACTAACTTGATCCTCTCCTGAGTTTAAAATCAGGCCAGCAACTTAAGAAGCTGTTAGATTCTCAGGACTAACACTAACAATACTCTCTCCTCAAATGACATTCCCTTGACCGAACTTTAAGATATTTGAGTTCTCAAATTCCAAGGCACTTCCAGCATTTTAAATGAAGATCATTAAGATTTCCTTTGGTCTTCCGCAAGTTGCCTGTACGTTCCTTAAAGAGAACTTAACCTTCAATGTCAAGGATAATGCAAACAACATTTGCACCACTTTTAGGTTCTTTTCTGACAAGGAATTGTGTAGAAATCAAGACCCTTATGTAATATTTTTTTTTTATTGTTGACTTGGGCAATTACAAACAGATCCTGGAAGTTATGGGAAATTTTTAGTTAGAAATAGAACTTAAAAAATACATGAAAATACATAATTTTCAAAGCCTGTGACAAACTTCTGTGGTTGTATCTTTAGCAAAATTGTACTTATGATTCTATAAATCCTGAGATACTTTATGGTTCTGACAAGCTATGTTCTGAGTTCCCAATTTCTATTTCATCACTTTTTCATTATCCTTATAGCTCTACGCACATATCACACTTACTTGTTATCTGTTTCCCACTGTTATGTCACTTCCGTATCCTTGTGTGGCATGCTTCATTCACTTCATATTTTTCTTCCCTGATTAAAATACAGATGTCCTGGGCAATTTACTTCCCCAGGACTTCAGAATTGTTCCATTCACAGTGGCCCCCTAGTTTAATTTAAAATTTTCATTATTATTACTATTATTATTTTTTACTGTTTCAAGTGCAATCCTTTTGCTGGTTTCCTTTTCTTGCCTCCTCATATTTCAGTGGTATGTTTTTCATGCTTGTTTCGCAACTTAGTTTTATTTAACTCGTATATTCAAAATGAAGGTAAGGATGAGATTTTTCTTTTGGTGGGAGGGAAGGATGGAATTTTTATTTTGAACCAAATGGGTTTATGTTACTCAGTTCTGTCACTTTAAAATTCCATATTGATGTTCAATCAGTGGTGGTGTTTTTTAAGGATTAAGTTTTATTAAGTCTCGATTTTTATGTTGTGTTAACGTTCTCCTTCCTCTCAGCCAAAACACCTTATACTTTTTTCTGCCCATTTAACTTATTAGTTTTGATAACCTGACTTCACTAATTAATTTCCTGCTGCTTTTACCTATCCCTTTTATTATTCTATATCATTGCTCTACCTTATATCATTTCTTTGCCTGTAAGTACTATTAAATTTGTTATACCTTTCCCCAAATTATGCTGACAGATAATGCTAAGGAAGTGGATATTTGTGAGTGGTATTCTTTGCTGAGCACTGGGGAATTCTGCCTGGGTTTTAAAATTCCACTCATTTATTTCCCAGGGGTGTGTAGTCATGAATCTGGGTCGTGGGCACATGGGCATGAGTGTTCAAACTGATCCTTAATTGGAGGTGAAAACCCTACTTTTATATGTTAATAGAGGAAAGTGGTCCTGTACTATAGCAGTGTGTGTGTGTGTGTGTGTGTGTGTGTGTGTGTGTGTGTGTGTAGGGCAGGTGAAGGGTGATCTGGCCAGTCACTGTTGTTTTCAGTCACCCCAGTAGGCACTGAGGTCAGTATGAAGACATCTTCTATAACTCAGCGGTGCCGGTTCCTCTCCCTCTCAAAGGTACTCACTTTTCTCTCTGTCCCATTACTTTCAGAGCATGTGCTCAAATAGTTACTAGAATCCCATTAATGGGGTGGTCATTCCTTTTCACAGCAGGAACCTGGATGGAATACTTTACTCAACCATCCTTTCTTTGTCGCATCTATGTCCTCTAAAAAATGTCAACATTAGGAAATTTTTGAAAAATAAATAATGGAAGGGACAGATTGTAGTGTCCCAGACCGGAAACACCACCAGCTTTATTTGACGAGAAGGCATTGAGGCGTGAGAAGCCGCCTCTCTTCCCGAGGTAATGGGAGCTGGGAGTGGCAAGAGGGAGTGGTCCAGATGCTGCTCCGTCGGGGGAGCCTGAGTTTGGTCACTTGGGTGGCGAGGCTCTGCCCACCTCCCCTGCCGCATGCCCTCCTCCCCGACTCATCCTAGGCCCTCCCACCCCTAGGCGAGCCCCAGGCCTCGCAGCAGACATCTGTGGGCCCCAGTTTCATATATCCAGCGTGAAGTTCCCTCTCTCCCTCTTATGATGAATTCTGTGCTGTGGTCCTGCTTGCTCCTTGTCTGTCAGACTGCAGTTCTGATGCTGTCAGCCATGTCTGACCAATCAGCAAACAACACCACAGGATGAAATTTAAACAATGCAGAGATGCTCAGATACAGGGTTATGTTGACTGGACCACGAAGGGAAAGCAGAGGTAAGGTCAGAGCCCCCCAGAGTGGTTCCCCCAGCCTGCCTGGTTCCACACCTTGAGTTGCTTTGGCTTGTCTGCTGCCCATTTGCTTCACCCTACTTCTTTCTCACCCCCTGCCACTCGCCAGCACTTTCATTTTAATTCGCTGCCCTGATTAACTTACTCCCTTCATTTATTCACTTCCTTTTCTCCTGCTTTGGCGCTGGGTGTCATTCTGGTTGCTCCTGGGTTGCCTTTAGGCTGAGGGTCCTCAGAAAATGCCACCTTGCACAGGACTTGCATGGCCATTTTCTAGGAAGCTAAGAGCCTGGGAGAGCATAGATAGGCCTTGTGCCTCTTCCCTGTGCGGGACAGTGGGATTTATCCTTACGTTACCACCAAGGTTTTCTTTCTCAGGATTTAGATGTATTGAATTGTAAATTGAGCTTAAATCATCTTTTTTGGGAAATGTTTTAATTAGAAAAGATATAAATAGATACAACATAAATGAGGATGAATCATCCAGTCCTCGAGAATTTGGGCAAAGAAAATGAGACTTGATATCTGTCCTCCTTGTGACAGTGTTCGGTGTTAGCTCATGAGGTTGTTGCTCTCAAAAGAAAGTTATATCACCCTCTTCTCTATGCGAAGTATGTACTGGGTCCTCTTTACTACGTAGAGTGTTTACAGAGATCTGTACCCCTTAGTCCCATCTGGAAAATATTAAACTTCATAAGGTCTATAAGACTTAAAATATCACATATAATGGCATAGGCAAAAGGAAGAAAAATTGGACCCATTGTGTGTGTTTAGAGTAAGCCTGTTGTTTGTTCAGAAGCGGCTGCTAGAGGAGTTGGAATAGACAGCTGTGTGCGGTGAACGGTTGGGACCAGAGCTGTGCATTTCACCACAGAATGAGCCTGGGTTTGTAAAACTGACATTCTGTTGTGACTTCTAAATCCAAACAAATCTTTGCAAATTTCTGCCCAATCGAGTTAATAAGAAAATATATACATGCAGAGGCGAGAGCTGGAAGCTACTTGCAGTTCTGCCCGTGTCGGTGGGAATGTGTTTTACCTCCTGTATCGCATTCAGCCAGCAACTGCCAGGACCTCCAGCTCAACGGATTTTCGTGATATTTTCCCTCTCCTATGAGAACAATGGTATGCCAAAGGAGTTTCAGAAAAGACCAGCAGATATAGACCGGAGTCACTTTTCTTCTAATTGCCTTTGTGCCGGGGAAGGCTTTCCCCTTTCCCACTCTCGTTTGCAGGGGGAGAGGAAGACAGCTGTGGCTGAGGGGGGACGAGCTTTCTCCAGGCCGGATGCGCAGTGGGACAGGGAGGTCACTCCCTGCTCCCAGGCCTGTGATCTGCTCCTGCTTCACACCTGTGCTCATTTTTCCCAGTGATCAACGACCTTGTATTAACCCAGAGTGACCTTTCGCCTTCGCCTGTTCTCTGGGACTAGCTCTTGGCTAGTGGACCCTCCTTCCTCTCTGATTTACAGGTGGTTACTGGAGCCACATACACTTGTTTTTCATGGTGTGCAGTGCACTTAGCAGCCCGGCAAGACCTGCAATTTCATCCCTCTCAAGGGGCCAAGGAGGAGTTTGGAAGCTGGGGGTGCAGTGAGAGAGGTTGCTGTTTGCATGTGCTTTTCTATTTTGTGGCTCATATGGTATCAATTACCATTTGATGGCAACGCCAGGCCTGAGGCCCTTTGCATGTTTGTCCTGTGAGAAAGATCTGGAAGAACCGACATATGGTTTTGATTGCATCAATTGCAGGTTGATAGAATGAACGCAGGGGTGAGGTGGGTGGGTTTTCCTTCCGGCCCTTTCCACTCTGGGTTGCTAATGTGCTTCGCTTGTGGAACTGGTCTTTTCATCATCCAACCCCGCCCCACTTTCCCCCTCTCCCTCCCTCCCCAATTCCCTACCACTTTGCATTCCCTGCCCCTGCCTCCTCTGTACTTGCAAATCACCGCCAGACACATGTGGCCCGCATTAAGGACCTTCAATTAAAACAAACAAAAAAAATTGTCTACCCTTCTGTTAAAATCGCAGTGCAGGTCAGTCCATCAAGATGATCAGAACTGTACTAAAGTTAAAAAACAAATGGGTGGCGGGGAGTGGGTTCCCTCCAGAAGCTGGGGACATGTTTTAAAATGGCTATTAGTTCAGGTTGTTAAACATTGAAATGACGCTGAAAAATGGCAGCAGTAAAGGTTGTGTGTGTGCGTGTGTGTGTTTCATCTAGGGCACTCTTTGAAATTGCCTGTGCACATGCTGCATAGGGGTAGGACTTTTGTCAGGTTCTGCCTTGTGTACAGCTGAGTCCATCGTGGAGAGCAAGTGTGTACACCCGTGTGTGGGTGTGTGTGTGTGTTTCCCTTCAGCAGGAGATGTTGTAGACCACCTCTCCCAGGCACAGTGACTTCCCTCTTAGTAAATGTGTGACAGTGGGGGGTACTCAGGGAGAGGCTCCTCATTACTGCCTCACAGCAGGGATCGCATCTGTGAGCTTGCCAAACGAAGGTCTAGTATTGGGGAACAGAGGGGCAAAGAGGGGAAAAGAACATTGTAGACACTTTTAATGCTACCCGTGAAAATGTTTTCTTTCGAAGTCACATTTTTCTATAATGCTCTCAAATTCGCATGTCTTGTAATCTGTTCTACAGATGGGTAGCCCATGAAGCTATGACTTTTTCACTTCAGCTATCGTATTTCAAAATATTATTCACAATAAGGAATTTATATACTTTTAAAAGATAATATAGTGTCTCATGAGTGGATGTTTCTATTGACATCTTTCTTTCAAACTGAAGACCAACCAGCCAGAACCAAAAAAACAAAACCACGTTCCTCAAAAGGATGTGATCTTTTTCTTCGAATGTAAGATGAAATGTGATATTCTGAAGGCCAACTGTTGAAACCTAATCAAATACTTCATAATACACATTTCCACCTGATACTTATTTCTATATCAGGGCTGAGCATTATGGATAAGTAGTAGAGACTAAGAAATTAAATTATTGGCTTAAATTGTAGGAAGACATGCATGTGTCTGACAGATTCTGTAGAGAAGCATGCCACACTTCTACTGAGTGGTGTGTGTAGGATTTGCCTGTAGGCCACTTTTTCCCTTTTGTGTAAGCCTTATTATGGTAACCAGCTGGCTTACTAAATGATCATATCTTAAAAAAAAAAAAGTCTTGATAATATTTACATTTTATAATTTGGTACTCTTCCTATGACTTAGTAAATTTTATCCTCTGAGAGATGTGTTTGTATTCATAGCAACTAGTGATTAATTGATTTGTTCCAGTCACATTTTAATCGTGGCTATTTTGTTGTTTGATATTTAATGGACTGCTATTATAACCTTAAATCACCATTCAGTCTGACAGCTGAAGACTTAACATTTCTACTTGCTGCTATTATTAGTTGGCTTCCAACTGTGATGTATTGAGAAGTCAATGTGGTGTTTTCGGATTTTTTAAATATATCCATTTCTTGAAATATTTCGTATCAGGGTCTCATAACAAAATAATGTGATATATGCATTTGAGCCTGTCCTAGAATGTGTTGGGTCAGCAGCTGTGCTGGAGAGATATTTGATTTGAGAAGACTTTTGGGATCTTCTCAGCAATAACACCATTCTGGTTTTGAAATGGGAAAATGGAAAAGAGTTTTAGAGATGAGAGATAGCTCAGTTGTGAAAGGTAGCCTAGGTATAAGTCTTTCAGTTCCTGTTCAGATTAACCAGCCTTGCTAATCTGTTCCCACAACCAAGGACCACATGTTTATGGGAAATGTGGGTTTATATGTTAGAGAGACACTACAGAGGCAGGAGATAGTGTTAGACACCAGCTATGTGTTTTCTTGTTCAGTGTTAATTTGATTTTTGGACTGAAATTTAGGAAATTTTGCAGAGGAAACAACTTTTTTTATATCACCCCTTTAAAATAAAAACCACCCACCACTATTAAAATCTGATGTAGTCTTCTAAACTATTACTGTATTATATCGTAACTTTTAAAATGAGTGAACTTATATAGACACCAATTGTGCTAAAATAGGAAAAGCCCTCCCACATGTGCTTAATTTGTGCTGTCTGAATCCTTATTAAAGGAAAGGAAAACCTGCTTTGTCAAAAGTCTGAACACAGGCTTTCCCAAACTAACTCTGTCCTTGGAAGTCTCAAAAATTAACTAATCTTTGATTTTGTTTGTAGTTATTCCCGTAATGGAGATATAATTATAAAATTGTTATAGTGTTTTTTAATGTATGCAAGCAACTATCACATCGCATTTGAATCAGAATTTCTGTTATAAATTGAGGAAAGAGAATGCCCGGGAAATTCGACTGGGATGGACATTTGTGCTTGTTTTTGAAGTAGAGAGACTACTTTCGTCTCTAGATGTTCCCCAGCCCCAGAGACCATGTTATAGAATGTGTACTTCATCCTTGAAGAACTCATCACCTCGCTTTAGGATCTGCTCTTGTTCATACGTTGCCCATATTGACTTTCATGCCCACAAGGAAGACATTACTAGCCTCACGGAGGGCGCCATCATTTAGAGCAGAGACTACAAAGTGCCGACTGTGGAATTGTCCTCAGACTTTACACCCTCTACCTTTTGAACAAAATGTGAACCTTTGAGGAGAAAATATTGGAAACGCTGATGAGCTCCCCCCCTTCTCTACTATTTGCAAATCATAACTTCCTGATCCTAAGAAAAAAACCTCAAAGGAAGGCTCAACAGGCTTCCTGGACATCAAATAGTTCCTACAAAACAACATTCTGATGACTTGCATGTAAATAAATCAGAAACATATGAATTAAACTTCTCTTGAAATACATATGGGTTGAAAAAATTGAAGAGAAGTGCTGAGAAAATGTGTTTTGGGTTTCGCTGAGCCCATGACATTTGAAAAATAGTATGAGACGTTGAACAAACACAAAGCATGGCTTGACTTTCCCATTCCTAATATTAGCCTCCCAGTTCAATGGCAAATCAGTTTGCCATGTGCCTAAATACGAGCCACCTTTGGTGTGCCCCCCTCACTTAATTGCTTGCAGGGTACATTTTTTTCAATTAGAAGTGCTATTTTAAGCATCCATTTCAAGGAAATGCAAATCTTAGCATTTTCTCACCCAGTTGGTTCATATCAGGCTATTTTAGAAAAGACCACAGATCAGTTCACCTGAAGGGATGGTCATCTTCTTAAGGCCCTCTTTCCAGGATTGACGTGCAGCAGAAGAGAAGCATCATGGTTAAGGAACTGGCCCTGAAATGATAAATCAATGCAGGTGAAAACTTCATGAAGATGAGCGGCACTCTCTCCTGGCACTATAGTGGGGACCCACCACCCACTACCAAACCCAGATGGCTCTTTTTTACTGCTGAGCTCTGTGATCTTGTCTGCTGTAGGAGCTTGCTTTCTCATTCCCACGTTGCAGCCAAGCCAGCTAACGTTAGGGATACTAAGTCCTGGGACAATCCTACTACAGTACTCAGAGTCCTCGTTTGCTCTCTCCGTGATGTCTTGTTTTTCGGCATCTGGCCTTAAGTACACGAGCCAAGCACGGGAATTTAGGGAATTTAAAAAAATAAATAAATAAATAAATAAATAACAGTTTTAGGCTTCGCCCACTGGTAGAAGCCAATAACAAGCACTTGAATGAAATCTTATATCTATTCCTTAGACAGACACCTGAGAGTATCAATTTGAAGTCATAAAGAGTGGTAAATTTCACCTTTCCTATTTAGAGTAATTATTTCAGTTGTTAAAAAGCATTTTGCTGTACTTTTCTTAACTCATTCATTCAAAGGGTGGTGAGAAGCTTGAAAGCATATTATGAGTCAGATGCTGGAATATAAATCTGAACAAGACAGACGGCTAGGTAGCTAAGTAGACATTTACGCCTACATTGTCACATTGTGATGGTTACACAATGCTAATGTGTTGATGGGAGATTATAGGCTAATAGGTAGACACAGGAGGGACCCCATCCCATATGTGATATGGAGGAAATGAGGTCCAAAGATGGATGAAAATTAAATAGACAAAATGCAGGGCTAATAACCTAAAGCAAGGGAAGATGCCATATATCAGTGTCCAGAAATCGTCCCAGGTGGCTGGAGTTCGAGGTGCAAAAGGATAGTGGTAAGCTGTGAAGCTGAAAAGATAAGGAGTGGTCAGGTCATAAAGTACTTGTGCACCCAACAAAGTAGTTCAAGTTTTATCATAAATTCAAAAAGGAGCCCTTCAAATAGGTATGCCCAAAGGGTAATTGAATTTAAAAGTCCACAGGGAGAGGAGGAACACCAGGTCAGCAGTCGCAGACGCCAAGGAAAGCAGGTATGATTAGAAGGATGGAAATAGTCAATGGTCTCAAATGGTAATGAGACATAAAGGTGACATTGGGCTGCAGCATCCATGAGTTCCTGAAAAGTTTTACTAGAATTGTGGGTGTGGAAGGCAGGTTAAAAAAAAGCAGAGAAAGGACATGGTAATAAGGGATTTTCTATCACCACAACAACCGGCAAATGAGCATCAAGTATCTATCTACCAGACAGAGAGCATGATGGAGAAATAAAGTGAGACACACCCAGGGGATTGTAATGTATTTGGGAAAACAGACTATAAATATTGAACAGAAGACAGCAACACAAGTTAGAATGCGGGCAAAGAGCAAAATGAGAAGCACAGGCCAATGAGATTAAATGAGACCCCAACAGCTCTGTGAAAGAACAGGCGATAGGTGATAGATGAAAAGGGAGAGTTGAAAGGGTTAATTGCAGGTAGGTTTGTACCGTGGTATGCCTCCTTCTCATAGTCCAATTAGGTTTTGAGTTCCCATCAAATGCAAATAATAGGAAACATCCAAGACAGTGTGCCGTCTTAACCTGCCTGTGATTTCTGTTCAATGGTCTCAGCCTTCTTTAGAAAATTAAAGTCATAGACTAATTCTGTGCTGTATTTTCATGCAACCCTTATCTTTAAAAAATGGACACAAGTCAGAGGTATTTGTAAATTCTGCGTGGATGAGTTCTTTGAGAAATTCTGCAGGAGCAGTACTACATGTATGGAATCGCAGCTTATCTTCCGCATCTGTGTCATCTCCATGGAAAATCTTCCTGGGGTGATGCCAGAGTTTCACCCTCATGCTCAGTGACTGAAGAAAACTGTTTGTGATTCAGAGCATGGTTTTTCTCAGCAAAGTACAGTTCTTTAAGTCTCTTCAACATTAAAATCCCCACACATAAACTTTATAAGTGAAGGAAAGAATTAGCCCTCTTTTACACTAGTTGTTTTTCTTGTTTGTTTAATAAACACTAACTGGGTACCTACTATGGGCTGAATGTTCTCTAAGTTAAACCTTCTGCCTCTACGGAGCCGCTACTCTTTGATGGGAACAAGACCCATATAACTCACATAAGTTACAAATTTCTAAAACTAAGTGTGGGAAAGTTTACAAGATGGAATATATTAAATTAATTGTATTGAGTGCATTCTTCTCCAAAAATGTGTCCATCCATAGTCATCTCTGTTATACCACTAGTATATGTTTCAGTTTATACTTGTTAGTGAAAAGACCTGAATGGGTTTTCCACACATCATAGCTTTTCCGTTGAAGAAAATAAACTTATTGCCATCAAAATATATTTTAAGCAGCATCAGGGTGCTGAAGGGGCACCTTAAAACATTGAGTTTACTAACAGAGATAATGGGTGACTCGCAGAAAGCAGCTTTTATTTCCGTGGAAGGCCGCCTCCTCTCTTAATCATTATTATATTTGTTGCTTAGGTTTTCCTTCTTGCACCCAGTGGCAAGGCTTACGGCTAAAAAACCTGGCCCACCATGAGTCTCCCCTGGGGCTGGATCTTTCTACTGAAAGAAGTTCTGTCTCCCATAGATGGCTCCCCGCTAATAATTTTTGGTCAACACATAATTATGGGCCCGCTACTGTCTTTTGTTTTTGCTAAAGAATCACATGATACAAAGTTAACCATTTTAAAGTAAACAATTCAATGGCATTTGGTACATTCACAGTGTTAAGCAATCCCCACATCTGTCTAGTTCTGAAACCTTTCATCACCCCTAAAAGAAACTCCATTCTCATAGAGCAGTTCCTTCTCATCCTCTGTGTGTATTTTATAACCTTTAATTTTACTATATGCACAAATATGTCACATATGTATACATGTTGTCTATCAATCATTTATCAGTCATCTAACTAGCTAGCTATCATCTATCCGTCTCTTGATCAGGAAGTTCCAGATCTATACAGACAGAAGACCTACTGTGTCTTAATTGTATAAGCAAAGAGCTATATATTTAATGGGTATTTCTCCATCATGAAAAGAAAAATGGAAATATCGCTTGCTTCTTTTCAGCCTTTCTGTGTATTTCTCTCAAGTTCTCACTCAATACAAGTTTATCAAGGAAGAAAAAGATTTAATTCTGAACCTTTTATTATGAAAAATTGCTATATATTCCTCTTGTAAAAACTTTTTTTCTCATAAATTCCATCAACATTGAGAAATTTAAACTGCCTCCCCTAATATTAAGCAGTCATTTGGATTTTACATTTCTGTTTTGAATATTCTAAATTTCTTGGCAAAAAATCAAAATTTTAAGTAATTGTTATTGTTTAAAAAAAAATACTGCTGTATCTATTTATTTAATGAACCAGAAATGTATCTGGAGAAGTCAGTGACAAACCTTTAGATTATTATATCTTTAAAATTTAGAAAAATTAGATCCAATGGAAAAAAAAAGTTTCTGAAATTGAAATACTAGGAGAGAACAGCTATTATTTAACTTAATTAAAATCAACTAATAATTAAACTACCAATTATGTTTTAAATAGTGTGAACTGTTTATTGTTGGTCATTTGTTCTTTGATTGCCCAATTTCATTTTAAGAATATTAATGCTCTCTACTTATTCCTCATGTTTTTAAGAACTTTTCTTTGAATAACCCTGCCCTAATAAGGATAATTTATTTTATAGTTCTCCATAAACATAGTGTACTAAATGCTGCTCACTTTAATACATTTTCTAGTTGCTTCTTATAAATCTGAATTCTTCTGATTGGTTCCTAATGAAAATTTTGGCTTCCTACCTTTTTTTTTTTTTTTAATTGTACTGAAGCACCCAGAGAAGGTCTGCTCTGACTTGAAACAGTGAAATATTGCTGGCTGATTTTTACCTAAAAATTTGTCTGAGTCCTTTGGGAGCTGGGTGAGTGGACAGGTATTTGGATAATAGAGAGATGGCCTCTGTACAAGGATGGTGACAGTTTACATACTTACTCTTCCATTTCAGACTGTGCCACAGAATCATACATTTGGTAATTATTTCATGCTTTTGCTTTTAGTTGAAAGTGGTTAGGGCCATATGTTTTGACAGAAGAAAAGATAATTTGTACTTTTTTCAGCTTTGTGAAGGGAAGATGGGGTAATAATTTTACAGTGTTCCATGGCAGTGATTTCTATTCAAAACTTTACCAGATTGGAAACTCACTGTTCATAACAATTCTCTTGGTAAGCAGAAGATGAAGGCATCTGTTTCAGGCACCCAGAGTTAAGCTTGATGCCTCAGAACACACCAGAGAGTTCTACTTAGCATTAATAGATATAATTTTTTAATTCAATAATTTTGATCTCCAGATCCCTGCGACTACACATGACTTGAAGGATACTCTGATCAAATGCTCACAATTCTCCGTGGGGATTAAGAGTAAAGTCACCTGCATTAGAGCCCCGCCCCCTCCTAGAGTCAGGAACAGGAGTGCATGTTCCCCTCCCAGTTTCTGCTTGTGTGTAAGTGACCATTAAATAAAGTAATGGATGCAAGAAAGTCTGTAACGAACTACTGGAAAGATAGGATTTTTTATGATCACTCATACAGTTTTACCAAATTTCCCTTTATTCAGTGAAGTGCAAGGTGGAAGACTATTTCCTTTTGTGAGTTGTTCCTTTGAATACCTCTGTCTTTCCAGTATCTGTTAGGACCCACGTCGCACTATTTTTTCATTCAAGTTTGGGTCTCAGCTTGTGAGAGTGGGCCGTTCAGCTTTCATCTGACATAACTTTCTTAGGAATCCTTCTTGTTTAGCAATGTGTGATTCTCAATTTGTCTGACGTACATGGGACTCAAGGCACTTGAATGTGGAGAAATAAGGATAGCTCATGATTAAATTAAAAAGGTATTTTTCCTTGGTATCACTCCCTGGTAAAGTCCTATCTTTAGATTTATTCATTCTCCACTTTCATTCTGTCTAAAAAATGAATTACTGGGAGACCATCTGAGCCTTCTTTACATGGCAGTGTAACAACTACTAGCAGACTTGTAAGATGGCAAATGATTGGAGATAAGTTGAAAAGATTGTGACTGTGCTTTTTTCCCCCACAGATACAGGTCTTTTCAGCTCATAGGAATGTCTATTGGCACATCAGTCTATAGCAGTGATTTAGTTTGGCTAGTTTGTCTTTAAAAAACATAACTGTTAACTTCCAGTGAGGGATGTCAGTTCTAGGCTTCAGGCTCAACTTACGGACTTTGGTTGAAAGGCAAAAGGGTGGAGAATGGTACTCCTAAAACTCCCAAACATTGACCATGATAGGTAACTGCCTCCACTTTCCAAAGAAAGTTCAAGCCTAAAACACATCAAGAAGAGAAATGCACTAAAATCTCTTTTGACAGAACCAGTAGTTTTATCTCTCTCTGTTACCGTGTTTTTCTTAGTGTACAATGTGTTTTGTTACCGTGTTTTTCTTAGTGTACAATGTGTTT
>NW_004567117.1:35460930-35501121 GCF_000260355.1 Condylura cristata | reverse complement strand
TGTTACCGTGTTTTTCTTAGTGTACAATGTGTTTTGTTACCGTGTTTTTCTTAGTGTACAATGTGTTTGTTCATTTATTTGTGCTTGCATTTAGTAACTATTCTGTGCCAGGTGCTACATCACATGCACACTCACTCACCTACTTGACATTTTTTCATAATATATTTTTTACCCTTATTGTTCCTAAAGCTGACTATCCTCGGCAAGCCTTCTTAGCATTCAATTGAATATAGTAGAAACAACAATTAACATTGAAATAAACCTAACATTAAATTCTCTGTTATAGAATCATGGATATATTTTTTTTTCCATCTGAAAGACACGCTGTCCTCATTTCATTGATGAAGCAGTAACTTCAGGGGTCACAAAACTACTTATTGACAGATATAATCAACCCAGTTTTGATGTGCCAAAAATAACTAATGAAATAGTAATTGTGATCTTTGAAAAAGCAAACAGGGGTTGCCAGGGAGGTAAAAAGTAGTGTGGAGTGGGCAAATGATCCATTGGAGATAATTTAAAGTCATGAATTTGACATGAGAGCTATAAAATATAATTTCGTTATATTTGAGATTTAAAAGATAGTGACAGAAATAATAAGTGGTGTTCTTCTTAACATTACCTTTGATTTCTGATGAGCACACAATGAATAAAAGCTTGGAAACAACGTAGATGTTTAGAACATTTTAAAGAGTTGTGATACACTTAACATCCACAGTCTTCTCTCTGTGCCAATCCTGATTCTGGTGATGAAGCCAATTCCCATGTGAACAAGTAACAGCAGGAATGTAACCAGGAAGAAGTCAGGTTTCACCTGGACTGAATTTCATACAATTAAACATTTCAAGAGATCTTTAGCCAGGTGTAACTTAATCAGTTTAAGGTATTCTCAGCTAGGGCCAAGGTACTCATAATGTTGGCAGTGGACATTCTTGTGATATGCCACATTGAAAGTAATAGCAAACATACCCTGTCTGCTCAGGTAGTGCCAAAAGCAAGAGAAATGCAGGTGTAAAAATAAAAGGAAGTATTTGAAGCCAGAGGCTAGTACACCTAGACAGTGACTATATTCACACTTCACTGAATGCTTTAAGTAATAACATGGTGCACTTTATCAGTCAGTGTCTTCATATGTACACCTGGGTAACCCCAGTGCAGCTTCTGCAGACTCCTTCACCGCTCTCGGTTTCT
Source organism: Condylura cristata (assembly GCF_000260355.1). NCBI lineage: Eukaryota > Metazoa > Chordata > Mammalia > Eulipotyphla > Talpidae > Condylura > Condylura cristata. The sequence goes on along the minus strand of NW_004567117.1, from coordinate 35,499,930 downwards.
AGTGTTATTAAACAAGAGTATCAGTGCTCGCTGCAAGTTTCTTCAACTCCATGTCTGGAAGACAGCTGAATAGACTTCTTTCTGATAGCAATACACAAGAACCTCTGTATTTTCCCTTGACTGGGTCATCTTGCTGTCTTCTCTGTGAGCCAAAATGGCATTCTCAGCCCCAGGACTGCTAATGGCCAGGGAGAATACACAGGCCTTGGGATTCTGCAAAACTGGGTTTGAGGTATCCCTGAGCTCCCTGGATGGGAGCTTAGCTATCAAGAGATAATGTTGTTAAAGGAGTGGTTTAAATCTCAGCTTCTGAGATAAGTTTACATAGGTTTGAATCTCAGTTTTGCCACTTAACTAGCCGTGTGACTTTAAGCAAGTCTTTATGCCTTCAATACCTATAAATCTGAGAGGGTAATAGAACAATAGGATTAGTCTAAAGACAAAATGAATGTGTGTCAATTTTGATGGAATAGTGCCTGGCATATCCTAAGTAAAGTGTTCACTATTTTTATCATTCCATCATTTTGTCATTCCAACTGTGACAAGAACTGGGAGCTGGCAGACACTGGGACAAGGTCCTCTTCCAGTTCTAGAGAGTGTTAAGTTACAATACCATGATCAGTTACTCCTTTTCTCTGTTTTAATTGGTAATTTCCTGTATACATCAATGAGATAAAATCTAAAAAAAGAAAATCTCAAATATTACATTTCTATGATATATCTAGTTGTCACACATGGTATTGTAACATGTTACAGACCTATGCTGCCACCGTAGCATGAGCCCCATTGTGGCTCTCCTGACTGTCTTACCACTTCATGGCACACGAACAACACACTGAGCTGCTTCAAAAATAACAGAAGCTGTGTAGATTTAAATTTCAATTAATATTGTTATAAAACTACTAGTGGGTCCTTTTTCTCCCTTGTACACTTCTATACATGCCAAAGGCTACATTCACTGATTTTTTTCTTATAGTTTGAAGTTTGATATGGAGATTCAAAAAATATACTGCAAGTAGCTATGTAAAAAACATTAAGTATATCCTGGTCATTTTGTTTAAAGAAATGAAAGAACTGTCTGGCCATTAAGAACACCAAGCTTGTCATTGCTCTTGGAGCACTTTGCCATGGCTCACGCTCACTTTTTCACTGTAGTCACCCTGAGCTTGCAGGTGGGGCCAGGTAGAAAGACACAGGGCTGCAGCCTGCCCACGCCTGCGTGCCTACAGCAGCTCTTGGTCTGTCCTTCTTGCTTTTCCCTCCTTAGCTTTATTTGAGGTCTTTCTGGTATCTTTCAACTACATAGTTTTATCAATAAGTATACAAAGAAAGGAATGCAAATTTTTAAATATTACTACTTAGGGCAGAAAAGAACTTTGGGGAGCGAGAAAGATAAAAAACTCTTGGATAGGATAATTCATTTACAGGATTTAGTTTCAGATTTAATTTACTCATAAACAGATAATCAAAAACCAGCTGGTACTTAGGGAGGTAGAAAAATTATACGAAATTTGTGATGAGGTGGATGGTTGGGTGTTCAAAGTGACTTATATTCTAAATGTATTACATATCTGAGAAATTTCTTTTAGGCAGTTCATATGCATATTCTTTTTCATAAATTTTTGTGATGCAATCGTTAGAGTGAAGACAGGTGATCACTTGTCAGTAGAAATAAAATATGAAGATCATATACATGAATGGTACACTTACACACGTTAAATCATTGTGAAATGTTCCCTTTTTTCCCCTTTCAGAATACCAATGAAGATAGTTTAAGGAGTGAAACTCTTCTTACATGGAGCTATTTTAGAGCACTTAGAATTATTTGGTTTAATTCCTTTAAAGCTTTCCTTTGATTTAGAAGGCAGTAAAAGTGGTACAATTTCAGCAGCTTATACCTCTAAAATTCTTCCATTTATAATTAAAAATCCATCTATTTGACAATGTACTGCAACAGTTATGTGTTGTCTCTGAACATATTTCCTCTTTATGTGATAATAATATAAATTCACCTTTTACCATTACTTGGAAATGAAGTGGAATCTTCTTGATTTTGGAATCTTCTTGAATCAAGGAATATTCCTTTACTGGTATTAACCGAATACATCAGGCGAACAGTGTTCATTCTTGCCCTCTGCTTTTGTTTTTGTCATTTTGCACTTAGCTTCTTTACTGCCATACTGTTAGATGGTGTTGAGCTCTTAATTAATAATAACTTAACTCTGTTGCTTAAATCTGTTTGTGAACAAATTGTACCACTTTTATTACCCATTAGACTATGTACATCATATGGTTAGAAAAGACCTTACAAAGTAGAATGCCACGAGCACTGAGTCCTGTCCAGGTACTGAGATAAGAAGCTTACTCATTGGTAAAATGAAGTTGAACTCATTTGAGCATAAAAATATGTGATGCCAGGAGGCAGGAAAGAGGATAGCAGGGAATAAGAGAGAAAGGAGTATCCATAAAAGGACATTAAAAGATATTAAAAGAAAAAGTATAAAAATCAGGAAACTAGAACAAGACAATTACAAATAATGTGTAAAGACATGATCCAAAAAGATTAATTTGTTGAACTTCTTACTTGCTAAAATTGTTATCACGCCACATCTAACTATAATTCTTTTGTCAAGGATTCTAGTGGCCGTGCACAAAATTTCAGTTTATATTATTTTCACTTCCTGGATATCCAGAAACCTGAAGTCACAGTCACTTGCCCATGGTGTTCCACTGGGTACAATTTGCAGGAATTTTGGCAGATAGCTATTAAAATGGCTTTAAGAAATAATGGAATAGTGTAAGGGACTCAATAAGTATTAGGTAAATAAAAACCTACGTGTCACACTATTCAAGAAAATCATTTATTAAATACCAGTGGTATATTAGGTACTAAGGACATCTGGAATTTGCCTCTCCTGCCAGAAGAGTTCTTACTTTCATAGCCTAAAGGGAACAGCAAGTCCTACTTGAGTTGGCATTATTGTGATAGCTGCTGTAACAGGCTGACACACGGGGCCCTGTGCATCTCTTCAACACCAACAAGCATGACTCTAGACCAGCACTTCCAGGAGAACATTCTGCCATGGAATGTTTTGTGTTGGGTTCAGCATGGTAGCCAGTGGCCACATGTGGCTCTTGCATACATGAAGTATGGCATGTATGACTCAGGACCTGAGTATTTAATTTTATTTCATTATAATTAAATATAATTCAAATAACCAATGTGAATAATGGGCTCCCACGTTGGACATCATCACTCTAGACACATTAAAAATAACTAAGCATGTCCCTCTCTGGTGGCACAGCGGGTTAAAGCACAGCACTGAGAAACTAAAGCCACTTCCGCATGAGTTCGATTCCCGCCTGCCCCAGAGGTGACCACATGGCGCGGCAGACCTCTCCTGACCGGTCCGCTGCTCCCCTTAGCAGTGTACTTCTTCGATCTGCCTGTTCTGCTCCCCACTCTGTCTCTGGTGAGCCTCTCGCCACCCCTGAGCCTCTGGCCTGTATACCCCAGTTCTGTATGAACAAATAAATAAATCTTTAAATCTTAAAAAAAATAATAATAATAACTAAGCAATAAGTAGTAGTGATAATATGATATAAATAATGCAATTTTTTCCAGTGCTTACTGCAGATTAGGAATTATGCTGGACATACATATTCTCTACCCCTCACGACCAGAAGAACCCCATTTGACAAATGCAGAAGCAGAAACTCTGAAAGAAAAATTAATTTCTCTGTCTTCACAAATAATTGTGAGAGCTGGAATCTGAACCCATTTGCTCTAGTTCCCAAGCTGGAAATGTTCCAGGATCCTGCCAAGGCTATTTCTGTCCTATCTGGAGGCTGACTTTTCTAAGCCCCCTTCCCCTCTCCTCACTGGCCAGCTAGCGCTCTACCTTTAACTTGGTTGTGTGCAACAACAGTATCCATTTTAACTCTGAATGTGCAGGTTTCTCTCCTTTGTTTCCCTTACTGAGACCCATGGCCTTCATACAGTAGTGTAAGAGCTGAAGTTCCAACCCAGTTGCCTGAGAAGTGATCTGGTTTCTTGTATTTTTTTTTTTCCCCAGTTAGATGCAGGGAATTACAAAGCTTGGTGCCTTGGTCTGCAAATACCAGTGGCACACTATAACCTTTTGCCATTTGGGTGCTTACCTGTCAAGATCTAGACTCTATGTGAAATTTCCCAACACTGGAGCTACTAAGTGAGGCTCCCTAGAGTATCAAAACAGGTATCAAAACATAACTCTGCTTTGCTACTTCCCACTCGTCATGGAGCACACCGCAGCTCTGTTTAAGGGCCTGGAAGTCTTGATGACGTTATTTCAGTTACTCTGAACTGATTTTCTGTGGAAATTCTATCTTCATATGATACTAACAGAATCATAAGGAGGTAGTAATAGTAAAAGTCTCCTGTGCAACCAAATGGCTGTCAGCAGTCCCAGTCAGTTACACACATGATCCTTCTCTATCCCCGTAGACTTTAGCTTCCCACGTCAGGAAGTAGGTAATACTCACATATATTGGTTTCACTATGAGCATAGCTTATCAAGTATTTCTGTAAAGTATGACCATCGACTCATGCTGATAAAAATATTTTTCTTTTTGCCTTTTAAGAACAAGGTATTTTTTTTTTAACAGAAAGAACAGAGACTTTAATAACCAGTTGTTATCCTTCCTTTACCTCTCAGTGAATTTTTTAAGTTACTTATGTATACAAGAACCGGGATATGGGGCAGAGGTAGGGATGGGGTAGTGAGAGGATTCACCAGAGACAGAGCAGGAAGAAAACAGGCAGATGGACTGAGATATACTGCTGAGGGGTGCAGTGGGTGAGACAGGAGAGGTCTGTTGCACTATGTGGGTCACCTCCCCTAACAGGGATCAAACTTGTGCTACAGTAGCTGCTGATAGCTTGGTAGTGCTGAGATTTAAATTCTGCACCACTAGGGAGGCCCCTCAATGAATTTTTAATGTGTGACAATTACTTAATCTTCCTGAGTCACATTTGTTCAGATAATTAAAAACAAAAGTAACACAACACTAGCCCTATTGTCTAATTGTTTTTGCATTGCTTGGTATGTGCTAAATCATTCTAGTTGCTTACCCACATTGTACCATTTAATACTCATAAGAACCTTGCATAGCATGTACTGTCACCCATTTTACAGGTAGAAATCAGAAGACCATAGATGTAATGAAACAGATCCAAGGTTGTCTCAATGGTGAACTCAATGGTGAGCTGGCCATCAGACCTAAGCCCATTGAGCCAGTCCATGTGACCTCCCCACCAAACTCCAGTTTGTGAAATAAGCGTGATCAATTAGTAACACCCATCATATGTAGTCATTATGACAGTTAAAAATCCTGACACACAAACTTGTTCCAAGGGAGGCCAGAAATGAATGATAAGCATTGCTATTTTTTAAAATGTCCACAAATAAAACTTTTAGAAAGACAGATAAAAATGAGAAAAACCAAGAAGCAGTAGGGTGCACTTGGCTTGTGTACTCTTGGTCTTCTTAATAAGTAGAGGCTCTATTTAGAACATGTGAGAGTTGTTTCTTTGATGACTGAAAAGATAATCGGGAACATTGGAGGGAACAGCTGATGTAATGTAGTAATACTTCTCAAATTACAACAAAACCTAAATCTGTACAAGGAAAACAGTTTTGCTTTACCAGCTCAAGTGTCATCTAAAGAAGTTTGTTAAATTTCAAATTTCTGTCCATATGATTTTGTTCGGGATGAAAAAGATAACAGTGCTAACTTTGAATGTTATACTTTCCTAGCAGTTTCCCATGAAACTTTTATTCAACAAATGGTCCGCTACAGGATCTGTAGCAGGTGGGCGTGGCCAGGTTTTCCCTGTTTTCAATTTTGCACAAAATTCCACCTTTTTAGTTATTCTTGTGGGAGGAATTGTAACAGCCCAGTCCTCTTATCTAAGTCACCTTATCAGAGAGATACTGTCAAGTATGTTTCCCTTCAGATTTTTGTTTGTTTGTTTGTTTTCCGTGTTTGAATCACTTTAAGAACTTGAACTAGGTTTGTTGATTTTTAGAACACTTTTCATTGGGTTGATTTTTTGGTGGTAGACATTAAAATGATTCTGGGTATTCAGAAGTATCTAGGATGTTTGTTATTGCTCTATTATATAAAAAGCTACTCTCTAAGAAATGTGTCTTCTTCGTATATACCTAGAATAGCTGTAATTAAGACTAAATGTAGGTGAGCTTATCTTAATGAATTTAGGATCATTATTAAATGTCTTGCTGAAACTCATATTTTGACATTATTGGATTGGGAAATTGTCAAAATAGTTGACCAAAGTAAATAAAAATAATGAAATAGCTTATTGATCTTCCGGGTTACTAAAGATGGAAACATTGAGGAAAAACTGAAGTATGAACTTATGATTCCTGTGTTTTAATGTCATTTATTGAAACCATTCTGAAATACATTAACCATCAAATAGTGAACATAAAGAGCAATGATAGCACTCTATGATAAACAGTTGCTGTGACCTTTCTGTTACTTAGTTTTCTTATAATTAAAATGGGGGCTCAAACTAAGGAGGTTTTTTTTTTTTTTTTACTCCATCTACTTTAAATAGTTCTGTGTGATATGTATTTGTATAAACAGAGAGAGCTTATCTTAAAAAAATAATTTTTTAAGTAAACGAGATAAAAGTAAATAGAAATGGAAAGGAAAATAGTATTGTACCTGACCTATAAATTATAATAAAGACATTTTTAATGCCCAGAAAATGCCTTTAAAAAGTAATATGCAATAGATTGTTTCATGTTAACAAAGACTAAATGCCAAAGAGTTATTATTTGCCTACAACACCAGAAATGTAGAAATTGTGTAGTTTAATATATCATAAAGGCTTTCTAATTGCATAGATCTTCTTTTTCACGTAGGCTGTAGTTATGACTCAGGTTAAATGACCTTACCTTTAGATCTTTGAACTTGGTTATTGTTTGTAATCAGACTAACATCCTTATATCAGACTAAAACTACCAAAGATTTGGTTTTTCTCGCCAGTGAAATATCAAATAACTACCCTGACTAAGAAAGTGAACCTTGTTATGTACCATCAAATGGTGCTAACGTAATAATAATATGTTTAAGGAGAATGTAGTAGAATATGCAATTCTGTTTAATAAACTATAATAAATTGAGAATTTACCACAACTGTTTTAAAATTAAGATTGTGTAATTATATGGGTCTGTGATTATTTTCAGTGATCTCTGAAATTTGGGCATAATACATAGTACAATTGGCTTGTATTACACTGACTGGCCAAAGAACTATCAGGCAAATAATCTGTGACATATTACAATTGTATTGTGTTCATTCTGTCATTAGAATAAGATGATCTGATTTTCAGTTTCCCCTTTCCCTAGAAGGTAATAATTTCTTTTATCTTTTTTGCCAATTATTTTAAGACCTTATATAAATACCTCTAGTAGTAATTTTCCAAACTGTTAGTTGTATAGTTCTCATGAAAACCCTGGGTTTTGCTGACAAAACTTAAGGAATTGACTAGTTATGGGATTTGGGGCCACAGTTTTTTGGAGGTTTTTTTGGGGGGGTTCCCTAAAACATTACTGAAAAACGTTTGTCCCTTATTGTAGGTTCTGTGGAAATAGGGATATGTTAGCTGTTTGTACATTTAAAATATGAAAGAAAGAAAAAAAAACAGATGAAATAGTCTGTGACATACAGAGTCTCTATCTCTCTGTGACTTAGGCAAAAAACCTTGTTTTCGAAAGTATAAGTGGATTCTCTGGTTTGTTTTTGTTTTTGCTTAATCTCCAGGACCTCCCGATTTTCAAGGGCACTGTGGGGCAGAGGTAGCATTTATTTGATGTATGTGAGTGTGCACATACGCCCCTCACCGTCCCTGTGGACCTAGCCTTTGTGAAATCCTAAACCTTGTATTACTGCTTAGTTTGTGACTCATAGTGTTCTAAGAGCAATTATTTAATTTTTCTTAAGGTGTTTATTCAATGTGTGCATAAAAAAAAGTAGGGTTTTTCCCTTTGTTGTTTATTTATTTATTTATTTATTTATTGGATAATGCTACAATGGCCTTTTTACTGGTGGATTTCCCTTTCTTTTACTGTGACCTGCAAATATCACTGTAGGCTCTCTGCCAATTTTGTGAGCCGATGCCTGCTTCAAAATGGAGGCAGGAAGGTATCCATTTTCATCAAGAGTATGACAGTGTTTCAGTCTCTCCGACCATCTGGAGAGAGGAACTTTTGGAGAAAAAGAAAATGGGGATTTTGCTAAATTATATTTAGCAAAAAAAGGCAAGGGGGAAACCAATTAAAGTTAAACTATACCTTATGAATTTATGCTTTTCTAGTATGCTGTCTTCAAAGGAAACACAAACAAGAAAATACACAGGCTATTTTTATAAAGAACTGGTTCCCCAAGTCTCATGAGTATTAGCAAATGAATGTAAGTAAATTAGGATTTTGGCACACTTCGTAAGTTTATTACACACACAAATATAATAAGAACTATAAAGGAAGATTTTTCTCCCCCCTCTTCCTGTGTAAGCACTGATTGTTGGTGGTCTGTGTAGATTCGAGCTTTTAATGGGCTTTTTCATGCATCTCTGCAAAAAAGCTGACACTATGAGAATTTAATATTCCAGGATATATTTATCACTCTCTGTGGCCTGGATAGTGAGCATTTATGCACCCATGCACACTCTCTCTTTCGCCCTATCGCCCTAACTCTCCCCCTCACTTTCTTGCTCTACCTGTCTCCCTCGCTCTCTCACTTTCTCTCTCTTTCTCTTGCCCCCCAAATTTTAATTCCACTGGAGAGCACTAGAGAGATGCTTGATCTAGGTCTTTCTGTTTTTACCTTCATGTGCTCAGGGCCCATCAGTTTTCTTTTTCCATTTAAAGAATACTTAGACTTCCTGGACAGCCCTCTGGGCATTAACTAGCATATTTACAACTAGACGTAGTTCTCAGTATTCTGTGGCCGGGAAATATCATATTTGGTTTTCCATTCACAAGAATATAAGGAGCATTACTTGTTTGTTTATTTTTTGTTGTTGTTCGTTTGTTTGTTTTTCTATAGTCTGAAAGGGCAGTCAGTGTTTCTAAGGCTTGATGAGCGTTAGAATGGACTTGATGGAAATTTAGAATTTTGCACCTACTTCTTACAAAGTAATGGACCTTGACATGCTTTGGTCAATGTAACAAACAAAACTAAATTGACTCTCTTTCCTCAGGTTTATGCTCCATCAGCAAGCACTGCCGACTACAATAGGGACTCGCCAGGCTACCCTTCCTCCAAACCAGCAGCCAGCACTTTCCCTAGCTCCTTCTTCATGCAAGGTGAGATGCTGTCTCCTTCTAATAGGAAATCCTTTGGGAAAGTCTTCCTAGGTCTCTTTATGTCATAGGTGGGCAAAGGTGTCCTAAACAGTGGTAATGCAGGAAGTGGAACAGTAGGCAATTATAAATTACTATCTCAGGTCATGTTCTTCTTAGAAATCAAGTTCATTAAAGATAAACAAACTAATTAAAACTTTTAAGACTCAAAAAATATTAAAGTCCCTTCAGCAATAACGAGTTCTGCTCAGATTGGTACTTTGCTAGGAACGGATGTCCCCCCGGGGCACAGTCTTCCAGGACAGTGTTTCAGTGTCTTCACCGTCCTGAAGAAGAACTTACATGTATGTTTGCAAGTGTTTGTGCTCATGATGTACCTGAGCATCCTGGATATAGCTAACTGGGAACAAATTGTCCTTAAAGTAGCTTTAGATAAAATTTTCAACCACTTAACTAATGAATAGGTATGAAAAAGAGTTCTGTAAGATGAAGTAGCCTACTCTAATAACTAAAATATCACTTTACTGCATAGCAAAGCTCTATCCCCACACGCTAACTGATGGAGAGTAAAAATCACAGCGTTTTTCCTGAACAAATGTAGAAAATTACAGCTTCATGGTAGACAAAATATATTTATTTTTTCAGTTATCCAGTGTATTTAGTTAAATGCACATGGGCATGTACCCCAAGAGTTGTTAGCCTTGCCACTAATAACACCTCCCTTTCTGCTGTTTGATAAAGACAAGGATGGTTGAAGTGACAGCAACAGCTTGTAAGATTAGACTGTCCTGTACTCAGCTAAGTCTCCATCCCTGATAAGCATATGACACTTAGTGTCAAAATGTGTTACCAAGTTAATACTCTGAAATTTAAATGTGGAGTTTGCCAAGAACTCCGGTATCCACAACTTTAGCTCTTTCTGCCTGGGTATAAGAGCCTTGTTTGAGTATGCCTTGGCTGAGGGCCATGGGATTTCCTATTTCATGTGACTCTAGCTTGAGCATTGCCACCAGAAAGGGAGCAGCAAGTACCGAGGGAGCAGCCTGTTGTCCCACTGAGATTCCAGTGGACACACTCAAAATGATTTTGATTAAAAGGGATTTATTTTCTTTCACTTCAGAGTATTAGCTCTTTTAGGTTGTTAGTTCACATGTGAAATTCCAAGGAAAAATCTATAAAATTGAATTGAATAGGTCCCTCAGGAATAAAGAGAATTTGTTGCACAAATAATGGATCTCATGTTCACAGGGATCCTTCATCTTTGTGACCTATCCCAAGTGTAACTCACAGAGGGACACGGCAATGTATGTCACTTGGGTACATTCTGTGCCATGACAAAAGCAGGTCCCCTTTGGCTATAAACAGCAGCCATATTTACATCGGTGCCCCCTTTTGTCTGAGCAGTTAGAAAAATTGTGTTACCAGGATGGCAGAGATTGGCAGACCAAGGATGTATTGTGAAAGCAGGTAGTTACTGAAAAAAAGATGACAGAGGGGGATAGATTTCTTCTATTTGCCTTGGACAAGGAGGTTTGTGTACCTTATACACTGTAGAGAGATCAGATAGATTCAACAATGGGCTCTTCTCCTTAGCAGATCATGGAAGATATGGGAGCAAATGGGCTTTTCTGCATCATATGAATATCCAAAAACCAAAAAATATATTTTTGCATTGACATTTATGATGAGCACAATTAATTTGCACACATCTAATTCTATTCTTTCAAAACAACGTTATGCCAAGATCATGGGATGTGATAAATATTAATTTACTCTGAAAGGCATAATTTATGTAAAATATGTATTTTTATAAGTCTGCATTGAGCAGAGTATTCTGTGTTAGCAAATCCTAAATGTATTTCCATATAGTTCATCTTGTTGTCAAAATGTTTCAGAAGACTCTTGTTGAAAGATGTATATTCTCAATTTATTTGTCATATGTGTCATCTATTTGAAGTGCTAGTGGCCTTGAACTACATATTTGAATTTAAGGTGACATCTAAATTTCCACAATTGCAGGGCTAAATCTAATATACATGAGTAATAACTTTTAGAAGTCCTGTGTTTCCACATTGAGTCCCAGGAAGAGTACATGTGATTTCATTTAACACTGGCTTCCTAGGGGGTGAAGACAGTGCCCATGAGATTCAGGTCTTAAAGAGACATGTCTGGAAGTGAAAGATACTCAGAGACTGTCAGGGCATCCATTAAACTCATCACTGTGGGGCCTTTTATTTTTAACCTTAATTTCCATGTTCTAGTTTAAACTCTTAAGTTGTCAAACTCAAAGACATGATTTGTGTTTGCATAGTTCTCAAGAAATCTATGGATTATTCCTCCCAACCCTGAAACATTTCACTTTTCTAAATTTTAATTTCTGGATTTAAAAACTCAGAGAGGTGTGGAGTAATAGCACAAGTTGATGAGGTATGAACCTTTACCCCTCAAAGATAAAGAGCTGTAAACCAACGTTACAGCTATAAAAATAATTTAGTTAAAAAAATAAAATAGGGTGGGGGTGGGAAGTCTGTGAAATACCATGTCAGATTTAACTTGCCTATTGTCTAAATTTTCAAATGGTCTTTGTTAAATAAAATGTATGGCAAAAATCTTATTTCCAAGAAAGCTGTATCTGCCATACAGTTAATACTAGCTGATGACAAGGCATTGATCAGGCATTCATTATTTTTTGTTAAACTATTTAAAGAAGGGAGAAAATTTTAGAATTCACTTTTCATTGTCCTTCCCCTCACCACTTCTTAGTTTAAGAAACCGAAACCAAACAGCAATCTCTAGCCACAACCTCCAGGCCTATAGGACCAGAGGATGAAGACTGTCCATAAGAATGTGTCTGAAACATTGTTTATAAAAGAATACCTTGATATCAAAAGATAATTTGTATAATTCCTAAATTATTTTAAACTTTTACCCCATAAAAGATTCTAAATTTATCACAGTAGAATAGCTACCTTATGATCTGTTTACTCTTTGAATTGGCTACTAAAGACTTAGGATAACTGTATAGCTAGAAAATATTAAAATTGAAACAAAATAAAAATCTAAAGACTATATATATATATATTATATATATATAGTATATATATATATAGTATATATATATATATATGGAGCTTCTCTTTCCTATACATCATAATGTATTAAATTACAACTTGGATTCTATCATATATGTTATAAGAATGAAATCCAATCTTGGAAATCCAACGTGTTATTTTTTTCATCATTTCTTTCTAGACTTTTTATATACTTGTAAACTTGCCAACTCTGTAATGTCTCATGTATTTTGTTTGCCCCCAAATTTAGGAACACTAATGTTTCAGTCAATTTCCATAGCAAGTCCTTACAGAGGACTTGTAAGAAATGTTTCCTGTAAGATTATTTACCTTACTGACTTGACATTATTCTTTTTTGTTGTTGTTCTTTTACAAGTGAATTTTTACTCAGAACACTTTAACTATGTCAAATATTTGTATTTGTTTAGCAATACAGAGCCGCTGAGGGAACAAAATAATGATGACTACCTTCTGATGTAATCAGTTAACCAACACAAAGATGAATGCACAGCAGGCAGTCATTTCAAGTCTATGAAAAACCCCTATTCTATAAGGCAAGACTGAATGCCTCTGAAGAGTCATGGTTTTCTTTGTCCATTACAGATGGCCATCACAGCAGTGACCCTTGGAGCTCCTCCAGTGGGATGAATCAGCCTGGCTATGGAGGAATGCTGGGCAATTCTTCTCATATTCCACAGTCTAGCAGCTACTGTAGCCTGCATCCACACGAGCGTTTGGTAAGGCAGCTTTACTTGGTTGTGGGGATAACACTGCTCATTCATTCAGTATCACCCTCTGTCTTCGCATCCATGGCCACAAGAATTCTCCCAGAGAATGTAAAAATGCTACACAGGCGTTCTGTTTACTGTGCCTTTTTTCTTTCTTTTTCAATCATCAAAGATGTAACTAAATCAGATCACCTTTGTAAGTCCTTCCAGTTTCTTGTCTCATTGTTCCTGCGTTGATTGTGCCTTGTTCTGTGCATTCTTTCTCACAGCATCGGCTTCCTCTGGTGCATAAATACACACTGTAGTTGAGCGGCAGAATTTTGGCTCTGGCAGTTCCTGTGAGGGGTTTTGTTTTCACTTTTGCCTCCTGTAGTTTCGAAGGATTACAGCAGGGGGCATAGTGATAAGCAGTGGGTGTCGAGAAGAGGAGGGACTCGTGCCACTATTGGGTGTTTCCATCATGGTGCATAGCTGACAGGCTTCTGTGCCACACCCAAAGAAAAGCATCCACATTTTCTATACATTCCTGTCAGTAATAGCAGCCATAGGGCTTCTATGTAGATAAGGTTCTCCATTTTCAGTATTTTAGCCTTAAATCCACACCCCCCTGAGTATCCCACTGATATTCTTTCTCTTCATTCCAGTTGAAACCACTGGGCTGTAGAATATAGTCATTCTTTCACTAGTAAAGTTTACACTGTGCCTATCACCTGTATTTATCCATCCTAATCTGTCTCTTTGTTCTGGAAGATACTACTCAGCTGAGATTTTTCTAGCCTCCAACACCAGCAGGACCCAGAATCCACTTTTGAATTTAAATCTAAAATAAAATGGAGTCAGTAATACTGACACCACTGCTCTTTGCCTTGCAGTTTGCCCCTTTGACTTTCCTGAATCCGGGTTCATTGCTTTCTCTGTTCTGATAGGAAATGGCACTTTCTGGATTTCTGTGGCCTTTTGTCTCTTTTGCTCAACTACTAGAGATACAGAAATAGTAACTTTTATACTGTTCAGACAAGCTGAAACATTCCTAAACTAAAGTTTCTCATACCCTTGAAAATACCTGTTTACTTAATCTTAGTGGTAGAGACACTCGGTGATCATTGCCTATCTATGAATGAGGCACAAATGATGGGAGTAGTGTGGATTTTTATATCATCTCCCAAGTTGGAATGTGTAAATCACAAACTCTCAAATTTCAGCACATTTCAGTAATAGGCAGATTTACTTTCATATTTCTTCTTCTCTCACCTCCTACTTACAGGTAAAGCTTAGAGTGAAAGCTTAAAGAAATATCAATACCTATTATTATACTGGAATTGTTTTTGGCTAGCATTTTTATTTCCCAGTTATTATTTTCTGCTTCTATAAGGAACCCATGGTCAAAGTAATTCTGTCCTATGGGCAAGGAAAGTGTTGATTACAAATGAAAGATTTGGGTTCTAATACATGAAATTTAGTGGTTTGTTTTGTTTTGTTTAAGCTTCCTGCTTGACATTTATTTTTCTTCCACCCCCATTTGTTTCTTTCCCAAGCATGTTCTAAAATTTTGATTTAGATGGTTTGGTTTTACTCCCAATTAAGTTCACTTGCATAGGGGAGAGTATCTAAAAATATGTTCAAATACACAGAAGGTATAATGTTAAAAGGAAATTACATTCTTTTCAGAAAAGGTTTGCTAAACCAAAACAGTATTCTCAGCCAGATTATATTAAAGAAGTAACCCTCTAGGTCGCATCAGATGACTTATAATGTCATTTCTCCTTCACAAAACAGAGTTTTTTTCATTCTTAATGTGAGCTATTAACAGATCTTAGAGATTAAAGTTTGTTTTGTAAAAAGGGTAGACAAAGTTGATCTCTGGTAATATATTCCAATAAATTGGCATATAATATATATATTAACTGAATTTCTATATGCAGTAATCATTGTATTTTAAGTGTTTAACCTTAAATCTGACATTGGAAGCAACCTATGTTCCCACCTGTGGAAGACTGGATTGAGAAAATGTGACATCCCCATTGTAGAATACTATTCAGCCATAAACAACGACAAATGTTGCCATTTACAGTAAAGTAGAAGGAGTCAGAAGTCATTATGTGTAGTAAAAGCAAGTTGAATGACAAAGACAAGTATCAGACATTTACTGTGTATCAGACACTTGAACAAAGCAAAATACTTACAAAAACTATCATATATTTACATGAAACAAACCTTCTGACATTAAGAGGGATGGAAGTGGGAGAAAATATCCAAAGGACTATTAAGGATAGTGTTGGATGGGAAGGGTGGGAGAAGTTTTTTGTTTGTTTGTTTGTTTGTTTCAAATAAGTCAAAAGCTGACACTGATTGAAACAAATTTGGATATACAGTAGGCATTGTGTTCTTTCACTTGAAAATAAATGGTAGTTGTTTATAATTTTATTCCATAGCTTTTGGCTACACTCATACTGAACAAAGGGATACTTTGAGAAAAGGGAGAGGGACTTCTTATATTATTTTGGTTATAATTTAGCCAAATTAGCATGGTCTCTGGAAACTTTTATTTTAGAAACATTGTTGCCTTCATCACTTTATACCATGTTAAAATAGAATACATAATTATAAAACTTAAAATCTACACATTTCAGTACCAACTGTCAAGTCACCAGTTTTGATTCTTTAAGTCCCCTTTATAGTTTCAAGCTCCACCACACAATCCCACCGCTAATTACTACTATGTCACAGATCACAGAGACAATCACTCATAAGAGTGGAGTTTGTGGTTAAGCTTTGGAATGGGTTGGGATAGAAGATTTAAGTTTGGAATGATTTGTCAGCATCCTTTTTAAAAAGCAGATTGCATCCTTGCTGTCTGACACGGGTGATACATGGGCTTTGCAACACGGAGAGAAATAGTGTTGGAAGTCTGGAATTTTAATATAAGGGAAATTCTTTTGTCTTTTCTTTTTTGTAACATAAAACTTTATCCCAATGGTTCTCAATCGGCAGTGAGTTTGCCCCTCTGGAAACATTCGGTAGTATTTGGAGACATTTTTGGATATCACAACTCAGGATCCAACATGGAGAGACTGTTACACTGGAAAACCCTACAATGCACAGCAGAGCCCAGAGCAAAGATAACCTGACATAGAGACCCAGTAGCACCAAAGTTGTGAAACCTTGCCTTAGCTCACAGCATGATTTTATTCTTAGCCTGGGCTACCAGTTATCATAGTTTCTAATCTTTAAACTGCCAGCCCATAGGTTGATTAAAACCTCACCAGTGGAAATATTTTTAGCATTTACTCTGTCAATAAACTCCTAATGTACTATCATTGGGTATCATAAGTAAAAATTTATAAACCAATAGTGGGGACTTTATTGTACTTCTCCTTTCTCTTTGTAGCAAGTAGGGTAGACAGTATTAATAGCTGGAGTAAGAGAGATTTAGGAGACCACTTTTAGTTAATCTGTACATACT
The DNA here is from genome assembly GCF_000260355.1 of Condylura cristata. Classification (NCBI taxonomy): domain Eukaryota; kingdom Metazoa; phylum Chordata; class Mammalia; order Eulipotyphla; family Talpidae; genus Condylura; species Condylura cristata. The sequence goes on along the minus strand of NW_004567117.1, from coordinate 35,483,293 downwards.
CTAAAATACATATTCATAGATCACCATTACCACTTGTGATATATTTATTACATTTCTGGATGATAATAATTTTCAAGATATTTTTCCTTGTAAAATAATCTAGTTATAAATTTCATTCACTTTCTTTCAGCAACTCATTTTCTCTGAGTCTAAAAATAACTGACTTAAATGGGCTGCATCCATTTCCCTATAAAAATCTTTGGGATCATCTAACTTCAGTCTTGACCATTTGTTAAATCCTGAATGATTGCCCATTGTACACAAAGTTAAAAGAATTTAAAAATTCTCCCTCTGACGTTATCATGTTTTTCCTGTCTTTTTCTCTGATTATTAGATTTACTTTTCACAATTATTTTCCTCTTTTTTTTTTTTTTTTTTTTGATTTTGATAGCCTTGGCTTACAAAGTTTTTCTGTTGTACAGAAACTCAGCACAGATTAGGCCAGAAATAAAATCAACTTTTTCTTTTGTTTTTCCTCTCTCCAAATTCTGTTTCTGTTTCTCTGCCTTATTATAGATTTTTGCTCTCAAGCAGAAATAGCTCCTCTAACCTCGGTATCCCATAGTTTATCCAGTTTTTCAGATTAATTGTACAGATGGGCCTGCTCCATTGTTCTCTGGAGAATATTTTGTGGACTACTGGGTTATATTCTGTAAATAACAAGTAGAAATGAGTTTAAAAGGTGATCTAATAATTTTTTTTTTAAAACAAGTAAAGAGGTCCACATGATTAAAAGCCATTATTTGGTAAATGGAAAGGTGTAAGGTCATCATCTCAAATTTTTCACTGAATTTGACCTTTCAGTTGGATTAATTTGTGTTGTGCAGAAGTAATATTTCCAACAGTATCCACCAAGTCCTCCTTGGCAGACATGGCTCCAAAATGCAGATTGATTTTCTAGATTGGTTAGTTGTCTCTCAAATGAGTAGTATTTCAATTCTCTGTTTATTAATGCTAACATGTAACAATTGTTCGTTGAGTATATAGAATAATTAGTGTTTGGCCTTCAAACACAAGTTGTGGTATGAGAGGTATGTGCTCTGTTCCCTTCCCTTAAGAGTTTACAAAGTAGGTAGAAGTGTTCCTGAAAGAGAAAGCAATGACAGGCACCACCAAATTCTCAAAGGAAGTTAGCACATTAGGGTTTCAGAGATAAGTAACACTGGAAATGTTGGGAAAAGAAAAGAATACTCAAAAAAGAAGAACACAGGACAGTCCTCACAAAATAAATAGAGAAACACCAAGAAGGGCCCTCCCTGGTGGTGCAGTGGGTTAAAGCACAGCTCTATGAAGCTATCCACAGTCACAGCAGCATGAGTTCGATCCCCAGCCAGGGAGCTGATGCACATGGCACAGCAGACCTCTCCTATCTTACCTGCTGCTCCCCTCAGCAATCTATTTCACTGGGTCTGCCTGTTCTACTCCCCACTCTCTCTCTGATGAATCCTCTTATGCCCTGCACCTGTAGCCTGTACTCCAATTATTGTATGCATAAATAACTAAATACCTTTTTTTTAATTCAACTTAAAAGAAAAAAGATTCAACTTAAAAAATAAGAAATACAAAGTAAATAGGATTTCACTCCTTGTGAATAAATGTCTGCACTTTAAGCACCTCTGACCCTCAGAACCATCCTCAGTCTCTAATTTTAACAGGTGTCCAATAGTGGCATAATAAAGATCCATCACCCACCCATAACATTCTACATATATGGAAAATGTGTGTTTTAGTGTAATATCCCTTTCCTTATCTATACCACACTCGGATGCTTGAGTAACTTTTAAGCTACCTTTTATCTTGAAGAAGAAAACTACTTAGTGTGTGTTTTGTCAATAACCATGTCCCTGTTACTTATCTCCTCATTTTCCTGCCGATGGATGGTAAGCAACTACTTTGCCATCTTATAGGTTTTGTGATATGGCCCAAGAAAAGCAATTTATTTGAACAACTAGTATAATAATTGAATTCAAAGATGAACCTTAAACAAATGATTTTGTAAAGATTATTTTCTTTCTCTCTGGTCAGCTTAGTAGTGGATTGGTAACAGAAAAGAGGTATAAGAAAGCACTGAAATCAAATAAGTCATTCTCAATTCATTTGCTCCCATTAAATTCAATAAGCTCATTGATTTAAGACTTTACATATTGGCACCTTAAGGGAAATATTTAATCATTTCTGCTTTTAAATTTCTCATTTAACATTTTATTCTTGCTGGAATTCAGAAAGATGATCCAATTTTACAGAAAGATTGGAGACAGGTTATTCTGCCATTTAGTGTCCAGAAGGTCAGGATAAATATAATGTAAAATTCCATGGGTCAGTGTTGTTTTATTCATTGCATCCTTTCTTGATCATTAATCCATGCCAAGTATGTGTGTGTGTGTGTGTGTGTATACATACATATATATGTGTGTGTACATATACATACACATATATATATGTGTATATATATACACATACACATATATATTATGTATATATGTGTGTATATATATTATATATATATATCTTTCATGTTAATGAGTCCTTGCAGATGTTTGTAAGCAGTAATTTTAGATTTAGTTACAACTATGTGGGGTTTTTGTATTATTATTTAAAAACAAAAGCTGTCAGATCCAAACAAAATATTGAAATTCTAGGGATTATCTCCATTGCAAATGCAGAGTTCTAAAAGAAAACAACCCACTAAATATTTTGATTGAACATGGCCTCCTTTTCTGCTTGCTACAGAGCTACCCATCACACTCCTCAGCAGACATCAATTCAAGTCTTCCTCCGATGTCCACTTTCCACCGTAGTGGTACAAACCACTACAGCACCTCTTCCTGTACGCCTCCTGCCAACGGGACAGACAATATAATGGGTGAGTCAAGGAAATGCCGAACTGATCCCGACAATCACTGTCACAGTTTAATAATGAAAGACCTCTTTTTTACCTCATAATTGAGCAGTAATCAGACCATGAATATTTGTCACATAACTGAGTGAGCAAACAAATGAACCCTACAGAAATAATCATTGGCTTGACCATAATCACTTGTTGTCACCAGAAACTGAAATTTGGCTATTTTGTCCAGGGTGAATCATTAGATTGAATAAGGCTTTAAGTGGTTTAGAACTTTATTGCTTCTCACACTCTCTAACAATGAACAAAATGAATTTTCTGCAGTCTAGTGAGATAGGCAGTATAATAGCTTTACCTAGTAGATATTGACCACTTCCCAAATGCGAATTTCAATGCTAATTTCAGAACCATGACACACCACCTTCTTGCAAGGACCAGTTCATGTGAAATTCACAGCTGGATCTTAACAACTAGCTGAGCTTCACCTCCGGGAGACTGAACATTGTGGGCTCCTTCCTGGAAGGAAGAAGTATTTGCCCGCTCGTGGGACGGGAGATGCCTGGTTTCATGAGCCAGAAGTTATTTGCTGCTTTTTCTCAAGTAAATTTATAACAAGTTAAGGCCCACAGAGAATGCTGCTCCCACACAGCTAAGCCGCGTCCTCTCATTTTTCATGCTCTCTGACGTGGTCCTCTCCCAAGAGGAGATGTCATGCCCCCACCCCCTCCCACTTTCTCACTCTGAAGCAAGAGGCAGTTTGTCCTGCTGCCCTGGTGGACAGAGGGCGGCAGACAGAGCTTCTAGATCCAGCCTGAGCAGCTCTGTCATTCCTATGAGCAGCGCGCCTGGTGCGCCAGGACCGCAGCCTCACTGACCACCACCTGCTCTACTTTCCAGCGCAAGCCCACACCTTGGAGGCACCTTCAGCTCACTGCCAGTGGGTCATTGAGCAGAACATTCACTTTATATTTTAGAGGGAAGCGGTGTGACGGAAGAATACTGGTGCATGTCCCCTTAGCTCTTTTCAGTTTTGTTTTGTTTTTCCATTTTCATAGTATATAGAACCTTGGGAAATGGTGTGAATCATTTATGTGGGAGAGTTTTTGATGAAAGAGAAGAGACCTGCTTAGAAACACTGCAAATGTAATTCGCCTAAATAATACTCTGCTCACTTAATAATATATTTCACACTTGAGGTGAGCCATCCAGCACCCCGTCACCATCATGTCTCACCAAGAAGCAAATTTAGGACAGAGCTTCCATTTTTGTAACTCTTCATAACAAAGCTTCAACAAATGTGTTGCATCAGTTTGACCTTGGAGAGCTAGGAGCAGAGGTCACAGGGGGAAGTTTTGCTAGCTATCAGTGCAGTTTTGGCAGAATTGAAAAACAAGAAGAAAGAAAGAAGTGCAGAACTGAAAGAGTGAGAAAAGCATATTTCACTTCAGTGTGGTTTAACAAATGGAAACCCCCTTTCTGCAGTCATGAGGTCTGGTTATAAAGAGGGATGACCTGCCATTCATCCTTTAACAGGACAGATTTCCTGTCTACTTATGGTTTGAGTAATTTTCTTTTTTAGGAACGTATAAAGGTGGAGCCAAAGTTTGAGCTGAGGAAAACATACATAGACTCAGTGTGAAAGAAGGTTTTGTTAATGAATTTGAAAAACAGTCTTCCTGGGACAGAGGACTTAGGGAGAAAGAGAGATTATGAGATGTTAACAATTGCCATCCCTTGACTATAGTCCACACAGCCTGAGTCTTCATAGACACGAAATGTGATTTACTGAAGCTGGTTGCTTCGTCATTAGCTTAGATGAATGGGAGAATGCCTGCTTTCCTTTATGTGTCCTGTATGAGGTGGAGCATAATGTGACTTCAGCTACATACAGGTGGGCTTAACCGATACGGTCCAGAGAAATGTTGAAGCCTTAGGAGGCGTCTCTACAGTAATAAAGGAGCCTTAGTTTTAAAAGAAAATGAATGGGATTTTTGCAACCCCAAAGGTATATTTTAAAAACAACTTTCTTGTGTAAATTATTCCATAATCATAGCTGCACTTGTCAGAATCTACTATCAGAATATGAGAAAACTTTGTAGTTATTTCAAGCATTAAGTTAACATAAGCACTCAGCTTTTTGGAGGGTCAGGCCTTTTTCAACTTACATGAATATATTCATAATTTTAGGATCATTCTAAGGGAAAACCTCCTATAATGTTCTCCCTTAAAAGAATATGTCCTCCAGTTCCTTAAGTAACAATGCAGAGGAAAGTTTAAGTGTGATAACAAGACTTAGCTTTGTGTGATGCCCAAGTGGCTTATATGTCTGCACACTTTAATTCACTTAGACTTTGGTTTGACTTTCAGAGTGAGGGAGAAGTCAAGGATGGCAGCATGTCTCTATAACAAGAAGAGAAGAGTTCTCTTCTGATGTCAGTGATACTTCCCTAACAAACAGTATGGATTAATAGGATACATCTGCAGACTTTGAAAATATTTGGCATAAACTCACTCATTCTGAAATGCAGGAAATAAAGAAATATTACATTGCCTGTATCTCAAAGAACAAACAGAGCTAATTAAATAATTGGTAAATAGGGAACACATAGCCTGACACATGTTTGAAATTACACACATGATTCTGTAGAAAATTACTGTAAGCAATACTAATGCTGTAAGAATGGGGTTCAAGCACTAACACATGGACATCACATTTTTCATTTTTCAAGTTGTCTTGGTGAAAAGTTGCAAGGCAGTGTCGTCTTTTCATAAATGGTGTTGATGGCTTAGGAAGCTGCTTTTCCCTTCAGAAGAAAATTGTTACCTCACCTCTCAGTTTCACATCATAGTGTGTTTTTCTGGGAGTTAGTAATTGACCTGCATCGATCAGAAAGCCTGTATGTGGAGCTGGCCTTGCGCTCTAGAAGCACCAGAAGGTGACCTCTCTGAGTCCCTTCCCTCTCCTGCTCTCTGCTCCACTTCTCATAGATGGAAGGTGCTCGTGGAAGCTGGGTGGCTCATGTTTAATTTGAAGGAGTAAACCAGGTTTTCTTGTTCCAGTTTCTTTTGCTCATTAATTCCCAATATTATTTTTTGAGAAACCCCTTGGAAAGATAAAAATTAGTTAGATTCGCTTAATGAATACTGGGTTTGTTTGTTTGTTTTATTTACACAATTATGCATGGGGTTCTGCGGGTGTAAAAGGTTTTACTGTTTTCTGAAGCCTTGCCAGCAAACTGTGAAGATTACTTTAGGCAGTTCTGAACTATAAGGTTTAGCAAACGGCAAGGAATTATTTATATAATATTTATAATATTATTTATAATGTGATAATTATATATGCATAGATAAACATACATATATAATGCATGGAACACAGGATTCATATTCGTTCAGCTAATGTGGTGCACCATTATGGAAGGAAGCTAGTTCAGGACCTATGGGAATTATTAGCATTGGAGCCCTTTAACCTCATTCCGAAAACTTCTGGTACTCTGCTGCTGGGTGTATCTCAAAAGAACATGTGATCATGTACATGGAGGAGGAAATATACTGTGTTACTAGTACTGCACAAGGCCGAACAGTAGCCATACACAATTTGCTGTCTGCCTGTTTACCTCCAACCTGCAGTACCGATAGCCTTCATTAATCAAAAGGACTCAGAAGACCCCTACCATAACCCCACCCACCGAGACTGCTCCAGGAGGAGAGTGCCCAGTAGGAGATACCACAATTGCCCAATTCTGGCTCCTGTGGTTTGGGGCTCCAACACTCTCCCTTTCTCTCAGAGGGAAGCTAACAGGCAACTAGCATAATGGTTATAATAACTATTACTGTTTTATTAGTCTTTAACCAGCTTGCTTTCTAATGCATGGTATTTCCCATATTTTTAAACCTCAAACCAAGCAGTGTTGAAGGAATAGACTACCCAGAGTGATTTAATACAACATATGCTAAAGATTACACTGGAATATCTATCTGGTTTGTGAATTAATCTGGCTTACAACTTTCACTTCTAATGACATGTTTGTATGACATGATGCATTTTAGTATGTGGCTTTTCTAGTAGAAACATTATGTCCATTTCCCCTTGAGGACTTGGTTTCACAGTAATTTTATTATTAGAGTAGTCACATAATACTCACTTTGTCTTTTGCAAGAATCATGAGCCTTCAAATACAGTTGGGAGATGAAGAGCACTGAGCATAGCAGTAACAAGAATTTTATCCAGCAATGTCATGGAATCTTAGTTACAAAGACCACCAATAGAGAATAGCAAACTAGTCTGATGTTAAGTCTTTTTGTCCATTGCCTGCACATGGTCATGGGGACCAGCGCTCCCCCCTGAATTCGTAGGAATTCCTCCTGCTAAAAATTAATGCAGTAGCATAGATTTGAGTTTTCACTCTAAAACTGTACAGAGTAGCAATGCTAGAAATGTTTTCATTTTTCCTCTTTATAGACAAGTTCATGGTATTGTTAAGCTGCTTCTCATAGTTCAGTAAACATGAAGGGTGACTTGGACACAGTTCAGGAGAACCTGAATTTTAAAGCAGTCATCTTCTTTCACAAAAACGTGCAATGTATGAATTGCTCATCTTATTCTTTATATATCTTCATGGGTGTATAATAAAGGGGTAATACACTTTCCAAATGCCGATTTTTCAGTAGTTGGTCCCCAGGCTCCACCCCTCCCGGTGTTTGATTAGGGAGTGCTCTATTGAGAATTGCCATTTCCCCAAAGCTGAGATTCAAAAGGAGGGTAGCCTATTTACCAGGTGGCTGAGATATCAAACCCTCCCCTCTCTCTCCCCTTCTAGCCAACAGCAGTACCTCATGTGCCATGACAGTGCTGGCTTGGGTGGCTGACAGTCAAATCCTCCTTCAAAATTCAGTTCCTCTTAATAACTACTCACCTTTCCTTAATATTTATATTACAGCCCTTCTTAGAGACTGATTTTTTTTTTTCTCTTGAGGTAGGGAAATTGATGAGGCCCAAAATAACTTAAAAAAATGAATCCAGCCTTGACCATGTAGGGGCAATAGTTTCCATCTTTTATTTCTTTTATGTGTATATTTTAGTAATTTTTAATATGAGTTGACAAAAATTTGAGCCTGGATTAATAATAAAGGTCTGTAACATCAAAGTCGAAAGGAGATTGGCTGAGCACCAAGTGTGTTTTCGCTTACTTGACCCCTTTTTCAATATAAAAGAAGTTATGCCATTTGAGAATTAAAAAGAAACTTTCTGATTATATCTTTTGACTTCTCACTCACAGAAATAATAAGAAAAAAAAAATTTTTTAAAGAAGTACCCGTGTAGCTTAAAATGTTTAGGGGCTCTTGAAAATGTGTCTTCTCCACGGTTTCCTGGAACAGAACAAAAGGCATTCCAAGTGAAAGGGCAAACAGGCCCCAATAAACTGCTTTGAAATTTAAGCCCTGGGTTTGGCTCTCCAGCTGCTACAAGGTAGAGGCTTCATGTTAAAAAATAGTCTGTTCTTATCAGTGGTTTCCACGAGCAGCCTTTGTAGTTTTCTGAAACATTTTCATGACAACATAGGATAAGGAGTTGATTCTATTTTTTATTCTACTTCCTGAGTCTTAATATCTCTGTCTATAAATAGACCCTAATAGAAAGTTTAGTTAGAAAGGTGTTGTATAAAAATAATCACATTGATCATGTCTTTTCTAGTGTTGATTCTATGCTAAATCAGTGTACTTTTTTTTATAAGTCCTAAAATATTTTTATTGATTTTCACTTGTTTTTGTTGGATTTCATGGAAACACATATAGTATGTTTTTAAATGTATCGCCCTCTTTTTAAATTTGCTCAAAGGAAGAAATAATCTTTTGAACTTTGATTTCATAAAGATCACTTTTTATAATCAAGAAAATATCACAGATCATTTTAACTGATAAATTAATTTTAGGTATATGTGATAATATTACTTCTAGGAAAAAAAAAATGCAGATAGTTGTCCCAAACACCATGGTATGTATATATTACATGCAGAGAAAATGTCAGTAATCTCTGTTTTCAAAATCTTTGTTTTGTCTTTAAATTTTCTTTCATTTTAAAGAAGTGCATGGAAATTTCATTTCCATGTCAAATACAATTTCAGATACCCCTATCATATACCAGTATTTTTAATAATATGTGAGTTCTTTCCACTCACTGAATTGTATGTCAGATCCTCATATCAAAAACTTTGCTTAGACATATAATCTTTCATAACTAATGCTTTTTTTTTCATAACTAGTACTATGAATTTGTAATGTGAAGAATAGACTTGTTATTTTTGGTGGCTGTTTTTTTTTTCCAGAAAGAAGATTGTGGCTTTCTGCTTTTTTTTTTTTTTTTGTACCAACATACCCATTATCTTTCAGTTTCATAATTAACAAATGAATAAAGGGTTGGGGTTTGTTAACCAAATAATAGATCACACATCAAAAGATTATCTTACTGACTTGCCCAGTGTGTAAATATAGAAAAATAGCAAGCATGGTTTAAGTATACTAAGCAGAGGTCAGGTGAATGAAATAATATCCTTGAGAAGCAGAGAGTTTGACCACTTGAGATATGACCCTCTGCTCCATTTTACCGGCAGCAATGACATGATTACCTGTACAATGGAGGGCAGGGCTGGGGGCTTCTTAAAAATTAGATGAATGTGCAGCCCTCCCTGGTGGTACAGCGGGTTAAAGCACAGCTCTGAGAATCTAAAGCCGCTTCCACATGAGTTCGATTCCCGCCTGCCCCAGAGGTGACCACACGGCGCGGCAGACCTCTCCTGACCCATCTGCTGCTCCCCTCAGCAGTGTACTTCATCGATCTGCCTGTTCTGCTCCTCACTCTGTCTCTGGTGAAGCCTCTCACCGCCCCTGAGCCTCTGGCCTGTACCCCAGTTCTGTATGCACAAATAAATAAATCTTTAAAAAAAAATTAGATCAATGTGCAGTTATGTTTGCTTTGGATTATTCAGTTAATTTAAGATTTCCTTTCTTAGTTCACAAAAGAGTGAGAAACGTCTTCTGGAATTAATAGATTTTCTTTAAACACTGTGTCCACTTGCTAGTGTTGAAGGTTTAATAAACTAACATACCAAGTGTTCTAGTATTGTGTCAATAATGAGAAATTCAAATTAACACTGGCCATCTTATAAAAGTAAACTGCCCTCAAAAAATATTTGTTAAATTGATTTGGCTTTGAATTATAGACTAGAATCTGTATCTTTACAAAAACAGTAATGCTCTTTGTCTGTATATTTTGTAGATAAAGTGGTCAATTTTTAAGATAATAGAGATTGCTTCATGAATACATGGGCTTATTTTATCTCTGGAATCTGAGGCTTTAGTAACATAAACAATTCAAAAAATGTTGTGATATGAACACAGACTTAAATATGTGGAGAGTAAACACTATTTAAAATAATGAAAGTTTTTCTTTCCCAGGAAGCCAGAACTACTGTAGATTTCTTATGTTATTCTGTTTATTGTGGAACTCTTGAGAGAATCATCTTATTTTGCTGTCAGTTTTTTTTTTATTTGAAAGCAGGAATAATTATTTGTGAAGATAATTTGATTATCTACATTAAATATAAAGAAAAGTAAAACTTTGTGAACTTCAGAGACCCAAGGGTACTGCACACTTCTTAGCAATGAACCTCATGTGCTCACATGTCCTGACCTATTACTGGCTACTTGTAAGCAACAAGGTAGAAAGTAATAGCAAGGGAGGCACTATAGCTTTAAACCAAGGTGTCAGGTTTATATTTTATCTGTAAAAAATGTAACATGAATATATTTGACATCTACCTCAGCAAACAAATTAATGCTAATTAAAGATTAATGTGTTGTAATTAGCATTAAAAATGCAATTAAATTGTGAGTAAATGGACCAGGAATAGAAAATTGTTAGACGTCTCACTGCCTGGTTTTTCATATTCTGCCTTTTGTTTTTGCAGCAAATAGAGGAAGCGGGGCAGCAGGCAGCTCCCAGACTGGAGATGCTCTGGGGAAAGCACTTGCTTCGGTGAGGAAATACTGACTTTGGACGTCTCATGCACCATTGTAGAGGGGTAAACTTGAATCATAAGTGGACATTTGGAGTTTTAGAAAATGAATGGCAAATAGCTTTGGTTTTTGGAAATGCTAGCCCTCTTGCATAGTGATCATTGAAGAATGAGAGTGCGCCAAAGCTTCCAGAGTCTGGCCGGTGTCTTCCATCTTGTCTCCTCACAGAGGCACTAAGAAGGTCACAGTTATGAATTTGTGACTATTCTTCAGGACCAGCCAAGACTGACTTTGTAAGGAGCATGTCTAAAGTACTTTGGAGAAGGCAATTGAAAGATAAAATGACAATCACTAAGGCCCATGTGAAGTTGTCACTTAGTTGGCACGGCACTCAGGGACTCGCTTCTGTTGCCCAGAAGCTGGAACGGAACACATCTTCCCAGTCATTCAGCTTATATGCTTGCGGGAAGAATAGCTAATATTTTCTGCAGAAACTAAATATTTCATTTGCAAATATCAAATAGTGGGGATGTGTTGCTGTAACATGTCCTTAATCTGTGTATTTTTATGCCTTGGAATCAAATTCTTAATCATAGTGAAAACAGAATTGCACAAAAATTGTAGAGATGACACTATCTGGGCTTTTACTGTAGATGAGGACAGGGAGGTTTGGAGTATCTTACCTTTGTCCATACAGCTGTGGTAGGGAAAGGATTAGAGTTAGATCAGGGGCCCCCATCTTCCTTTTGTATTCTTTATATGATCTCCATGAATCTTCTTTTAATTCTATAGTGTAGTTGTTAAATATATTTGGTAACTTGTAGTTTTTAATGAATTGCTTTGATACTTTGCAGCTTACAGAATTGTTGATTGTATATTCCTAATGAATGAGGGTTTGTTTTTGTTTTTTTTTTCTCCCCACTGTTTTAAGATCTATTCTCCAGATCACACTAACAACAGTTTTTCATCAAACCCTTCAACTCCCGTTGGCTCTCCTCCTTCTCTCTCAGGTACTGTATTTTCAATCTTATTTCATAGTAACAATTTATAAAAATTACTCCTCCCTCCCTCTACATATCTGCTCTAGTTGATGGAACATCACTCCCTGGACAATCTCAAAATAAAAAACTATTCAGACAAATTGAAATAAGTGGGAAAGACAGATTGACACACAATGAATCTTACTTCTTTAACTTTTCTTAGCTCCATAGCCAATGTTTGGCAATTCTGTGTATTCCAATAAAATATCTCAGAAGAAAACTCCACTTAACATCGTGAAGACTATAGAGTAGATAAGCATCAAATGTAGACTATTCTCACCAAAACTTTACAAGTTCTAAATCCCCTCTTTAAAATTCTGTACCATTAGAATGTTCGAAGAAACTATACTTTTATAAATAAATTGTGATGGAATTGTGGATTTAAAGAGGCTGTTTGTTTTTAAAATATAACAAGTGGACACGACTATGGCTTCAAATACTTTAAGGTGCTGAATTACTGTAGTGAAACACTTCCCTTGTCAGAGGTCCATTTAAGAAGTTCACTGCCCTTCGTCTATACGCTTCCTAAGGTTCTGCTTGGTATATGGCTGTGCTTCGGACAGACAATAAGTCACTTCTTAAAGAATATTTAGTGACATCTGCATCTGTTAATGAAACTTGATCTACTGTAACTTATAAAAAGAGTCCCTTGCTTAAAAGTTGCATCTTCTAGTGCTGTATCATCATCCCCTGTATGCAGTAGTCACTCATCCCATTATTAACCAGGTTCCCTAGTAGAGAATGGAAGAGCTCAGTCTGCCACCAACTTCTAGGGATGAAGCCCATGAGATTTAATATCTAATATCTAGCCTTTTCCAACTGTCCATTGACGGGGGAGCGGGGGGCGGGGTGGAGTACAGAATAGAGTTAGGAGTAGCTGAGTCTTGAAGTTCATATGTGCAGAAAAAAAGAGTCAAAATTGGGAGGGAATAGAGGTTGTAATAAGAACATAATGGATTAGCAGCGAAACAGTCTCCATGACAAAATGTAAACTAAAGTTTAGAATTATTACACACTTCTGGTTCAGTACCTTATTGTTAGACCCTGGGAAGTGATCACAGTGTCCATATCCAGAGCAGAAAAGAATTGAGCCAACATCAAGCCCAGGGAGGAAAGTGATAAGAGAATCTGAGAACAATGAAATCCCCATGTCAAAGAAAGTAGCTCTAATTTCTAATTTCTCATTTATAATATAATAATAAAATATATTATTTAACAAAATTAGAGAACAGGTCTTTTAGTCTTAAACTGTTACTATGCAGATCATTATACAAAGGCCCAGGAAGGCAACATCAATGTTGAGCTTACACCAGTAGACAAGCAACGCCAGAGCTCAGATGAGTGAGAATGGGGCCCACTTGCTGCTGCCCCACTACTGGGTTAGTGATGAGGGGAGAAAGTGACGGTGTACAAAGCATCCCAGCAAATGCCAGAAATACTCTAATATGAGCAGCATGTTCTAGATAGATGACAGAAGCAAGGGTACTTTGGGGTTCTGGTAATGCATCTTAGAAGACCACATGTCAGGAAGAGGTAACAGGAAGATGGAAATATGGAACAGATTGCTGTCACACTGAATTCTGCCTAGCTTCTGTCACAAAAAGTAACTGAACCAAATACCCTACTCACGTTTAATATGAAAGGACCCACACATGCACACCCAGAACGACAGGAATAAACAATTTTTTAAGTGCTAACAGTGTCAGGACCAGTAAGATACATATTAATATTTTTTTCCTGTCTTGAATTGTTTATTTTCTGTTTTCAACAATGTGTATTATTTTCAATTTGCAAGTGGTTTTCATTTTGTAGGTTAAACATGTGATATTTGCTACTGTGGAATCTTTTATTGCCTTCAAATTTAGTGGATCATACAAGATGATTTCTTTCCTTCAGAAGAAACTATTTATTACTTTTGTGATACTTTCACTTTTAACATTCTGGTTTAGTGGATCACTGCTAATTAATCTTATTCCCATATAAAAGCTTCTGAAGCCTAATCCCTTCTCGAGGATCATTTTTAAAGCAAGTAGCAGAGCTGGGTTTTATTCGTGAGAGAACTCTGATTTAACAAACTGACCTTCCTTGAAGTTCTAACAAAAGCCTCCCTCTGCACTCTTTTAATGTAGCTTCTCTATATAGTGGTAGATTTATTTCAACTAGGCTTCTCGAAGCTGGAACTAAGAATCAGCCAAATGTTCCCATTTAGGAAGAAGCCTGAGATAATCCAGACTCGATGTAGAGTTCACACATTTTACATATAAAATGTTTCTTTGCCCCAAAATGCTTACATAGGAAATGTGTATGGAAATTCCTTATTGTCTAAATGAAAATCAGCATTGCTACTTAAAAAATAATTAAATACTAGAGAGATGATTTTTAAGATTACATAGATCTCATTTAATTCTCATTTTTAATATTAGCAGGCACAGCTGTTTGGTCTAGAAACGGGGGACAGGCCTCATCATCCCCTAACTATGAAGGACCTTTACACTCCTTGGTAAGTCTCATTGCCTAATCTCCTGCTATTTTAAAGACTCTACTCTTTTATGTCAGCCTCATTGTCCAAGACTCGTACTTTGAGTGAAAGGAACATTTCCACCAACAATAAGCAGTTTGGCTGAAGCTATTAGACTCTGCTTGTTCCTGTGTGTAGATTGTAACCCAGATACTACCACAGTCAAGCCCAGGCCTTTAAAAATCTAGAGCCAGATAAGAAATTAGAAATCCTGGAAGGGTGGTGACCTTCTCCCCATCTTTGGGGAAAATCCCTGTCAATGGTAAAATAGCTTGCCCAAGAGTGCTGGAGTTTCCGCCAAGCTGCATAGCTGGAGCATTTGAAGTTTCTGTGGACTTCTGCTTTGTTTTCCAGAATAACAGGTTTATTGGTGTTTTCCTCTTGATCTCAGGATAAGAGGCCTACTTCACTCACTTTGGTTCCCATAGAAATCTAGTAATATCACTAAATGCCAGTTTTTCTAGTAAAGAATAGGTGAACATTTCCATCAGTGTAATTAACATTATAAATGTTCACATGGTGAGTCAGTGTCTAACACTTTGGTCTCTCTCCACTTGCACTTTATGGGGCTGGAAATATGAAGGATGTGAACAACATTGTTCTATGCAGTAGTTAGTTTGTACAGGAATCAACTAGAAGAGGTAGCAACCCAGAATTGAGTGCCCCTTCTTTCTTCTTTCCGATGTATTTTGAGATGGAAAATGGTGCAGATTTATCTTTATAAATTAATGCTTTCCCTCCAGTGGTTCAAGGTTTCCTGTCTTTCTTTTGGTTTAGTATTTAAATTAAGGAAGATCTGAAGTCGAATATACAAAAGATGTGCTTTTCTTTGCTGTCAGTTTTGCCATAATGCTAATGCATCATCTACCTGCACAAGTAACTGACATCCAGATAAACCACAGCTGTTTTAAATGTCTACCTAGGTTATTCTCTGGGGCCCAGCTATCAAAACTGGGTTTTATGTAACTAAGACGTTAAAGACTACGCTCATTGTTGTGAACTACAATTTCAGTTCTCTTTGAATTCTCCACACTCAAAAGGGGATTCTCAATTGCTTGCTCTACCAGGAAGAGGTGATTCAGAAAGGGTGACGGACACATGTATTATTTCCTTTTGTGTTTATTCTTACACTGAGGAGCCCATATCATCATTCCCTTTTAGATAAATTAAACTCAAAGAAGTTTAATAACTTTTTCATGATCACATAAGTAGCAGAACTAGAACTAACAGCAAAGCCAACCAAATCAGAATGCTCTGTACCATAGACTAACTATATTAGACACACATTCTTCCTGTCAGTGTAGAGTAATTAGGAATTGTTTTTCTCATACAGTAGAGCTGGTACATCTGTTTGCACAAGCCATTGGAAATCAAAGTGGATTGTAGCACCATAGAGTACAAAAAGATCCTAGATTTGAAGTCAAAAACCTTATTCCAGTGCTGACTTTACCATTTCCTGGCGGTGTGGCATTGATAATTAATTTACTTAATTTCTTTGAGCTTCATTTGCAAATCTGTGTGAAAGGGATAATAATGTCTTCCTTGCTTGCCTTGTACATGTAGAATGAGGATCTAATGGTATATTTTTAAAATGCATGTTGCAGCAACATGCAGCTTTGATCATTATTAATCACACCGAAAAAAAAAAAAACAAAGCACATATCTACATATCATTTCTCTTCACCAAAAATTACAGTGTTCACATTATCTAAGATCCTAATGATCCTAATGCTAGGATAAAAAGAAAGGTCTATTGATTTTTAATTGTATAGATTTGTTAACTATGGTTAAATTCTAACTATAGTAAGGACTTTGAACCCCCCACTGATAATCAATTCAAATCTTCGTAAATTTTCAGTTTTAAAATCTTATACCACTTTGGTTGACAGAATTTTTGTAACTTTTTATTGGCCTCTACTCCTATCTCTCTACACACACACACACACACACACTCACACACACACTCATATACACACACACTAGTGATAACAGATAGGCAAAAAGAAGCACAGGTAAAAATTGAGCATTACTCCAGAAATTACAATCAGGGTGCAATTACTTGTCCCAGATTTGGTATTTATCCCTGTATTATATAACACAGAGAAGACTAGAGAAGTATGTCTCCCGAAGATAATTTAACTGGTGATCTTCCCATTGTTAATTTTTTTAAATCTTTAACCAAAGCCTGCCAGAATTTCTTAAATTCAGTGAATGCTTTGCTAATGTAAATATAACTTTTTTTCAAGCTAATGCAATATATTATAGCATTTGTACATTAAGATGTCCCAAAAGAATTATTGAATTTATTTTGTTCATAAAAAAGAACTCTATAAAGCCTTAGCATTCTTCATCAGTTTTCTAGGAAGGACATTGTTTTTATTATAGTTTTAAGAAAGTAAACTTTATTGGAAGTTTATCTATCCAGAAATCCAGCATGAAATGTATATCAACCCAAGTTTTACTATATAATCTATGCACATATTTCAAACTAAATCAAATTTTACATCATTTATTTACCCACAGCAAAGCCGAATTGAAGATCGTTTAGAAAGACTGGATGACGCTATTCACGTTCTCCGGAATCATGCAGTGGGCCCTTCCACAGCTATGCCTGGTGGCCATGGGGACATGCATGGAATCATTGGACCTTCTCATAATGGAGCAATGGGTGGTCTGGGCTCAGGGTACGGAACCGGTCTTCTTTCTGCCAACAGACATTCACTCATGGTAAGTGATGAAATTTGCAGACTAGTTTATCATAGAAAATTAGAATTTCATGTATAAATAGTACTGCTGATATTGTTTTTCTTTTTTAGACAGCTTTATTGAGATATAACTCAGTTAACATACAATTCAGCCATTTAAAGCGTGCTTTATTCACATTGCATTTTCAAAGGGTTGTGCAACCATCAGCACAGCAAAGAAGAAAATAAATTCAATACACATTAAGAGTCACTCTCTATTCCTCCCTCCCCCAGCTCCTGGCAACCGTTAATCTACTTTTTATCTCTGTAGATTTGCCTGTTCTGGAGAATTCCTGTAAATGGAATCATACCCCATGGGGTGGCCTTTTCTCACTGGCGTCTTTCATTTAGCGTGCTTTCAAGGTTTATACGTGTTTTATCACGTATCAGAGAGCCATTCATTCTTGTTGCCAGATAATACTCCATTTTATGGATATAGGTTATATTTATCCTTTCATCAGGTGGTGGCTATTTGGGTTATTTTTATTCTTGACCTGTTTTGAATAATGCTCCCTTTGGATACTCATGGACTGTGTGTGGACACAATTTCATTTCACTTAATTATTTACCTAGAAGTGAATTTCAGGGTTGTTGTGGGTGTTTCTTCATCTTGGTAATCTTTGGCTCAACTATGCTCATGTCTCTTTGCTGGCATTTCAGATATAAATAAAGGTGAAATATCTTTTTATTAAAGTCTTTGGAAACTGAATATAGGAGGTATATAGCTAGATGGTGTGATTCCCCATCTAAATATATGGTGTGAGACTGTTTAACTTAGTATCTAAATTACATAGTTTTACTAAAACCTATTTATGAGTAACTCTCTGTTTGAATATTTAAAAATTATCCATGTAGAAATTGGATGTTTTTTTGGTCATTACATTTGAAAAAGATGTGAGAGTGCATCCTTTTTAGGAGTGAGGATTGCATGATTATGATTCAGAGATTCAGAGGCTTCCTAGCAAAGCACTAAGTGGTGATAATTAATAAAATGACAAAATTGGGAGGGAAATTTAAGTTTGCTAGTAATTTTGTGTAAATCTGCACCTTTCAAATGCCCACCTGGTGAGCAAACACCTTAGTGTCCTTAAAAAAGTCAGTTGTTTGGAGGTCCACTGTAGCGTCACTGTAACGTCTCTTGCAGGTGATTCCAAAGAGAAAATGTAAAATAAGTACGAGTTTTCCTGAGGCTCTTTCTATTCTCGTTCAATAATATTTTCTTGCTCTCCTTTGAAATTCCCTCAATAAAAGACCGAGATTAAGAGTACCAACCTGAGTGCTGTATTATTGAAACCTGCAACCAATTTGAAACCAAAAATACTGGTTTATAAATAGAAGCAGTGAACTCACTTCTAAAATGTGGAAAGATATTTTTGAATGCCAAAGCTAGATATTTTTTTCCTTTGACCTCTACCCTAAAAATTCATCATTGAGTAAAAATTGTTTGTCTATTCATGGCAGTTGTTAAGAGTTTACAAAAGGAAAATCTAGATTTTAATTTAGCTTGGCCTCAGGTAATGTGTTAAAATACACTTGGGATGCATATAATATGAGATTTTAGTTTGTACAGCTCTTTTTTTTTTTTAACTACAATGTTTAAACAACACTGCTTTTAATTAAGAAATCTGGCTTTATTAAAAGCCAGATCTGTGACTTATAACCATTTCTGTATATCTGCTCTCAATCAAGAGAAAAATAGTTTAATTTCTGGAGCTGTGTTCATTTTGCATATGTTAAGCGGATGCAACATGCACCCACGGCATGGCTTCAGAGACAGTTTTTTTTTTTTTTTCCATAAATATGTAAAGTTAGCTCTTAAATACCAGATGTAGGTTAAGTGGTTCTTTAAAATAATAAACTTACATAGCTGTTTGGGGGAACTATTTGACCTTTGAATTGCCTCCTTTTGGGTCTGCTTCAGAGTTGGGATCATCAGAAGAAGAGACTAGAACCATCTTTGCCCATGGGAGTTAAACTGACCCAGGTGAAGGGAATGAGAAAGGACCAGATGATAACAAAAGGGAAATAACTGGCCAGTCTTAGAGAGAAACATCTTTGATTTGATTTTGAAAAGCTATGCAGAATCAATAAAGCTGCTAGTTTTGTTGATGAGGAAAAGTTCCTGCTCAGTCCTCTGAAGACATTTATAATTCAATCAAGGACAGCCACAGAGCCAGGCCAGATAATAGAGCAACTCCAGAGAGGTGGTTTGTCGACAGCCTACTGCCCTTTTCAGAAAATGAGGTTTTGCAATCTTTCTCATTTCTTCTTAAAAACATTCACCGGGTCCACAGAATTGGAACCGCTCACCCTCTCCTCCCTAAGGTGTGTGGAAGAGATCGGATTGTCATTTCTCCTTCTGCAAACCGGTATGAATTTTCAAACAAAAACATTAGAACAAAGGAAATAGTTTTTGAATTTAGTCAGTCTGAAGTTAGCCTTTGACCATTTGATACATTCCACAATAAAAAGGAAGTTGAAGGGGAAGAAAAAAAATCCAACCACCCCCCCACCCCCAAAAAAAAAAATTCAAGGAGGATACTGGTAATGTTTTCCACATTTGAATTTTAATACATGAAACAGGCTATAAAACTTAGGCCAGCTGCAGTAAATAAAGTAGCAGTGGGAGGTATACACCGGAAACTTAGGCAGAGAGAGCGGGTAGGGGGGGCGTCCCTTTCCCAACGACACACCTTCATTTGTTGCTCTGGAGTAGAATCGAGTTGTTGGAACTTAAGACCTATCCCAGGCCTGGCTTTGTTTTGAGCAAATCACCTTTATAACTCTCCTTAATAACTCCATCTGATGAAAGAATAGACACCTTTGAATCGTCTCGACCTCTGTACCCTTCTTGTTTCCTCTCTCCCGCCTCCTGAAAATCAAAACAAAATGGCTTGATAACTTGGAAGATGATATAAGCATTTCTTTCTGCAGCAGCTTGAAATCATGGTGGGGAAAACCATGGTTCTGCCTCGGCTGTTATGTTATCTCATTTAATTGCTAACATATTGTACTTAGCTTTTGATTCATAAAATGTTTTCCTTGGAGTTCTGAAGTAGGTCTTCAGTGATTTACTAAGTATTAGTGTAATGAAAGGAATTTTTTTCACAGCAGCATGGTTCATAGCACCAGAGTGAATGTTGTGTATTTGTGGGCTTTCAAGACAACATTTGGCCATGCTGTTTCCTGCTCAGAAACCTTCACCAGCTCTCCATTATATACAAGATAAAGAGCAGTTTCTAAGCTCATCTTATCAAAGCCCATTACATTTACCTAAAGCCTTGTATTCAGCTCTTCTAGTACCCAAATCTTTTCCAATAAGACCTGTCTGTGCATATTACCAGAATCAAACTCTCATTGTTTTTTTTTTGTTTTTGTTTTTGTTTTTTTCTGTCTGGTTCGCCCTGCCCCATCGACCCACTTCTCTCTGCCTCATTCCCACCTATTCTCAAATCTTTGGCTCAAATTCTGCCTCTTCCAGGATTTGTCCTTTGCTCCTTCCATCTGTGATAGTCATTTTCTTTTCCACTCTCATAGCACTATGAATCATTCCATTGACTAGATATTTATCATACCCCATTAACACAGTTATATATCTTTCACAGGTATGATTTTTGCCTTACAAACTATATTGTAAATTCCATGAGTACCATGTATTACATTTTGTTTCCCTCCCAATAGATAAATCATCAGTCAAAAGGAAAGAAAGGAAACTAATATTTCCTGAGTTCTGACAAGTTGCCAGCCCCTGTGCTGGATGTTCAGTGTGTCATCTCAGTCAGACTTCACCGCAGCCCTGTGCGGATGCAGTGGGTGTTGGTCAGATGATCCTTAGAAGCTTTGAGTAGTTAGTCTAAAATCACAGAGCTCGACTTAAATTTAGACCTATTGACTCCAATTCCATTCTCTTATTTTACTACTCTGAATGCTACCCAGAGATTATCTGTAGTCTATAAGTGTACCTTTTAACTAATTTTAGATGCTAAGAGCTTGTGATTTTCAAATCTTGATAAATGTTGGTTGATGAAAGAAGTTTCCAGGCATCACATGGCCACGTTCCCAGAGGAGCTCTCTACCCAAATGTGGAGATAAAGAATTTTCCTCCAGTGTGGTAGCATGGTAGATTAAAACCCACATTCTCTAAATACTTACTCTTAAATTAACATGTGCTAAGTGGCAGGAAGAATCAGTTCTCCCTGCTCAGGTCCTTAAAGTAATAAATTTTAAATTAGCAAATATATTTCATGCCGTAACAACTCAATTCCTAATAGAACCAATTCAGAATTCTCTGAATGTGGGACAGTAAGGACAGAACTGAGTTTGTCACCAACCCAGATAGAAACTCTTACCCACGTAAGTCCCCCCTGTGCCTAAGATATCTCCAAGGTTAATCCTGATGTTCTATCATGAAAATATTTTTGTAAATTATTGAAATGGCAATTTTTCAAATATAATTCTCTGATTTATTAATATTCAGATCCACAGACGAGACCTGAAAGATAGCGTTTCAGATGACCTAATCTCTTTTGACTGAATAGGAACAAAACTCATATCAAAAATGTCTTCATGTGACCATGTGTGTTCCTGATCACTGGTCAGTAGAGTGAGCAATGACAGGCTCATTTAGCTAAAAATCTCCTTCACTGTTAGTATATAAGATTAATGTGGGTCCCAGGTACTTCTTTGCCTGAAGTCCCTTCGTTCATCACATGGTTATCAAATGTCAGTGCTAAGACATGGCTTATGTTCTTAGATGGCTCACAGTGTAGTAGCAAAGGACGCAAGTAAAAAACAAGTTGCAATAGCATTACAGCAGGACCCATAACTAGCAGGAACCCAGCCCTGTTATTTGGAAAGAAGGATCACCTTATCACCTGGTAGAGTAATGGTGGTTACCTGAAGTTTTAGTGCTCTAGTTGACTTAAGTGGAGGGTAGCCCTCTTTTAATCTTGCCGCCCTCACCTGTCCTCCACAGCATCCCTTGAAGTCTCTTACTGGAACCTTCAGGTCTGGTCATAACATGACACACATTTCAAAGTCACTCACTTTAGCCAATCTTAGGCCCATTTTCTTTTTTACAGTAACATTTGTTGTTTTACTTAAGGTTAAAAAGAATGTATCAAAAAAGGCCCAAATTGATGTAAAAATAAACTATTATTTAATTTTTAAAAATGTATCAGAAGGGGCCTCCCTGGTGGCG
>NW_004567117.1:35309789-35460765 GCF_000260355.1 Condylura cristata | reverse complement strand
TTCGTCGATCTACCTGTTCTGCTCCCCACTCTGTCTCTGGTGAAGCCTCTCACTGCCCCTGCACCTCTGGCCTGTACCCCAGTTCTGTATGTATAAATAAATAAATCTTTAAAAAAAATAAATAAAAAAAAAATAAATGTATCAGAAGAACATTTAGTAAAGAACCACTAACATTAAATATATGAGAATTTTCTGCTACAAGTACCTCATAGAATAAACAACTTAAATTGGTTTTGTTTTCACAGTACTCAAGAGATAAGACCATTGAATTTAGGTTCATTTAGGCCATTACCCTTATTTTAGTACAGAAGACTGAGGTCCACAAGGGGGAAGTGACCCAGCTGTGGATACTCATTAGTAATGGTCAAAGTAGTATTAGAAAACCAGACAAGCCAGCAAGGACACCAGCACTCTTTACTAAAGACCACACTACCACAGCAGATTTCCTCTCTAACCTAACACCATAGTAGTTTCAAAACTGCAGCCAGTATTATAGGTTGTTTTATTACTCTGACTTAACTAATGAAGCCCAAAGGAAACTCTTTCGTTGTCTTTTGGCTCCATGCAGCTAGTTGCTATTTGACTCTGCCAATTATACTTGGCAGCAAGAGAGGGGAATGGCACTGATGTGATGTCTTGGGTAGAATTTGCTGGTATGTCATCATAGGAGTAGCAGAAATCAGGAAGTTCTGCTTCTGTGTGGACCTCTTCTGTGTGGACCTCTTCAATGAAGGTATGATCCGTAGAGGCTTCATCACCTTCAATCCTGTTCTGTCGGTTTTCACAGATTATGATCACCTAAATTCCACATAGACTTAAATATGCACTTCATTAAGCTATGAGTACCATAAATCTCAGGGACCCTAGGGGTCATCTCTATCCAAATACCCCTAGAAATTCCCTCCCCAGCAGCCAGCAGACCTCTGCCAGCCTCCTCCCACCAAAAGTGAATAGTAGCTCCAAATGACCACAAAACCCAACTTCATCAAGTATTAGAAAATTTTCGTGTCCAACCTGAATTTATGTCTCTGTTTAGTCCTTGTTTTTCTGCCCATTGGAGTTAATCAACAAATACTTAAAAATTTTCAGTTATGTGAAGGGGGTCTATTCAGTACTTCCCCCCCCCATACTCTGGGCATTTGCATCTTTAAATATTTACCTTAAAAAATGTTTTGGCCCTAGGATTTTCCAGTGCATTCTTCCTAGTTTATTAAAAATAAAAAGCTCCCTCCACATTCCCAAAAGATCTTCTAGCATGCAGCGTCTCAAACTGAACACACTGCTCAAGGATTCACCAAGGTGGAATAAGACATGTCTGCCACTAAGCCCATTATATTATATCATCATTAGAGGCCACCAATCAAGATCCCATTAGCTGGTTTTTGATGACTTACTCATCCTGCCAACCAGTACTGAATATATAAATAGCTAAAATCTCCAAGTCACACAGTTCCACGCTCCTTGTGTGTGTCTTGTTGTGTCAGTACGAGACATCACACAGTCAGTCTCATAAGAGTGTAAAGGTCTACTCTTAAGTCCTCATCAGTCTCATAATCTGCCAGGTCTGTTGGCAGATTTGGTGGGTGCCATTGTTGATCTACATTCAAGTCAAAAAGAAAACCTTGATAGGGGTGCTTGGGAGGGGGGGTGGGCAGAGACATAAGCAAAAAGCCAAGGCTTAGTGCTATAGATAGATCCTCTCTACTGGCGTTGTCCGTCCCCCTCATTAGGTTATTCTTTCATCCAGTTATATCTGCCTAGTCTTTCCTTGTGCAGCCCACTTTTTCTCATTCTGTCCATAGTGCTGTCCTAAGACATTAGGCAGGCAACATCCCATAAATGTGGAAAGGGGTTGTCCAGAAAGACTTGCTCTTGGTGAAACCAAACTGAGTTTTAGTGATCAGCATCTCTAGGTCGGAAAAGTCTATTTTTTTTGTTTTAAGATTTTATTTTATTTTGTACGTACAGAACTGGGGTACAGGCCAGAGGTTCAGGGGCGGTGAGAGGCTTCACCAGAGACAGAGTGGGGAGCAGAACAGGCAGATGGACGAAGTACATTGCTGAGGGGAGCAGTGGGAGGGTCAGGAGAGGTCTGCCACGCCATGTGGTCACCTCCGGGGTAGGCGGGGATCGAACTCATGCGATAGTGGCTTTAGCTTCTCAGTGCAGTGCTTTAACCCGCTGCGCCACCAGGGAGGGCCGTAAAAAGCCTATTAATAGAATTTCACCCAAGATCTTAGTCATCAGCATCATCTTCCTCTAGCTACTTTTTTGGGTATTTTCTTTCCTAAGTATATTTAGTTATCTCAGGCATTCTACCATCTCTCCTAATCTCAACAATTATCAAATACTTAGGAGAGCAGGTTACCAAACCCATTATCATATTTTACTTTAAGAAAATTTGAAAGGAAAATAAAAGAGATGTAAAAACTTGAAGAAACTATTTTATTTCAACTTTTCTCCAGTTTATTGAGATTTTATTGACATCTAGCATTGGTATGCTTACGTTGCACATACAAGGTAATGATTTGATACATGCACATATTATGAAATCATTACCACAGTAAGGCTAGTTAACACCTCCACTACCTTTTCTGTATGGCTATCTGTAAGGCCTACTTTTTTTATAAAAAAGATTTATTTATTTGTGCATAAAGAACTGGGGTACATGCCAGAAGTGCAGGGGCGGTGAGAGGATTCACCAGAGACAGAGTGGGGAGCAGAACAGGCAGATCAAGAAAAGTACACTGCTGAGGGGAGCAGCAGGCGATTCAGGAGAGGTCTGCCACGCCATGTGGGTCACCTCCAGGGCGGGGATCCAACTTGTGCTGAAGTGGCTTAGCTTCTTATGGCTGCATTTACCTGCTGCGCCACCAGGGAGAGCCTAGACCTACTTTTTTGACAATTTTTAAGACTAGTATCTCATAATTAACAGCTTTATTAACATAATTGTTAATTATTGTCACCATGTTGTACTATGTTATAACTAGAGGTTTTACGCCTTGACCAGCATTTCCCCATCCCCCCCCAAATCACACACACACACACACACACACACACACACACACACACAGCCACCCTCCAGCCCCTGCCGACCACCATTCTGCTCTCTTACTCCATAGTGGTTGGTTTTTTAGATTTCACATAGAAGTATGAGCGTACAGAATTTGTCTTTCTCTGTCTGACTTTAATTCTCTTAAACGTGGATTAGTTGCAATAGCTTTGGAACC
This sequence comes from Condylura cristata, assembly GCF_000260355.1. Classification (NCBI taxonomy): domain Eukaryota; kingdom Metazoa; phylum Chordata; class Mammalia; order Eulipotyphla; family Talpidae; genus Condylura; species Condylura cristata. Next base: position 35,457,535 of record NW_004567117.1, on the reverse strand, counting down.
CTGGAACACATTTATTTGATATTTTTGCATCAATTTAAACAGAAGTCAAGAGGTTTTGAACACACTGATATCAGTGACATCCATTTTATTCCATTAACAAACCTGGGACAGGTGGTTAGGTCTCCATGCATGCCCAGATCCCACAGTGGAGGGCTCAACTTAGCGTATCCCCTCCCCACCAGTACCTATTGTAATCAAATCCAGGCCCTGTAGCCTCCAAGCAAAGCAGACAGTCTGCCTTCAGCCATTGAACCCAAAGAACTGTTAAATGTGACAATTAAAAGGGCTAGGAAGGGCTAATTTTCATGAAGTGTAAATTTTAAAAAAAAAGGACTTGACTACTTTTAAATTATAAATATCTTTTTAAAATAGACCCTGTGATTTCATCAAGTCTTCTTCTTGAATAACAGAGGGACAGCATGTAACACTTAATAGCCAATATAGTGTGATTTTTTTTCTTTTATTGAAATTTTACTGGGGACAAGAGTACAGTAGTAAACTGCCCATAGTGTAGAACTCTTGTGTTTATAGAAAAATATTATCCTTGCCTTCTCCAGAAAACAATTTTGTTTTTTGGTTTTTGTTTTTTGTTTTGGAGTGGGGTGAACTAGCACAATAGCTAGATGTCAGACAGTGTACACGGGTGACTACACACCCCTTCCATATCTGCCATGCCTCAGGTGTTTGAAAAGGTTACATTAATGTGCAGAGAAAGTCTCTGCTCCTATAGGCCTTTGACCTTGGGCAGTGGTAACTAGAACTGGGCCTGACTACAACGCAAAGTGCAAGTATTAAGTGACCCAAGAAATGATTCAGAGAAGGATGAATCTATGCAGCCTCAGCTCAGGGGGTACATAGGAAGAGCTTTCTTTAGAAGGTGCCTTTGACTTTACAATTGGATCTGTGAAGGTTTTTAACAGCTGGAGACTGGCTGAAGGGCATTTCAGAGAAACAGAATGAGCCTGATTGTTTTTAAAATCACATGAAAGTAAAGACTTCTATGTGCCCAAATGGAAGTAGGAAGTCTGGTGATGGGGTCTTGGTGCTCAGGCCGGGCGGGGAAGCCCCTCCTCCTGCACACAGCCACAGCCAGCAGTTGGCTCACATACTTCACATGAGAGTCCACAGGAAGAGCGAGTTTTCATGTATATTTTTTACATCCAAATTAAATTAACTCATGGAATTTTCCACCCTTAGGAATTAAAGTAGCAGCTCATGAAGTAATTCAGTTATGTCATTCATACCAAAACAGAAAATACTGGAGCAACTTGGCACTGTTTAAAAGCCAAGATTAGACCTTGGCCATTTTCTGTTTTTTAAAAATCTGTGGCCATTGTGTTATTTTAACTTTTACTGAGGCTGTAAATTTTTAAAATCAAAAGTATCTTAATTGCTCAGAAAACAGAAGTGTAACATGGGTTCAAAATAAGAAGAGGGTTTAGGCAAAGCAACTTTAGGAGTGAAAACCTAAAATAAAAAAAGCTTTAACATTGCATTTCTGAAATGTGAGGATTCTACCTAATTGGTTGACATTCACAGTGTGCATAATTATAGCTTCCTCTATATCCATAAATCATCCTAAGAACTATAAAGTTGAATTCAACCAAGAGATCTGTCCAGTATTTGTTAAATGGCATCTTGGCCAAGCACTGTCCCGTTCTACAGCCCAGCCGCATTCATATTAAAGCATTCCATTGGGCAAATTGTCAAAAACCATGGTGTTGAGTTTCACATTTTAACTCCGTATTTGCCTTCTCCCCGCCTTGGGCACAGACGGGTCTCGATTGGAGCTGAAAGTGTGTGAAAGTTATTGGAAAATGGTAGTCTCTGGGTAATGTTTCTGTAAGCTGCCCAAATTGCACCCCCCCTCGTCACCCCTTCCCCCATAGTCTAGATGGGAAACAGCTGGGTTTTGTTTAAAAAGCTGTTTTGTGAAATGTCTGAATCTTGAGGTGTAGAACTGAGGTCACCAGTAAAGCAGGTGCTCAGGAACAAGTGAGAAAGTCTCCGGGGGCCTCCGGCTTGTAATCTTCTGCAGGGCACTTCCTATTAGAGGAAAGTTTGCTCCTTCACTTAGGCCAAAAACAGAGAGAAGTAAGTAATCGCATTAGCAATGCTGATAGAAATGGAGTATCTTTGAACTAGAGTGAATACTTAGTGGACAGAAACCATAATGGTCATTTCCCTCTCAGGGCTTCTAATACCAAGGTGCAAGGCTTTGGCTTCCTTCAGATACTATAAGGGCTTGAATTTCCTCTTTAAACACACCCACAATAGAAGAGCTACAACGTCAAGTGAATAGTACCGTAACCAAGTGTGTCCAAGTTTATGGATGCAATCTAAGGAAAAGGGAGGAAAAAAAACCTGAATTAGCAAGACCAAGACTGCAGCAGATTTGAAAAAAAGCAAAGCAAGGAACATGTGGAATCGCTAAAGCCCAGTGCACGTCAGATATCCACCAGCCTGAAGATGAAAGGAAGCAAGCCTCCTCCCCTGGGGGCTGGGGGTTATTAGCAGCTGTTTATCCAGTCGGGAATAGAGATTAACATTGTAATTTTTTTTTTAAGAACCAGAAGAAAATTTGTTTGGGAAGTTGGCTCTTCATATCAAGTCACTGTGCATTGCCAAAAAAAACTTCCTTTCTCAGAACTCATGTACTAGAGTTGAGCAATGTTACGATTCTCTGAGAAATTCTGGATTACCAAAAAGTCTATCTCCACTAAATAGAACAGAAAAGAAAAGAGAGATGGATGCACCTTTGCCATTGATACATCCCCTTGTGTTTGCTACGGCGTAAAGGCAACGGTTCCATTATGTGTTCTCCAACTGATTCAAAATGGGGCTCCTTCTCCCTGCTACTCACCTTTCCCCACTTCCACCAGGATTAATTTTTGCCATTCTGAGGCATTCATAAATGGATTTCACACATGCCTACTGCTTGTAAAATGTTTTGCCATGACATATTGGGCAAGTTGCTTAGTACTCTATGGAGCTTTATTCGCAAAAAAAAAAAAAAAAAAAAAATTGTGGGTATTGGTATTTTTCCCTGATTTAATGCTACTCTTAATGTCATTTTTTTATTATTAAATCCTTTCTTTTGCTTTTGATCTTATTTATAGCAGAGCCACTAGTCATATGGAAACTATTATTGTATAACTGGGAGATGAAAGACTTCATTGCAGTTAAATAAGAGTGAATCATTTGGGCCAATAATACACACATACAGTGAGGACCGCTTGTTCCTAAAATGCCCTGTGTTCACTTTGTAGTAAAGCCATTGAGATATATAAAAGACTTTTAAAATCTGCATTCGGTCTAAAGTATGTAGTCTTAACAGTACGTAAACATGTTTCTATGCAGTCCTGAGCTGCTTCTTCGTGTGTGTGTACATATACAGTATACACACTAAGTAATGCTACCTTGATGTAAAAATAGTAACTCTCAACTTAAATTTGAAATGTTATTTAAAGAGTGTTGTCAAATGGCAGTCCAAAATGTATTCAAATAATCAAAATTCTACCCATCATTTGAGACCACTCTCAAATGCCAGTACCTTCTTAAAGGAGTGCCTCATTTCTCCACTCAGTATGCTTTCACCCATGCTTTAAAACTACATGATTATGTGCTCCTTTATCTTATTTTACCTTACATACTAATTATTTTAAGCTACCACTAAGATATAAGATCCTATAAAGGAACAAACATGTCTATTACTTTTCTTAAAAATGCCTAAGTAGTAGTGCCTTGTTTAATACACACTCAAAAGGCATTTGTTGAATTAAATGAAGTGTTTATTAGTTGATGAAATACATGAAGTGTTTATTTGACAGCCTCAGAAGGTTGCAGATTTCAGAAATAGTCGCACAGATACATGCCATTTGTGTCCTTGTTTACTACTAAGGCGACATCAAGTTGCATTTTGTAATATTACAGCCCTTTACAGAAGGTTAAGATAGTGAATTGAAAGAATAGAAGGGCCCTATGATATCCAGGTGAAAGATGCATGGATCTAAGATATTGATCTTAAACATGATCCATAGAAGAAGGAAAGCTATGCAAGAACCTTCATATGCTTGGGACCAAGTGAAAAAAAAATGCAACATTTCAAAAGGTGCCATTAGAAAGTGATCAAGTGATGGGAAAGAAATACGGCATTTGCTTGGGCTACCTTCTTTACACTTTCACTTCCTTTTGAGAGGTTTTACAATAAGCTCATGTTACTTGAATAATAAGAAAAACATTAGAAAAAATAAATAAAGGTCAGTTAAGTCAGGCTAAAATAAATCCCTAGTGAGAGACCTCCTAGGCTTGCCATGGAGTCCTCTCTGTGAAGTCAGCCACATGATGGTGTGCTCACATGAGTGTGCTTACCATAACTTCTGGGATCCAGAATCTCAACTACACAACATGTGTCTATTTGTCTTTCCCTAAGAGTAGAAGCTGTTCGCACGCAATTGCAGAATTTCACCACACTCTGTGCTAGATGGGCTTCTTTCACTAGGCACGGGTTAATTTAAATTTCTTACAGGTGTTTATTAATCTACCTGGGACCAAAAAGGCATAGAATGGACTCTGGTAACTACATGCTGAGACCCCGCCTGATGGGCCCCATCCAGATATGGTTTCCACTGTAAGAAAATGAGGTAGAGAATTGGGGGCAGAGGGTGGAGATACAGTGGAGAGAAATGAGGCCGGTTTAATAGATGGAACATATGAGTTAAGGGGAAAAAATGAAAAAGATGAACTGAAATCTGATAACAGGTATTTGCATCTCTCTAACTAGATCACAGAATCATTCATTTTAGCCATTTTGGTGGACATCACGTGAGTTTCAGCCTTGCCAATCACATGACAAGTCAGTACTGCAAGAGTAAGGTTATTTAGATCATATTTAAATCCTCAGAAAATTATTTTTATGATCTGTAGTGTAAGCACTGAATACATCTTGAAAAATTGCTCAATAAAGAGTTACTTCAAATTTCAGTCAAAATATAACTGAAGTTGTGAGATTTCTGGGGGAAAAAATGGATTTCTCAAGTCAGTTACAAATTGTTCTTGCAGTAAATAGTCTAAGAAACAAAATCCAAACAAAAGTATTGACCCCAGCTCTGACTTTAATGAACAGTCCTTTAAATGCTTAATCATATGAATTTAAAAAACTAATAGTCTATTTTTTTTTTAACTGAAGAATTAGGATTGTCTATTTGTGGTGGAAAATGATATCAGATGTTAGGTCTTTGCTAGAAGTAGATCTTGTTTTCTGTGGACTCTCCCTGCCTGGGGTTTTGTTCCTCAGATTATCTGTCTACTACCATTTCTTGAACTTCCGGTTTCCCATCTGTGAGCTATTAAAGAAGTTTGCATGACCACTTCCCACCTCTGTAAAAGATGCACTTTGGAGTAGCTAGTATTTTGCAGATTTGAGAAATTAAGTTTGCTCTTCTAATGTGACAGAGATCTGGCGAGATAATTGAAACAAATCTAGCACTCTGCAACTGTCATGTATAATTGATATTTCATGGGGAGATTAAGGTTTAGACACCAAAACTCTTTTTGGTGTCAGTGGGTGTCTAATTACACTAAAAGCCCATCAACTTTTCTTTTGTGTTTATGGCAAAACAAGAAGAGAAAGAGAAGGGAGAAAAATAAAAGTGACTAGGAGTTTTTTTTCTATGTCCCATTTCCTTGCCATTCTTTTGCGTTTTAAAAAAAAACACCTATGTCAGAAGAAAAATGTTGACCCAAATGCCATTAACAACAGACTTTCACCTTGTTATACCAAAATGTTTATAATAGCATTTGGTTTCATATCACTATTGTTTGTTTTAGAAATTTATGACAATTTTTCTGAAGTTCTCACTCTGCGCTGTTAGAATAATTATGGTAGGAGAGAAGGAACTGAGGTCTGAATAAGCCTATTTTGAAGCAGTTATCTCTGGAGATAACATTAACAAGGATTGAATAACTGCCAAATGAAATTTAATACATTTTCCCATCCATGAAATAGGCCTCTTAAATACAACAGAATAATTACTTTCATAATACTCCCTGGAAACAAAGAGAGCAAAAACACTGAATGTCTTTTTTTGTTTGTGATGTTTGTTGATAGCTTGAGAATCAGGATCAGGATATTTACCAGGATGCTCTGCGCATCCCCACATAAAAACAGCCTTGGCAACAGCCCCCTAATTGGAAGCTGCATATCTTTTAAATCTGTTTATGTTGGAGGACTTGTAGCAAATATTAAATTTGGTAATTTAGTTAGACATGTTGGCTGTGGCCTTAGTTGGTGGACTATGTGGCATTTTCCCCTATGATGAAGAAAATGAAAATCATTTTTATATCTGCAGATGGATATGTAAACACATAGGTACGTGTATAAACACACACATACTGTTAAAACCAAAACTCCAGAAAGTAGTAACCCTGCTCTTCATCTTTCATAACATATGTATGTGTATACATATATGTATAATTAGCAATATAAATGTATATCCTAATTATTTGAGATTTTTAGAGGTTTTTGAGTTCCAAATCTCCTGCAGTTCTCTGACTAGACTTTGCCTAAGTCACTGAGCCATTTCAGCTTTGCCTTTTATCTCTGCAAAATGAAGAGTTTGGCCTGACTGGTCTCCCAGTCTCTCGAAGCCCTTAACATCTGCATACTGTAATTGAAAAACACTTCTACTAGATGAGTCCTGTCCTCACAAAGTGGAAACTGTGTGATACCTGTGCGATTCTGGAGAAGTGGTACACACCTGAAGGTATTTCATTCCTACCAGTGATGAGTTCACACGGGAGAATCAGATAGCTGTGTTGGAATTTGGCTATCCTTTGACCCAAGATGCAATTTTACTAGGTACTTGCATAGGAGATACCCTGAAGGAAGAGTCCAGACTGTAGTCCTGAGTGGGAACAGAAGCCAGAGATAAGCTGAGATACCGCAGAAAGAAGAGGGAGGCTGGAATGGCCCTTGAGAGACAAGGAGTGAATTTAAGCCACAGAAATCTTGATGATAGCTTAAATGTGTCTCTAGTCCTTACTATTAGAATTGCTGCTCCAAAAAAATAATTAAATAAAAGTGTTGCTCCAAATTGATCCATGCACAAAAATCCCACAAAGGGTCATGATAACGTCCACCAGGGCCAAAATCACATCTAAGTTAAGCACCAGCCACCTGTCCCAAGCACCCTGTAATGTGACAAGTATGGACTATATTAGTCAATATTTGTTGGATTAGTCAGTGTACACTGATCAGTCAACTAACAATTACTGAATAGTTTTAGATATTTAGTCTCATTTTATTGTTAGCATAAATACATCTAAAACTACACAGTATGTGATAATAAAAAGCCTATACTTGAAGATCCAAAAAAGTTTACAATCAATACTCATAAAATAACTTTTCACCGATTGGCTTGTAACTATATCATTGTTTATCTCGATAAAAAGGTTATCAAAGTAGGACTTAACTGAAGTATGGATTTTCTAAAAATAATAGGAATCTATTTGTACCTTGCAAGAATCTGCTTTTTCCTAATTACAGTGTTCTATATTGATTACGTAGGAAGTGAACAAATTCAGCCCTTTGTCGGAATAAATGGCAGTGTCGGTCCCTGACCCGGTGGGGATGTGTGCTGACTGTTCACTGTCTTTCTCTCCTTGTCTCTTATGTGACCAGAAATCATGTTTCTGAAAGAGAAGTAATTAGGGTTAGAACAGGCTGTCTGTGGCTGAAGAAGTAAGTAAAGCAAAGCTAATTTTTCAAATTGGAATACTGTTTCACAGCCACAGACTATGGAATTGATCCCACAGCGGCAAGCTCATCACCGCTGGATCTGGACGTCATCGACCACTCCTTTGACACAGAATAGACACTGTTTACAAGAGAAGCTTTACAGCTCCCAGGGTCACTTTGTCCCCCGCTTCCTCTAAGGACAATAATTGATAGATTGTTTGAGATCACCTGAAATAATCTATAGAAAGTAAAGTAAAATGTGCCTAAAATCCAAGTAAAAATAAGTTGCAACTATATCTTCAAATATTTAATGTCGTTTACGATTTTACTGTGACTGTACAGGGGAATGATTTAAAATAAAATGGATGTGAACAATGAGACAAAAAGTGTGAAGATGATAAATGGAGAAGGTTATTTGGGAGCTGAGGGGTCTTGAACAATGCAGACATTTATTTTCATGCAGTATGTGGGTATTTTCAGTTAGAGCACATACAAATATCTGTAATTAATGTGTACCAGTTGGTTTGCTTATTACTATTCCTTGCAGTGAACCTGGGATTTTTTCTCTGCCACTTACAGTGTTATTTACTCCATTTTGAATTTGTGTAACTTCCTCATGGTAACGTAGCTAACAAGAAGCCAGTTATAGTTAAAAATCTAGATTTGTTGGCAGTCGTTGGTATATTCTTTTAACTCATGCTGTTTTTTGTAAGAGTTGAGGCAAAGTAAAAACAGGTAAAAGGATGTGGGTAACAGCTATATGTGATCTGGAGGAGGAAAAGGATATTTCAGGATTAATGCTAAATATGTTTAGAAGAAACCAAAATATTAATCTTAAATTACATTGCAAATGCCTATAAAGAAGGCTTGCAAAGTTTAATGGAATGATTCTAAAGTATCATTACTCTCTGCTATAATCAAATCTGGGTTACCTTCAGTGATTACAACTTAGAATCATCCTTTGTGGAAATTCAAGAAATTAAATCAATTGGGAATACCAATAAATATTCAATAAATATGAATCAACACAAAGGTAATTATTTAGGTTAGTATTGATTGACAGACTTAGAGTTACCACTTGATCAAGACCTGTAAAATTCATGCTTGCTAGTTAACATCTTAGATTGAAAGGATAATCATCAATTGAATCAATCTTTTAAATGCAGTTATAAAAATGGCAAATCAAAGCTGAATGGAAAAGCATTATCACTCTTTAGTTCAAAAGGAAAATAAAAATATGTGCAGAGTGAGGGAGCAATGGTTGGAGGAACTGAGTGTGCATGGCTGCTGTAAGAGAAGAGACTGCAGTTGCAGATGAAAGAGAGAAGTGGCATGGCACTGGGGTAAATATGTGGAAAGAATTTGCATTTACTCCATGGAATTCCAGAAGTTGGAACTAAAGTTGGTGGGTGGAATCTACAAGAAAGCCCAACGCATGGTGAATGGGATGGGTTGCTTCCGCAGATAATCAAGGTCCCAGTACATTCAAGGAACGCACACAGAGGCTTAATAACCACCATTCAGAATGTTCTGGAAAGGGACACAGACACACAGGTGGCAGATAGCTTTGGACCCCTCAAATCTCTCAGTCACAGGGTCCATTTATACTTCCTGAGTATAAATTCACAACTGTTTAAATCCTTTACTGTTCTTAGTCTATTTTGAATATGAATAATTACTATGATTTATATACTCTCTTGCCGGAATTATTTTCTACTGTGTTGTTATGAAATATAGAAAGGTGACGCTTTATCTCATGCTGCTTTAGATGGCATGTGCTTTATTCAGTTCTGTAACTTGATTATTATTGATTGAGATTCTTATTGCATTCTTTAGAAATTCTCTGAAAACATTTGATAGCAAAAGAGTAAAGAAATGGACTTTGCCATCTTATATTTTCATTGGGAAAATAAAATGTCTTGATTCATTGCATAAATTCACACATAACTATTTTTTGCATTAGACCCAGTTGTCCTACATAAACATTCATGAAACAATAGGTTAGGAAGACAACTACTTAGTAAGGAAAGTGAAAAGTCAAGTCACATACCCTCATGGTTTGCAAACACTTGATGGTTTGGCTTTAAAGCCAATGGTACATAAAGTTAGCAAGTGCTGCCTCCGTGCCCTGAGTTCAAAATCTGTGGACCCCAGAGCAGATAGTAATAGTTAATAAAAGCACAGCAGTATTTTTTTTTTTTTTCAACCAAGTCATCATGCTGTACTCTATAATTTTATTCTTGGAAGCATAAAGCGTGTTTACAATATGGTGTCTTTCTAGGATCAGAATAGTGGGGGGAGGGGGGAAATGGAAAAATGTCCAAACATCTTTGCATGGCAATGATGGCATTACTGGTGTGTTTAATAAAACCTTTATTGGTACATTTTCCGGTGTGGTGGCATTGGCAGAAACTGTCCCCCTTTGGATTTGGAACTCAGCAGCTGATGAAATACAGTAAACATTAATTTGGAATGGGCTGCCAGTTTTGGAAAGCCAGGTGACATTTTATTATATTTGTACCGAGCAGGGGCTACATCCCATACTGCTGTAGCTTCCGCTGTCAGAGGCTTAGCTGGCATTATGGAAAAAAAAATGGCAGGCCTGAGAATCTTATCCCCTGAAATGAAAGTCGAATGCCAAATTGAAATTCCTGTAGGATTTCCGATAGCAATGGGGGAATTGAGAAGCCCACAATTAAGCATATGGGCATTAAGATAATTGTCAGATCTGTTGGCGGACATGATAGAAGACAGATGGGTACGAATCAGTGCGCTCCACTGCAGCACCCTGGGAGACAATTTGACGTTTTACCTGCCTGAGCTCCTCTGCCATATTTGTCACTGGATGTACAGCTCGGCATCTTACTGAGTGTTAAGTGTTTTTGCAGGGTACTATAGGTGCATGTGCGGTCCTTCAGCGCCCTCTAGTGAAATGCTTTGGGGAGTATTGTTTCTCAAAGCTAGTCTTCCTTCCTTAGGTCCTGGCTGCCCCCCTCTCCCCCCTCCCCCCCCGAAATAGTGATGGCACCTCTGGTTCGCCCTAAACTCAATGGTTCCTCTCACCCTTGCAGGTGGGGGCCCATCGTGAAGATGGCGTGGCCCTGAGAGGCAGCCATTCGCTTGTGCCAAACCAAGTTCCGGTGCCGCAGCTTCCTGTCCAGTCAGCAACTTCCCCCGATTTGAACCCACCGCAGGACCCTTACAGAGGTAGGTGGGCCAAGAAAGGAGAAGGGCACGCCTGGCCTCATGTAAAGGATAGTAGACCCAGAGTTGATCCCAAGCTTACTTAGTTCCCTCAGGAAGCACTGGCAGAGAACCAAGAATCAAATTTGGTACCAAAACGGTAAGTAAATGGGAAAGTATTTAGAATATAGCCAGCTAATTGTGTTTCTTCAGTAACTGTTTTCCTCGAATATCCTCTGAAATCCTGGTACCATTTCAGCAGGGAATGAGATAACAGACTGATGAGAGGAAATTTTATTTGAGCTATTTCCACATTTTACTCATTCAGGTCCCCTAATATGGTTAGTTGTAGCCTGAAAATGCTATTTCCAAATGAATAGGAAGGAAGGAAATCGTTTTTGTTGTTTTAAGATTGAAGGAAATGTTGGTACATTTAAAATATGGAGCTTGGTCAGGGACGCTTCTCTTGAGCCATCTTCCCTGGGCCACTGGCTGCCGTGGCTTTCCAGTCCCTGGGAGCTGCGCTGTGGCCCCAAGACCTGGGTCCCACCTTCCCTGTGTGATTGTCTGCCCTAGTGATGAGGGAGCACCCCGGCGACCATCTTCTCACTCCCATCACATTTAACATAAGAATGACAACATTCCCACGGAAAGGAGGATTCACGCTGCACCTGCATGTTGTGCAGATCCGAGTGCTGCTGATAATGGCGCTGGTGTGCCACTGTCAGCTGATGAGCGGTCATTTGGTGACCTCTCTTGGAAAGAGTCTTTGTCCTGAGTCAACATTTCTTAAACTTCAAGGTGTGTCAGCATGACCTGAGGACCGAGCCAGAGGCAGATTCTGAGTCAGTAGTTTGGGGCTGCAGGCGCTCCTGACTCCCGAGCGCATGCTGACTAGCAGGCACTAAACAGCCCAGATTACAGGTAAAGGGAAATATGCCACAGACGTGTTCCTACTTTTGAAATAAATTACTACAGTATGACCAGGTTGTAAAAGATACTGTGATCTTGAAAGTTGAGCAGTGATAAAGCCAGCAATTTCTTCAGTGAGCAGCCAACTGCTTTCCATATGCACCATTTAAAAATTGTGATTACTCCTTGAGGATAAGAGAAGCCTAATTTCAGAATATCATTAGGGTATCTATTGAAGTCTTGACTGCACATGTTTAGCAAACTCCCTGGGAATTATATTTTAAGGATATTTTTTCTATTAAATCATCGCATATGGAAGAAACTCAATATAATAGCTGATATTTACTTGGGTTCTTAATCAGAACATTGAGGTGTGTGATTTTCATGATTATGATTTTCATTGCAATTAAGTTGATGTTTTGTAGACAGTGAAATTACCATCTACTCCAAAAGATTGCAAAATAGAATTTAACCTCAGAGCCAATGCAGGGAAAACTTGTTTCCGCAGGTGCATTTTTGAAACTTCACCAAATAGCAGGAGAAAAGTGACAGCAGGATCACAGTTCGGCGCAGAATGGTCTAGCTGGCAGCCCCAGTCTGGGTGTTTGTGTCTCTGCTTGAAGGCTTCAGTGGAAGTGTCACCTGGTTTCACTTTTTCCCCTAGGCATGCCACCAGGACTGCAGGGCCAGAGCGTGTCCTCCGGCAGTTCTGAGATCAAATCTGACGATGAGGGCGATGAGAACCTGCAAGACACGAAATCTTCCGAGGACAAGAAATTAGATGACGACAAGAAGGATATCAAATCAATTACTAGGTCAAGATCTAGGTAACAGTATATAATACTGTCGCTTCATTTAATTCCTTTATTGGACTTTGATGAAGTGAACAGAACAGGAAGAAACTATTCAAGTTTTTTCCTGGCAGGTAAACCTACAGTTGAAAAGAAAATTAAAGGCCTACGCTAGAGATACTAAGCGTATCGTTTAAGATACCTGTACTCTAGTGAGGCCAAAAACGTGCATTTATGAATTGGACCCAATGCTAATTACACATAGTAAAAACAATTTGTAACTGATTCAAGTACAAATGGTTTTTTAAACTATACTTGTTCTACAAATTTGGTCAGAAATGTTCTTTCTAAAATATTTCTAAAAAGAAATCTCAGTCATTGAAACCTCAATTGATATATATGCAACTGTAACTTTTTCTTACCTCAAAAGTGAGAAAATACTGATTTCCCAGCTTCGTTCTAAATATGTTGTGATATATAAGAGCTGTGCCTAAATTACTAATTTTTTTTTCCTCCTACTTCCATCCACAGAAAATACAGATGTGGGGAACTAACCACTGTTTGGGTGTCTTAGATAGCCAGTATTTTTTAAATAGAGCCTGTCCCCCTGAATTTTAGCTCTAGCCTGATAATCAGGTGATTTTTGATATCCCCATTTTTTACCTCAGTTCCCTTGGATTGTTGTTATTTGCAAATTAAATTACATCAAGACTTCACCTCCCCCTTGAAGAGTAATCGTTCACAAGGTTAGGTTTATGCCCTTTATGAGTTAAGAACTGCTACCTTTTCATGTTGCCTCTATCATTCTTGAGATAAATGCTAAAATTATCGATCCCTGCCCCAGCACACAGAATTTCTGACTCTCGACCACACTGATAAGAAACCCCGAGAGGCAGGTCTTTCACATCCTCACCAGCTTCTCTGGTAGTCCATTCAGTTCTTGGTAATTTAACTTGTGGCCATCACTTACCCATATTAATAGACTCTTTGAAGTTTCAGTACAACATTTTAACTTGCTGTGAAGAACCTTCTTATTTTAAAAGGTCACTCTTCTTGACATGTCTTTATGTTTCCACAACTGTGTCATACGGTAATACATTTCAAATGTAGGGAGTTTGATTTTTCTGACCAGTTTATTTCTAAATGAATAGCCAAGTCTTACTAGTTACCTTTGCAAAACAAGTTCCCTCTTCTGAGCCAACTAGGTCACTGACCTAGAAAAAATATCACCCAAGTGTTTGACTTCAGGTTGGCCCAGCAGAGACTTGATCCTATCTTCTTTTTGTTACTTACATCCTATTTGTGTAGTGAGATGTGGATGCAAATTAACAGTGACCTTGGTTTCCTTGGCATTAGCAAAGCTCATAGGTAAGGAGGAGGAGGACAGGGGTCAGTGAGGAGGAGGACAGGAACTGAAGAGGATTAGATGGCAGGAAAAGAGAGCATTGTCTAGTTGATTCAGTTCAGTTGATTACCCAGCACAGGCTGAGGGCAGACAGCCCCACCCCAGGGGAGTTTAACCCGTGGGAGATAAGCCCAGTCTTAACGTCTTATCCTCTCCTTTTTACCAGCGTTCTTGTCTCACATAAGTCATCTTTATGTGCAGCATGTTTGCAAATCAAGAAGACCACTCCCATTTTTGATTAGGGAGGGTTTCTCAAGTGTAGTTGGTTGCAGTTGGGACATTATCCAGAGATACTCCAAATGAAAGACTCAGAGCCAGACAGGTGAAGCCCACATTCATTAAGTGTACAATGAATTGACAAGGTAACTTCCCACATGTGGTAAAAGGACATCTCCAGCTCTGAAATGTTAAGATAAAAATATTCTCTGAACATTGATGAGTCTTTCAACCAGTGGTTGGATCTCCAGTTAATCACCTTACAGACATTTTCCTGGAGAAAAATGGGGAGTCAGTTACTTTTCAGTGAAATTTTCTTCATTTTCTTTGATATCTCTATACCTCAAAAATGTTCTTGTTCATGTTTATGCAAACTGTTCTACTTGGAGTTTTTTTTTTTTTTTTTTCCTGCCACACTGAAGCAAGATTGTCTCCCACGCCTCTTTTTTTAACATGATAGCCCTCAGAATATTTGAAGCCCCAGTGCCATGAAAACTTCTTTCTATCTTGTGCTTTCCAGATGGCTTATCATCTATTTGCCCTCCATTCAAAAGTTTCTAAATTGTCAGCATGACATCCAGGAACAGACAGAAGCAATCTTGCGGTTCCAGACACTACTGGATCAAACTATGCCTCTGATATGAATCATAGTATTTCAGTTCTCACTATCCCAGGCTAACTTTTTGGCTTTTTGGCTTTTTTCGTTTTTGACTCACAATGAGGGCGTGGTCATTTATCATCCATTGGCATTTGGCTTTTCACTCTTTCCCATAGCTGTTGTCAACTCAGCTTTTTCAGCTTGTTTTAGGGAACATATACATTGACAAAGTGAAGGGTCATGAAGTTCATATGTTTTAACCTTTGTACTTGATACATGGAGAAAGTGATACTCAGATACAAGTTAAGTGCACTGACCCACAGCTGCTAATGGTGAAAGCTGGGCAAAGCCCATCTGCACTGGGTCTTGATTTTTGCCATGTCCTGATACCTGTTAAGGTGTATTGTGTTTATTTTTGTTTATCAAAATTTTTCCAAAGCACTGTTCTTGACATTCCAATATATTACAGTGTGTATATTTAAAAAAAAAAAAAAGAAAAAAGAATAGCTTTAGTCCAGAAATCGTTGTGAGTTGTCCCCTACAGATTTTTAAGCGGTGGTGTTTGTTGCCTGCTCTGCAGAGTGAAGCCTTCCATGGAAAAGCTTTGTTTCCCGCTCCACCCTGATCAGAACGGCACACCTGCCCTCACGTTAACCTTCGCTCTTTAGTTTGGGTTTAATGTCTTCAAGCCAAGTGGCCTGTGTGTGGACAGTCGCGGCCTTCCAGCACCACCCCCAGGTCCAGTAGATGTAAAATCCTGCCAAGTTCAGCAGCTTGAGGCGGAGAAGTGCTGGGCGACTCTGGAGCAAGACAACAATAACTTGCATGCCTTCTTTTCCCCACACCATTAGAAAATGTCGCTCCCTTTTATCCCGCAGCAATAACGACGACGAGGACCTGACCCCAGAGCAGAAGGCTGAGCGCGAGAAGGAGCGGAGGATGGCCAACAACGCCCGCGAGCGCCTGCGGGTGCGCGACATCAATGAGGCTTTCAAGGAGCTCGGCCGCATGGTGCAGCTCCACCTCAAGAGTGACAAGCCCCAGACCAAGCTCCTGATCCTCCACCAGGCCGTGGCCGTCATCCTCAGCCTGGAGCAGCAAGTCCGAGGTCAGTGGCCACCATCCCGCAGTGTCCTGGAGGCGGCTGCCGCAAGCAGCGGAGGGCCGGTGCCCACTGGGCCCGGAGCCGTCGGCGTCTGCGTCCCTCCCATGCCTGGCACATTGGCCTGGCTGTGTTACGCTGTAAAGCGACCGACGTCCCTTGGGTGGTTCCGCCCTGGCTGATGCCTGAGCACCAGGGGACATAGGTGCCCGCCCGCCCTCCCCTTCAGGGATGGAAACTCTCCGAGGGGGGCAGTGGCGGAGAGCAGGCGCCCCTGCCCGCTGCCAGAAGGCCGGCCTGAACTAAGTGCTCTTGCTTTCATCTTCCACAGAAAGGAATCTGAATCCGAAAGCAGCGTGTCTGAAGAGAAGGGAGGAAGAAAAGGTGTCCTCGGAGCCTCCGCCGCTCTCCCTGGCAGGCCCTCACCCTGGAATGGGAGACGCATCAAATCACATGGGACAGATGTAAAAGGGCAAGTTCGGTTTCCACTGTTTCTGGAATCTCGCCTCTGTCACTGCCACTGAGGCATCAGCCATAAAAGTCACATTTTGCCCAAATTAACAGATAGGTTCCCCCCTTGGGGGAGGAATAAAAAAGTTTTGAAATAAGACATTTACTCCTTCTGTGATAAATGTATTAATTAATTTTCCTCTCTTTTTCCCTTCTCAGGTCCAAGTTGCCACATTGCTTCATTAATACAAGAGACCACTTCCTTAACAGCTGTATTATCTTAAACCCACATAAATACTTCTCCTTAACCCCTTTTTTGTAATATAAGACAAGTCTGAGTAGTTATGAATCGCAGACGCAAGAGGTTTCAGCATTCCCAATTATCAAAAAACAGAAAAACAAACAAAAAAAAAAGAAAGAAAAAGTGCAACTTGAGGGACGACTCTCTTTAACATATCATTCAGAATGTGCAAAGCGGTGTGTGCAGGCTGAGACGCAGCCCAGAGACTGAATGGCAATCTTTCCACACTGTGGAACAATGCATTTGTGCCTAAACTTCTTTTGGAAAAAAAATATAATTAATTTGTAAGTCTGAAAAAAATATTTAATTTAAAAAATTGTAAACTTGCAATAATGAAAAAGTGTACTTCTGAAGAAAACTACATGAACGTTTTTGTTGGTATTCAAGTCAGCTAGTGTTTGTAATTACTGGATATTGAATAAGGGGAGCTCGGCTGCCCTAGTAACAAAACCAGCAAACGTCCTGATGACAACGAAGTGATGACATTAGCCATTCCTTAGGGTAGGAGGAACAGATGGATCTTATAGACCTATGACAAATATATATATAAATATATATATAAATATATATTAAAAATTTAGTGACTATGGTAAGCTTTTGTTCATTTGTTTCAGACTTTTTTCTCCTGTAAAAAAATAGTACTGATTAACTTTTTTAAAAGAAAGATTTTACTGTAAATATGGATTTTTTTTTTCTGGTCTTATTTCTGTCCCTTTCCCCGGTTTGTTATCGTAACCTGTAGTGCCAACTCTGCTTCCGAAGGGTGGTGCAGGATGAAATGCTGACCCTGCTGTTGCTTTTCATTCATAAATAAGTAGAAAGTTGTTTCTCCAGTCTTTTGGGAACACAGGACTTAAAAGTCACATCATGTGTAGATATTACAAGCAGCATTACCAACACACGGCAAAACGAGTTTGTCTGAAATGTAATGTTGCGCTCGGGACCCTATTCTGGGATTTTCAGAGGTACAAGGTTAGAATGCTACAATGTTACCACTGTGCCTTCCAATGTTTATATCATCGGAAACATAACATAATCAAAGTGGCTGTGATTTAACAAAATGATTAAAGTGTTACCTACATGTGTAGCCGAAGTAGTGTGCAGTGAGGCGTTTCTGAATACATGGTCAGATTTTTGGAAAAAAACAAAAACAAAAAAAACAAAGTTCAAAAACCATCAAATGAGAAAATTGCAAGTAGTGTGACAGAGCTGATTGATTTTGTTGCTTTCTTGATTTTTTTTTTCAAAATGGGTTTTACTAAGATATAGATGACTTAACTGCCTCCTCCTTTGTCTGAAAAATGCCAATATTCAATCATCATGCAGCATTATAACAAGCCTTATAAGTCCTAAAGCATTAAGTTGCACTTTCTTGAGGAGGGGCAGTGCAGTATTTCTCTGGCCAGTATGAATGAAGTTTATACTTAACATATTTGATAGAAACATAGATCAAGCTATGGCACAGCAACTCACCAGATAGCTAGCTTTGATGTCTGGGCACAACTGAACCAACTCCCATCGTGAATCTTTATAATGATTGACTTTGGTGTATAGTGCAGTAAACAAATAGTGCTCCTAGTTAAGTATTTGTCAGCATCCTTTTGTCTCTAACTCGTTTCTATTTTTACAGCCACACAATCTTGGCATGTATTAAGAAAAAAAAATCCCTGTTCAAGTAGTTTTTCCACCTATCAGCACTGAGTAAATGCCATAAATCCATCGAAATGGTCTAAATGTTCCATCTGTTCTCCTGTTTTGCCAGTTATATAGTAATGAAATACATTTGTAAATTTTATGCAACAAATGGCAAACGTATCATTATTTTGAAATTGTGTATGTAAAAGTTATATTTTTACATGTAGACTCTTGTTATTATGTGTTTTAATACATTGTATCAGTTTTTGTTTTTTTTTTAAACTGTGTGGTTTAAAGTCTCATTTAAATGAAATAGTGAGCTACAAGAATCTGAATTTTATGTTCATTTCTGAAAATGTAAGAACAAATAAGATAGTTACCACGTGGTCATCTTTTACAAACCCATAAACATTTTGATTAGCTGTGTGTGTGTATGTGCGTGCGTGCGCGTGTGTGTGTTGAAAACTGTAAATATGTTCAGTAGCGATAAAACTAAAATACTTTGATTTGTTGATAAGTTCCTAAAATGTGGAGGTGGATTAAACCTTAGGAGAATAACAGAACTCAAACTTTATGAAAAGTTGTTTTGAGGCTTTCCTGTGAAATGTACGAACAAAGAGGCTCAAAGAAGGGCATCAAGGACAACATGGTAGGCTCTCCCTCCTCCTGAGTAACAGCAACATGTTAACGATTTCCTTTTAGTGGTACATTCTGCACTCATTTTGTATAGTCTACCAAGCGGGTATCCCTAGGAACAATATTATATAGGAAGCAGGTATACTCCGATCACATTCAGGATAAGTGTACAGAAGAAACTGCGGTGTTTACTCTTTAGGGAACTGGAAACACTCCCTGCATCGGTGTACATTTTCAGAACGGCACTTTTGATAACACGTTATCATGAAGGTGCTTCACAGAGCTGATTTAAAGTTTTTCAAATCTGTAAACAAAGCAAAAAATCAAATTGTAGTTATTTGATTCTTTTTTAAATTGGTGCTTTATATTCTGTTCTCACTCAAACAGAGTAAAAGCTGCAATTTATTGTTCACCAGCTTTGATGTATTCATTACTCGGTAATGTGATACCTCTTGTTGAATTCCCTTTGGAAAAAAGTGAAAAACTTCCTAACAGCCACCAAAAGCTGCTCACTACTTTTTGCTTGGTGGAGAAATGTGGTCTGCACCTACCCATATGAATCGGGTTGTATCCCCATTAAAGAAGACAAGATGGAAAGGGAATGTGGCCTTTTTAGTGTGTTTTTCTTGTCGTCGTTTTGTAATTATCAATCCCAGGTAAGATATTGGTATCCTGCGCTAGATTTTCGAATGAAATTTAGCAGAAGACAGTTAGGATTAAAGTACTATACAAAAATTTCACAAGGGTCCATACTAATACATACGTATTTTACATATATATATGTGTGTATATATATATGCACTCACATGCATACATATATATTATATACATGATGATGATATTTAAGCTGGGGGTCTTTGAAGAGACTTGGACTTTAAAAGCAACTTGGAACTGTTGATCCACCTCCACATTCAAGTAATTTATGAATATGCAGAATAGGGATCTGTTCATCTAGAAATTTTTTACCATTTGTCTTCTGTGTAGCTGCAAGGGACACTAATTTTATACAACTGTCAGTCCACCCAGTAATGCAATTGGTTCCGATTCAGTCTTCCGATTCCTTTTTTTTTTTCTTTTTCCTGTTTCTCAATTTTTTTTTTTTATTATTATTTGTGATCTTTATTTTAATGAGGGGTTGGGGGTGGGAAGGGAGGTGAACCAAGACTTGGGGTTAAGAGGATTTTCGTCTTGGATCCAACAGGCAAAATAGGATCTGTGTCCAAAAGTGAACTTGAGTCAGGAATGAAACAATTACAGCATAAACAAGCACAAAAATTTAGTCTGCTGGCTGACTGGAAACAAAAAAATGTCAAGATGGAATATGATGAATTCCAACACAATGGGGCACCAGGCCTTTAGGCCTCTTTATTTTGCTTTGGTTTTGTTTGTTTTTCTTTAGAGACATGCTCTTTCTCATGGGACTTGAAGTGGACTCATCTTTGTGCAGTGCTGGTTTTGCCATACTCATTTCAAGTATTATAGACATATGTAATGGTGAAAATATATGAACTGTGGCCTTTTTCATTCTTGTTACTTGTGATGCAATTAAGTGAAGATAAGAAAAAAAAGCAGAGATTTACCATGTATCAGTGCCTGGCTTTTTGTTATAAAGCTTTGTTTGTCTAGTGCTCTTTTTGCTATAAAATAGACTGTAGTACACCCTAGTAGGAAAAAAACTAAATTTAAAAATAAAAATATATTTGGCTTATTTTTCGCAGGAGCAATCCTTTTATACCATGAATATTACAAAAAAAAATTGTCAGATTCTGAATATTTCTTCTTTGTAGATTTTTGGAATCATTATGAGTAAAAGTTTGTTACTTTATTTTACTATTTAAAAGATGTTATTTTACCATGTGTTACTGAGATGAAACTGTATGGTAGCTTTTTTGTTTGTTTTTTGTTTTTGTTTTTGTTTTTTAGTTGTAGGTCGCAGCGGGGAAATTTTTTGCGACTGTACACATAGCTGCAGCATTAAAAAACTAAAAAAAAAATTGTTAAAAAAAGAAAAAAAGGGAAAACATTTCAAAAAAAAAAGATAAACAGTTACACCTTGTTTTCAATGTGTGGCTGAGTGCCTCGATTTTTTCATGTTTTTGGTGTATTTCTGATTTGTAGAAGTGTCCAAACAGGTTGTGCGCTGGAGTTCCTTCAAGACAAAACAAACCCAGCTTGGTCTAGGCCATCACCTGTTTCCCATCTGTAGTTATTCGATGAAGTCATGTACATGACCGTTCTGTAGCAATAAATGTGCCATTTTTATAAACTTTCTGACACTTGTTTCATTTCATTTTGCATTGTCCATATAGCTCTGATTCTCTTCTGTAAGTAAAACCACATCTATACTTCATTTTTCAAAGTGTTGGAGGTATTGACAACTTAACAAACAAAACATAACAAAAACAAATCACAAAAACAAATTTGAAAAGCAAACCACATGATTGGCCAAGGAAGAGATACCCTTAAGAAAAATGGAACGGGATGCATGCAAAACAAAAGGAAGCTGTCTAGAGGATTAACTAATTGAAGGAGTATAATTACTGTGCGTGTCCCACTGAAGCTATGCATTCGAAGAGCTCTGAACTGCGCCAGCGTTCTCGGGTTCGCGGCTTGCTAAGCCAAGTCAGCCTTAACCTTTGGGATCAGTTGGTCGACTGGCAGAACCTTCTCAGCTAGACCTTTTCAGTCAAAATCTAAGATGATTTATTTTGTATCACTTTGTTAAGAGCTGAATCTTGTTAACCACGACTACTATTCCACTGTATTTATACTTTCTCAGCCAATACCCACCCCACCACTTCTGGTTGATTCTGTTGACGATTTACTCCAGATGTAAACAACCAGATGGTTTTTTCTAACTTGTACAAACTGACGTGTGTCACCTATAATGGGAGGGAAAAATGTACAGATTAAAATTACTCAGTGTTATGTACTGTAAGTTAATATTTTTGTAGGATGGACATTGATCCACTTTGCAAAACCTGGAGGCTGTTTCAACATTGCATTGTAGAAATGTAAAGCAATGTGCACCATGGAAGGCAAGCCTGTGGTAGGTGAGCACTTCATTGCAGAATGTTCTAATCAAGTACGTGGTATTTGAGGATGTCTCCATATTGCTCTTGTTATTCTTTCTAATGGGATTTAGTGACTAGTTTACCTGAAGGAAAATGTTATAACGCCATTTGGTTTACGTGTGAAGTGCCCTCCGTAGCCAAATGTTGGATTTCTTTCTTTTTGGTTAAATTGTTTGCAGATACTTAAATTTTATGAAATTTCCAAAGATTTTGGTTGATAACCCCTTTTTCCTTCTAAATGATTTGAGATGTTCTTATGTTCTTACTGTGTGTTTTAAATATATATAAAAGAGCCACAAGCATTTAGTCTTTTAGTATTATATTTGATCAAAAAAAGGGGGAAATGAATTGGGCACCACTTCCAAGTCTCAGAGTCTATAGCATTCAACTGTTGAAAAAGAACGCATTATAAGATGTATTAAACTTCAAGATTAGTTCAGTTTTCAAAGAGAAAGATTGCTGGTAAAGTTAACATATTATCCAGAAGTTAAAATGATGCATTAGATAAGAAGGAAAGAATATCCCACAAACTTGAAACAAAATACCATTTTAACCTTTTATTTGGATTCGTTCACACAAGACCAAAGGAAAGGTGTATTCAAGACTTCCATTACCCCCTTTCAGCCTTCATAATTTCATCTCTCAGCCATGTGAGAGGGGAGGTGGCAATACAGGAGGACCTATGTGTTTCTGCTATGTAGCAGCCCGTGACCATAGATTGAAGTTACCCCAGGACTCTTAATGTTCCGCTGTCCCAAAGATCTCATGCTCAATCAGACATGCTCCTGCTTCAAACTAGTTACAGATCCACGAGCTCACTGCTCATGGCATGTGTTCCCAGATGGCCAGATTTGAAAGGACTCAAAAGGCAAGAGTCAGAACCACCTTGGTGCCCCTGAAAGATCATTTAAATAGAGAGGTGCTGGTGAACAAAGGTGACTTCAAATCGCAAGTTGTTGGGGAAGGAATACCCAATGCCACTGACAGGAAACAACTAGTTCTAGGCAAGAGCGCTTCCAGAGAAGGCCCTAGAAATACAGTATGCGCTGTCGGATCAGAATAGTCGAATCAGCCAGCCAGTCATTAGCACATTTGATTGAAGTGCTAGACATTAAGATTACTAAAGCTGTACCTAAGTACAGGAAGTATACGAGACTTTGCTATGAAAGGCATTTCACAAACACAGTGTTTAACATTTTTAAGTTGTGAACCCTTTGGAGATGAATGAAACACTGCAGAGAAAAAGTGCACACGGGAAATGGTGCATTCCACTTTACCAGTTGGTGAGTCTGTAGTCTCAGTGTGTGCCCTTGCCTTGGAGCCTAGATTACTAAACTTTGGTATAAAGCACCCAAAACTCTTGTGCTTGAGAAAGGAAAAGGACCGTTGCCATTTACCTTCATGGAGATGGCTGAGCTTAACCAGAACTGGACTTGTGTCTAGCTTTTCTGGGCAAAAGAAAGACTCTTTGTGTAACAGAAAATAATACTGTCCTCAATCACATCTGCTCCACTATATTTAGAAGTCAAATGGCTTTGGCTTTGGCATGAACATTCTTTGAAGAGGAAACAGGAACTTGCCAAGTGCAAAGTGAAAATGCTCAAACAGAATCAGACCTGCTGGCTTGAGGTTACTGATGGGAACCAGCTCATGAGTGTGCAGAACTCCATTGTTCTTGCCAAAAAATGACAAAATCGTTGAATATTAGAACAACTTGATTTCTTTGAGGAAGTGCTATCTTGTATTGCCTTTGTCTGTGAGTTGAGGAAGGCTAATTTGAAGATGAGGAAATGAAGGCCAAGGGCCCTGCCAAGTCCTCAGGTGAACACCTCCGCCAGCATCCTGACCTTGGGCCAGGGCCCGTCTCCCCGGTGGCCAGTACAGCTTCACCTTCCACATGAGCCTGCTCACCCTTCCCAGCATCCAGCATGTGTTTATTTGTTTTGCTTTAATCTTTACTGCAGCCTTTTTATGTATTTTTCCCCCCATAGGCGAGTTTCCAAACTTCCCTGCAGTTCTCCTTTTTAATCTTACCCTACAAATTGTGAGGATATAACTAGATGTGAGAATGCTCATGCAATAAGACTGCTAGCCAAACTAAAATTTACATGCTGGCCCACTTTTTCTAAAATAAACTTTCCCTTCTGGAATAACTTGAGCTGTACAGAACAGTTGCAAAGATAACACATCGCAGTCCCATATCACCCCGCTGCCCCTAATGGTAAAATGTTACATAACTACAGCAAGCACATTGGTCTGGGAAACTTGATTTGAATCTCACCAGTTTTCCCACTAGTGCCCTTTTGATAGTGCAGGATCCAATTCAGGGGTCTACTTGACTGTGGTCTGTGTACTGTGTCTCAAGGCTGACACAGGCAGTCTAGGTGTAGACTTTGTGGCCCCCCATGGCCCCAGAGTCTCATCACAGTGAAGATGGGACGACAGTAACAAGTCAGCTGACACACCTTTTACAGCTCCTCCATTGATTGCCTTCTTTCAAAGAGCCATCCTTCTGTAATGATGGGTCTTAAAGAGTAAGGGAAGACAAATCAAAAGGGAACGAGGGATGACCTATAGCACCTATCAGCTGAATCGTTCAAACAGTAGACTAGATGCATTCGTCATGAGTGCACCCCTGGGTGTTGACTCAGCGGCAGGCAGTGAAGAGTTGAATGATGATGGGCCACACCTTTGAGAAGTTCTTTTGGAAGGAAGCAGATGCCTCTGTGTGGCTGGCAGGTATTGCCATGAGGCAGAAGCAAGTCAGGCTAGGAGTGAAGGAGAAAGACACGGGTAGGTTCCGGAATGGACAGAGGATGTGCAAATGTGACCTTGCCTTGGGAGGGCGTTTTGATAAGCAGAGCCTAGAATGAGTTTCAAACTTCAGCCAGCTGTTCTGCTCTGCAAAAGCTCAGACTTGGAGAAACAGAATTTTGGTTGCTGAAGTCATGACACTGCATTTTCCTAAGTGCCCTTGTCTTCTATCTCCCAAGCAGTGCCCAGAAACACTTTCTGATCTGCAGAAATCTTCAGGGTTTCTGTGCACACAGCATTACGGCTGAAGAGGAATGGAAATAACTACAACCTTCCACAAAATTCCTCTCAGGACCTAAAGGAGAAGCGAGGGCAGCCTACCATGCATACAGGGAAGCCCAGGGGGAGCGCGAGAACTCAGGGGCCTCTCTGTGGCTCACTCAGCTCTCATTTGCTGCCCCCTTGACCTAAAACCCTCAAAATACACCATTATACCCACAAGGGTGGCACTATGGCTTCCAGGAGCCTGCAGCCCAAGGGCTTATGAAAACAAGTGGAGAGCAGCTACATGACTAGAAACTCACAGGAGCATGCTGGGCTCTAGTTGATGGCATGAAGAAAGTTGGGATTTGAGCCCCAGAATAAGTGAGGGAAAGGGTCATGAAGCCTCCATGAAGGAGGTGAATAAGATGCAGTTTGGTGTAGAGTATCTTCTAAATGGTGAGAGGTGTGGGACAGGTAGGAAGGTGTTAAGACTCAGGTACAGGTGAAATAAGTGCATGGCACCAGATTAAAAGGATCTGTGGGAGGAAGAAATGCTGTCATTATTATTTAGTATTTTTTACCAGTCTTTTTCTAAAAGGTCTTTGAGGTCACGCTGATAATCAGGAGCAATAGGTGAGAAAACCATTCCTTTCTCCCCCATGACTGAAAGTATAAGCTAGTGGTGCAGAGCTGGAACCACATCATGCCGTCGAGGCCACACTGTTGAATGTGCCATTTAGCCCCACTCGTTATTCTCACCTGCTGAGTGGGGCCAACAGTAACTACATCTAGGAGTAAAGATGTTAAGGCCTGTTGTACACTCCAGTAATGGTGGAGATTGCTTTGAAATTGCATAGCCTAGAGATATTATGCATCCAGGCTGGAGCAGCTAGCACAGCCTTAGTCTCCATTTGCAATTCCTTGCCTCCCCCATCCCTATCCCAGCCCACCCTGATTAGGCAGGACAGAGCATCAGACTCATGCAGTGAGTATTCCAGAATCTATTTCCCATTTGCTCTGTGGCTTACCTAGCCACTGCTAGCAATTTCTGCCCATGGGAGCCAGCTTAAGAGGAATGTGTTCATGCAGAAGCTCAATACAATAGCAGCAAATGGACAGCACTTCCAGAGTTGATGCACTCAGTTCATGGCCAAGCCAAAAATCAGCATTATCACCCGCACCTTAGAAAGCTGTGGGGCCTCTCCACGGCTCACTCAGCTCTCATGTGCTGCCCCAAGCTGTAGTCCCAAGTTTCCAGTTCAAGGGTGTGGTTGATGCAAGTTAACAGAGGTGAAGTAACCAGAGACCAGTCCAGGTCTGTTTGATGTCAAGGCTCATGGACATGTCACTGTCCCACAGCTGCTGGAGCTGTCTGGAGCTGGGAGGGGCTCACTGACTTGGATTAAAGCATGTCTAAAGTTCTTACAAATTTGGAATATGGCTCCACTTGTGAGACCGCAGCCCCACCACTGCCTCCCTAATGAAGTTCTTCTGCCATACGCAGTTTCTGTGGGCCTTGGCCCAACCAGACAACCCAGCGCCCGAGCCCCGCCTCCCTGGGCCTTCACACACCCTTCTCTTCATCTTTAATTCAAACATATTTCCATTGTCTGGACTCTACTTAAGATCATCCCATCAACTTTAACAAGAAGAGTCTTAATAACATCTGGGGATCATAGATGAACACCATTGTGTTGGGGACCAGGAACAAAACAAGCTTGTTATCGCAAGAACCCTAAAGCAAAGCAAACAAGCACAAATACAAAAGGAACCAGTGGAACTTTGGGGCATTTATTTTAGATCATCACGCACACCCAAAAACCTAGAGCTCAGTAAACTTTAACCCACATAATTCTATTATTAGTTACTATTATATTTCCATGTCCCAGAGGAAGAAATTGAGGCATCACCGAGAGAGATCAGTGGCAGCTGGGTAGTACTGGAACCCAGTCGCTCCAACTCCCAAGTCCGGATAGGTCAAAATTTGGCTGAGTGATGTGGATGGGAGAGTGAATAGGAGCATATTTTCACAACAATCTGATAAGGTTTACAGAGACACAGGAGACCCAGGGACATTAAAACAATCCCGTCTGTAAGTTCATGTTCCCAGTAAGTGAGAAAAGTGGGCATTTTAATACAGAGCCATCTGACACCAAGCACACACTAGGGCCCTAGACCTCACTGAGTCTCAGAGGGGACAGGGAAGCAATAGAGCACATGTCAGAGTGGGGCCCTGTGGCCACAGGCTTGACGAGTTAATCCTCTGAAGCACTCAGAGCAAGAAAACACTCAACAGACAGGTGTTCATTTATCCCTTCTCCAGCACAGAGAACAATTTACAAGTTGCTTGCTGAATCTCCTGAAGCCATACAGCTAGCATCCCACCTGGAGAGCAGGCCTGCCTCCCATTGCATCCAGAGATGCTCGCAAAAGAAAAATTTCACGAGGTGACCCCTTATCATCCAGTTTTAAACCTATAATGTGCAACCCATAATGTGTTCATTGAGCAACCCTCTGGGAGCTCCCGCTGTGCAAATACTAGGAGCAGAGGGTGATGGCTACCCAGGCTTCCTCCCACCCCACACACACCCCTCCCCCACCCCTGCAGGCCTGGGAGAGATCCTGGCTGGGTTGGGGGGTCAAAGTTGTGGGGATTTGGATTAGGGTGAATGGGGGGCCGTTGGGTGAGAAAGGTGTGCCCAGAGTACTTTCAGACTAAAGAGGGGGCCTGGGAACAGAGGAAGCAGCCCCAAGTGGTCAGAGAAATCTTCACAATGAAAACAGCCATTAAATTTGATTTTGGGTGGCCCTCCCTGGTGGCGCAGCGGGTTAAAGCACAGCACTGAGAAGCTAAAGCTGCTTCCGCATGAGTTTGATTCCCGCCTGCCCCGGAGGTGACCACATGGCGTGGCAGACCTCTCCTGACCCGCCCACTGCTCCCCTCAGCAGTGTACTTCGTCGATCTGCCTGTTCTGCTACCCACTCTGTCTCTGGTGGAACCTCTCACCGCCCCTGAGCCTCTGGCCTGTACCCCAGTTCTGTATGCACAAATAAATAAATCTTTAAAAAAAAAAATTGATCTTGGGGAATAAGGATGAAATTTCCAAGCAGGAAAAGGAAGGAAATGGTGTGTGACAATGAGACCCCTTCTTGGAACACCAAGCAATTCCAAATGACTTCACTGTAGGAACAGGGTGCAAAGGGGGAGGGGGTAAAGGGTTGGGGGGTGAGAGCCAGCAGGAGGCAGGTAGAGATCTAGATATGATAAAGAAATATGGGCTGGGGCCCTCCCTGGGGTGCAACGGGTTAAAGGTAGCACTAAGAAGCTAGCCACAGGTCAGTGCAAGTATGATGCCAGAGGTGACCCACATGGCGTGGCAGACCTCTCCTGACCCACCCGCTGCTCCCCTCAGCAGTGTACTTCATCAGTCGGCCTGTTCTGCTCCCCACTCTGGTGAATCCTCTCACTGCCCCCTGCACCTCTGGCCTGTACCCCAGCTCTATATGCATACATAAATAAATCTTAGAAAAAAAAAAAAAGAAAGAAAGAAATATGACTATGCTGTGGGCTGTAGTGGGCCAATGATAAGTGGAACATTCGTTGATCAGATCTGCACTTTGGAAGGCCCTGAGCCGCATACAGTCACTGTGAGAAAGGTCTCTGGTGGCCAGTGACTCACACCATCTCAGGCAGAGATCAGTGCTGACACAGGTTTAGTCCACTCTGTTTCCAGCTAGGGACTGCAGACCCCAGCTGTTCTTGTTCTTCTCCAGGAAAACACCTGCTCTGTGGGTTAGAAGCATAAAACTTCAAGAACAGTTTCAGAGACTGGCTTTACCTGCTTCTGAGAGCATTCCAGAACAGAACATTAATGATGAGGCCTATAAATGCGTTTTGTATCTACAAATTGTTCTCTGGTCTTACTCAATTTAAAAACTTTAATGATCCTTTTTTCCAGGAAGAAAGGGCACTGCCCAGGCCTTGGCAAAGCAGTTACTGAAATTATCACTAGTTGTTACTTATAGCCAAGTGCCACAGAAGATAAGGCTCCCTAGCTCCGGTTGTTACTGGCATGGGGTGTTTAGTCAGAAGAGGAATATAGCGGGCTTGGCTGGCTGTGTCTCACTGTGCTAGACAACTTGACAACAAGGCTTTATATTCCCATCTCAATCTCTGTATCTAAGGGATCTGAAAGCTTCTTCTTTTGCCCTAAAAGAATTTTTTTCCTCTTGTAGTCACAAGGTTTTATTTGAAAAGCAAAAGAAAGTCTAACCCTACAGAAAGTAAATTGCAAAGTGCATTGATTTTCCAACTTTTTTGTTCTTTGGGGATAGACGGGGAAGGAACCCAGTTCTGAAAATTCGGAGGAAGATACGTTGGATTAGGAACATTCTGATGAACTTAGGGAGGGACTTACATCTCCTATGTTCTGCCTAGCCTGCCTTAGCACTTCTGCTCTTGCCCAAGATGGTGAGTTGTCCTTGCCTGAAGAACTTACCGTGTAGAGGAATCTTCCTTCAAAACACTATTGTCCTTGAGAATCTATGACCACTACCTCTTCTGCTCCTCAACCTGTAGCCAAACTCAAATCCTAGTTGGCTCAAAAGGTACAAAGTGTGAGCTGTGAAGAAGTGGAGCGTACACCCAAAGATGGATGGTTTTGCTAAATTATATTGCAGTAGGTCTGTAGGACACATTGGTAATGATTCAAAATGTGCGAACATAGAGGACAGATGTATCCAATCAGGTCAAAATTATTGACATGGGCTCACTAAACATGTTCTCCAAATTTAATGTTTATGCTCAAGAAGCTAGGGAGGGCTCTTGACAATTTTCTTTGATGGTTGAAACAGGGACCCAACGTTGGTCTACACTCAGTGAAGTTGAAGTGCCAGAACTTCTTTGGTATCTTGCAGAAGTTGTTCCAAAATCTTCAGGAGACTGGAATGCAAGAATGCATTTATCATGCAAAATCTGCTCACCCATTCTGGGAGGCTACAGAGGAACTCGTCTTCACCACAGTGTTGAGAAATAAATTCTTGGGACAAGACTCTCCCTCCCCTAATCCCCAATAGAACGAGGGTGGCGGGGCCTGTGACTGACAAGTGCATCTGGGCAGCACAATGAACAAGGGATCAGTAGTGCACAAAACCGTAAGACTCAGACCCACCTGGCCACTGACTGCTGGTTTGCAGTAACCCTGGACAAAACAAGTTGGACAGGCCAACGTTGTGGTCATATTTGATCTATGGAAGCCAATATGCTGTTGATGGACAAAACAAGTTGGACAGGCCAACGTTGTGGTCATATTTGATCTATGGAAGCCAATATGCTGTTGATGGGGAAAAAACTGAAGTCTGAGTTGAATTGTCAATTCATGGCCACTGCAGGCCCACATGGGAGCCAGTTCACACACCCAGAGCCCTAAGTGAAGGGCAGGGAGAGGGAGACACTGCCACAACCCCAACTTACACTCCCTTCAGGGGGACCTGTGGTTATTTTCTAGAGTGATGGTGCACCCAAGGAAGGAGAATAATCTGGCTTTGGGGGCAAAATAGACAAATGTTTTTAAACAGATGCTAATTCCAAGAGACCTCAAATAGGAGGATAAAATAACACCCTGAAAATCTGGAAAACATGTCATCGACTGCTGTGAGCTTGAGCGCTTTCCAGTGTTTTAAGGCTTTGCAGAGGAATTTGGTGGTGATATGAACAGATGTGATTGTTTTGGTACAGTATGATGAAGTTGTCACTTTGGGAAGAACTACATGATTGAGCCATATCTCAAGTGACCAAGGTCTGATGTTACATGGCCACAGTCAGGCAAAAGCCCTTTTCAAAGTAAAAAGAGATTATTAGATTTTTAATGTGGCAGTGTACGTTCAGTGATCTGGCTTTAGAATCTGCATAGCAGCTAACCATTAAGATACTGACACTTGTCAAGTTTTGGTGTAATATCACAAAGAACACCCATGTTAATCGGAAAAGGTAATTAAGCATGCTTCCCTTTTCCAATCATATATCTATGTGAGGCTAGATTTTCTTCAGATTTTCAACCAAAGCAACATATTGAATACAGATGCAGACAAGAGGATCCAGCTGTCTTCCATTAAGTCAGATATTAAAGAGATTTACCAAACGCGAAATAATACCACTCTCTTCATTAAATGTTTTGTTTTGGAAAGTATTATTTCTCATTTAAAAAATGGACTCAGTTTTAAAAATGGAGTGGTTTTATTGTAAGTTTTTAAATGGATAAAGACTTAAGATTTCTCAGGTTTCATTTCTTAGATGATAAATATAGTTTATATGAATAAAATCTCTTTGGGGTCTTTGGTAAACTTAAGAGTAAGAATGAATCCTACACATTTGTGTCATGTACATTCAGAGTGGGGTGAACCTATTCCCCTGAGCCCTATTCAGGGCTGTAAACCAAGGCTACCTCAATAAAAAGACAATGATGGAGGACTGTGGGTGTCTTGGAGGTGGGTGTCATGTGGGCCTTGCATCTGAGGAGGTGGAGTCAATCCTGCTGAAATTTGTAAAGTGTTGTAAACCAATGTTACCCCAATAAAGTTATTTATTTATTTAAAGATTTTTCTTTTTTTTTTTTCCTTTTTGCATAGAAGGACTGAGTTGTGGCTACATATGGGGGGGGGAGGGGAGTGAGAGAATTCCCCAGAGGCAAATTGGTGCGCAGAACAGTCAGATCTACTGAAATACAATGCCAAGGGGAGCAGTGGGTGAGACAGGAGAGGTCTGCTGTGCCATGGGTCAGCTTCCTGGCCAGGAATTGAACTCAGACCACTGCAGAGGGCCGACATGGTGGTAGTGCTGAGCCTTAACCCTTAGGCCACCAGAGAGGCCCCACCCCAATCAATTTAAAAAGGAAGAATCCTTCATCCAGTGTGCAGAGTGCTGTTCCAGCTGCTGATTAAATGCCCTCAGGAGTTTGTGAAGTAGCCACAGAAAACCCAGGGCCCCTGGGGCTCACAGGGCAATGAGGCTGCAGTCCCTCCCACCCAAGTCTGCCCTGTTTCTTCCTGGAGCCACCACAACAAATGCCACAGACAGTGACTTCAACAATGGACATGTATTCATTCCTCTCAGTCTGAGGCTAGAAACACAAGATCAAGGTGTGGCCAAGTTGGCTGCCGGTGAGATCTCTCTTCCTGAAGCGTAAGGCAGCTCTTTCTCACTATGTCCCCACGTGGTGTTTGCTCTCTATGTGTGAAAAGTTGTAAAATTAAATAAATGTCTTAAGAAGAGAGTGATTTCTGGTGTCTCTCTTGTTAAAAGGACACCAGTCTTGTCAGATTCAGACCCCACCTTTAAGACCTCACTTCACTTTTATTACTCTACTGCCAAGTACAGTCACGAGATCGGAGCTGGAGCTTCAGCCTAGGAGGAGGGAGGGACACCAGGTCACAGCAGCCCCAGGCTGTTCCATCCAGCGCCTGCCCGATAGCACCTCCTCATCCCACTCGCTGCAGCTCACGGATCCCTAGCTCACGACGGCTGCCCTGTTCACATCTGATTTTCCTACACAGCCTATCAGCTCAGTCAATTCTTTACTGTTTATCTTCCCCACCAGGCTGGTAATTCTGTGAGAACAGGGACTTTGCATTATTGTTTACCAGTGTCCAGCCCAGGGCTCAGCATTTAGCTGACTGAATTAAAGAATGTGAAAGAACGATGAAGAAAATAAAAACAAGGCCCTCCCTGGTGGCACAACAGGTTAGGACGCAGCACTGCAAGCTAGCCACAGCTGCTTCAGTGTGTATTCCAAACCTGGCCCCAGATGTGACCCACATGGCACAGCAGACCTCTCCTGTCCCACCTGCTGCTCCCCTCAGCAGTGTACTTCAGTCAATCTGCCTGTTCTGCTCCCCACTCTGTCTCTGGTGAATCCTGTCACCATCCCTGCACCTCTGGCCTGTACCCGTGTATGTATAAATAATTTTTTTGAAAAATAAATAAAATAAAATAATTAACTTTAAAAAGCTTAAGGTAATAACAACAAAAAATAGTGTGAAAGGAAGAATGAAGGGAAAGGATACATTTGAGATGTCAATAATATGATCCAATGTGTTGTGATTCCTATTCTTTGCATCTTTTAAAATGAAATTAATGGGGCCCTCCCTGGTGGTGCAACATTTTAAAACACAGCGCTATGAAGTTCTTTGCAGCCTCCACAACACAAGTTCAGTCCCTGGCCCAGGAGGTGACCCACATGGTGTGGCAGACCTCTCCTGTCTCACCTGCTGCTCCCCTCAGCAGTGTACTTCAGTAGATCTGCCTGTTCTGCTCTGTACTCTGTCTCTGGTGAATCCTCTCACCCTTCCACCCACCTCTGGCCTGTACCTCAGTTATTGAACACACAAATAAATCTTTTTTTGTTTGTTTGTTTGTTTGTTTGTTTGTTTTTAAGAAGCGCTCATGTTCTTTAAAAAAAATGAAATTGTTGAAGAATGCCGAATAGTATAAAAAGGAATGTAATAAAAAAAATTGTTTTTAAGGACGTGTATTTTATCTATGAAAATGTCATAAAAGTTTTGAGTGTTGCAAAGATATACAGAAAACGGATGCAACTCAACAAAAATAAACAACCCTATCAAAAATGGTCAGAAGAGGGCCCTCCCTGGTGGCGCAACGGGTTAAAGCACTGCACTAAGAAGCTTAAGCCACTTCCGCATGAGTTTGATCCCCGCCTGACCCGGAGGAGATCCACATGGCGTGGCAGACCTCTCCTAGCCCGCCCGCTGCTCCCCTCAGCAGTGTACTTCAGTGTTCTGCCTGTTCTGTTCCCCACTCTGTCTCTGGTGAATCCTCCAGTTCTGTATGAATAAATAAATAAATCTTTAAAAAAAAAAAAAAGCTCAGAAGAGCTAAAAAGACACTTCTCCAAAGAGGAAATGCAGATTGCCAACAAGCATAAGAAAAAATGTTCGACATCACTTGTAATCAGGGAGATGCAAATTAAAACCACAATGAGATACCACCTCACACCAGTGAGAATGGCACATCTTCAAACAACTAGTAACAACAAATGTTGGCGAGGATGTGGAGAAAAAGAAACTCTCCTGCACTGCTGGTGGGAATGCAAACTAGTACAACCACTATGGAAAACTGTTTGGAGGTTCCTCAAACTGCTAAAAATGGAGCTTCCATATGACCCAGCAATCCAACTCCTAGGTATCTACCCAAAAGACACAAAAACACCGACTCAAAAAGCCAGCTGCACCCCATGTTTATCGCTGCTTTATTTACAATTGGAAAGACATGGAAACAATCCAAATGCCCAAAAGTAGATGACTGGATTAAAAAAGATGTGGCACATATACACAGTGGAATATTACTCAGCAACCAAAACAAATAAACACATGGCTTTTGTAGAAAAATGGAGCTGGAAAAGATCATGCTTAGTGAAATAAGCCAGAAGGAAAAGGAAAAATACCGGATGGTTTCACTCATAGCAGGAGTATAAAGGACCAGGGGAGAAAAAATAATAAACAACTATATACCAGAGACATTTTCCAGGGTGGAGTGAGGAATGGGATAAAAAATGGTGGGGGGAGGGAAGTGCACTGGCCTATGGTGATGACACAAGAGGGATTTGATGATGGGAAGCCCATGGGGATTACAACTGAGATGGAAAAAGTCACAAAATGATGTAAAAATAAACTATTATTTAAAAAAAGAGAGAGAAAACAAAAACAAACAAACAAAAAAGTTCTGAGTGTTGGATAAGGAATCATAGAAAGAGAGGGAAAAGGGGGAATGGAGGAAAAAAATGAAATGAAAGAGGTGTTCATTAGTCTATTTAGACTTCTGTGACAAAACACAAAGAATGGATAGTTTATAAACACATGTATGTTGCTTTTATTGCATGCTCTAAATAATTCAGTGAAATTGCCCTGGTGGAGATAATATTACTAATATCATTAGTATGCACCTTAAGTAAACAAACTAAATATAGAACAAATATTGGTAATTATTGGGCGAGAAGTTTTTTATGTATGGAAAAGCATCTCTAATGAAATAGATGGAAGTTTCTTTCCCCAATTTTCATGTGTCCATGGATGAATGTTATTTCCTGCTCTGGTGCACAAGGTCTAAGATCGCTTGCATGCCTGTTCTTCCCCTGCAGTGGCAGGCACTGGCGAAGCCACTCACATGAATGCTCAGGTGAGTGGAGGGCAAGCTGAATCTCAGCTGCCCCCCTCAGTTCTTGGAATCCCTTAGATGTTTGTAGGGATCAGGCATCAAAGGTGATGATTAATAATCTCTCAGCCAACGATTCGATTAGGTCTCTATCAGTGGTGAGGAAAACACAAATTGGAAACCACCTGGTTGGTAAAAAAGGTTTCTTACCCAGTCATTACAGTCATTCATTTTTCTAGTTTTCTAGGAAATATACCAGAGACGTTACCAAGTCTTATGGAACAACTCTGAATAATTATACCACTCAGACAACTTGTTTATTCTCAGAACAAGTTGAGAAAATGGAAATACTATTAATTGTAACACATGTTAGCCGATATAATCTTGTTGATGTAAAGAAAAAAAAAATGCTTTTTTTCCCCCCTAAATACTTGAAGTAAATTTTCCCTAAGGCCCTGGAGCTAAAAATAAATAAATAAAATAAAAAGGGAAAAGTAAATAATAGAAAAGGAAAACTTGAAAAAGGAAAAAAACCTACCGTGTAAGCTAATAAAACCTACTTTTTTTTTTTTTTAAAGATTTATTTATTTATTCATACAGAACCGGGGTACAGGCCAGAGATGCGGAGGGTGAGAGGATTCACCAGAGACAGAGTGGGGAGCAGAACAGGCAGATCGACGAAGTACACTGCTGAGGGGAGCAGCGGGCGGGTCAGGAGAGGTCTGCCACGCCATGTGGTCACCTCCGGGGCAGGCGGGAATCGAACTCATGAGGAAGCGGCTTTAGATTCTCAGTGCTGTGCTTTAACCCGCTGCGCCACCAGGGAGGGCCAATATAAAACCTACTTTTACCATAAAAGCCATGTGCCTGACTTTCAAAAAATATATAATTTATAATGTCTCTGAAATAACCATATCACTCTTAAATTTTAATTCAAAGAAGACAAGGTGCAGAGGCCTCCCTGGCGGGGCAAGGGGTTAAGTCTCAGCCCTATGAAGCTATACAGCCACTGCTGTCCAGGTTGGATCCCCGGCCAGGGAGCTGACCCACATGGAGCAGCAGCCCTCTCCTGTCTTGCCCACAGCTCCCCTCTGCAGTGTGTTTCAGCAGATCTGCCTGTTCTGCTCCCCACTGTCCCTGGTGAATGCTTTCACACACCCCAACCCCACACCTCTGGCCTGCACCCCAGCTCTTGTATACATAAATTAATATTTTTTAAAAAAATAATAAAAAGACAAGGTGCAGTCTCATCAATGGACCTTCAATATTTATTTCCAATATTTATTTCCCCTGCATGCTCTACCTGTCCAGATATATTCACTTTCTGGAAAAAGCTGCAACACAGACCCCCACAGACTTGGCAGGATTGAAACTGACCAGCCACTACTAACTAACTCCTCACCTAATCTACGTATCATTGCACTGGGGAACATGGGGTCCTGAGGCTCTTTTGGCCCCCCACTGCCAGCTTCTAGAGCTACCACCTGTGGCCTTTCCCCCAGGTCCCCATCTCCCACCGCCACCCACTGCCAGGTGAGATTGTGTTAATGCAAAAAATGCTCTGGCGCATGAGCACAGGGTACACGCACCTGTGATCACAGACACCTGGGTGAGACTCCTCAGCTCTGGTGTGAGTTGCCTCACTCTGAGGCTGGGGGGCTCAGTGGCTGCTTCCCTGTGGGCTGCTTGAGTCCAGTCCCCTGATTCAGCATTAAAAGCGTGAATGTCAGGTCTACTGAAGAATCCAAAATTCACTTTTTATCTTCCTAAATCACCAGTGAAGCCACTTGGCCTGGGATGGCTGCACAACAGCGTCATTGGGATCTCGACGGACTCAAAACCTACTTTCACTGCACTGCAGTGAGAACTATCATCTCCCTTTTGGTAGAGAAGCCCTTCAGGAAGGAACACAGTCAAGGGCTGTGGGATGCGTGTCCTGGTCTGCCCGGCTGTGTGTAGAGAAGAGAAATGAGACACTAAAGGCAAATGTGGAAAGATAAAGAAATTGCCTGTTTTTTAATTTTCCTTTGGTAATGAGAGCACAAAGGAAGGCTCTTCGAAGTCAAGGAAGACTCCTGGGAAGAGGCTACTGTGGAGCTGACTCTGGGAGTTTAAGTTTTTAGTGTGATTTCTGCCAATTCTGTGTTCACTGAAATTTGAGGGCTGCTGCTATTGGACATGCCTGGAAATCAAGAGAACTCAGTTCAGCTGTTATAAAGAAGCCCCCCATATTCCATGTAACCATGAAGGCAATACTTGCAAGTGATGCCAGCCTGACTCCCAAACACAGGTCAGTACAACTGAATTTCAATGTTTTTCCCACTGATTTAATCCAAAAGCCAGCCAGCCTTGTGGGCGGGTCCCATCACCCCACAATCCCTGGGTGCCGTGAGTGACGGCAGCATTTATAGTCCCCACACCTGGCCACCTGCTACTTATAGTGACGAGTGGGTTGATCACCTGGATTTCTTGTGTTTCTTCCTGAATCAATTCCAAAAACCTGGGGGAAAAATCGAAAGCAAATTCCCAGCCCTCAGAAAGGGGTATGAAAATGCCAAGCTATTTATGCCCTCCCCTTCCCAGGGCTCCCTCTCCCTGCCCACCCTAGCTGCCTTTTCAATTTGTCCTAACTAGACGACTTGGAAATGGGGCCTTGCTTCTCCAGGAAAGTAGTTTCAAAGCCCAGACCTAGATATCACAAGTTTACCCAATTAAAAGCTGTCCTCGGGAGCACCTTGCCAGAACCCCTAAGATAACGAGCCCCTGCCTCGTTACAGCTCACACCCTCTCCTACACGAGGAGATAAGGAGATGTGTTACTTGAGCCATATTTTTGGAAATTGCTAGTTAGTTGCAAAATGTTTCCTGAGGTAGAAAAAAAAAGCACCAAGGACTGTAATTATTGGATTGTTTCACTTTTGAGGCCAAGAAGCAGATGCTCTACTTTCAAGGCTTGGACAAGTATTGTCACAAGTTAACTCCTCTGCTTGCACTGGTTTGTCCCGGTTCACAGACTTCCTTGAAGAGGCCCACTTAGACCATCCCATCAGCTGAACTACTGCGAGGAGTTTTGCAAGGCTCTTTAAAAAGCTGCCCCATGTTGTATTCCACTGCTGATCAGATTTCAGTGTGATGTTGCTAGGAAAAATCGATAAGGATCATGCTAGACTAGAAAGGTTCAGGACCAAATCCCAAAGATGACATGCATTCCCCAGATTGTATGTCTTAAAACACTTTGTGTTTAGTAAAATTGAGAAATAGTTTCACGGGTATGTGCTCTTGTTCCCGGTGTTCTATCCGGCACCGGGAAAAATGACTTCCTGAAATGAGATAAGCCCTCATGAGGCAGGGAGATAGAGGTTGTCATGACTGGGAGAGTTTAAGTAACGATCATTGCATGCATTTTCTTCTTTTAAAATGCATGTAGTTCCATGGTAATGCCTGCTAATTTCTGAGAATTAATTTTTAAAAGCCCCGCGCCCCCCCCTTTTTTTTTTGCTGGTGTCTTGGAGTTTCATGGCTATGGGAGTGACT
Source organism: Condylura cristata (assembly GCF_000260355.1). NCBI lineage: Eukaryota > Metazoa > Chordata > Mammalia > Eulipotyphla > Talpidae > Condylura > Condylura cristata. The sequence goes on along the minus strand of NW_004567117.1, from coordinate 35,418,778 downwards.
GGATTTCAACTCATAAGTGCGGTTTGGACTGTTAGAAGAAACTCCCTTAGCTAGGTGGCAAACACTCAACTTCTCTTACTTCTGAAGATTGGGAAGTCCAAGTTCAAGGTCCTGGAAACTCTGTGTCTGTGAGATCTGATTGGTCATCTTCTCTTATCCTCATATGGCAGAACAGAGAAAAAAGAAGCAAGATTTCTGGTGTTTCTTCTTATCGGAGGATTCCACTGTCATGACTGAGTTAACTCTCCCAATCCTCACCTCCTAACACCATCCTATTAAGAGTGAGATGTCTCCAGTTGAGCTCTGGAGAGACATTTAACCCATAGCACGTGGTGTGTGTTGGGGACCATGGCAGTCTGGATGTGGGCTGTTCCCAGGTAAGCCTTCCTGGAAGAAGAGATACTTAATTTGAAATCCAGAAATTCAGCAAGCTTTAGCCAGGCAGTGGGCCAGGGTCGGGTGCAGGAGGGAAAGGGGGGTGGTAAGGTCTGCTCCAGGTAGAGAGGCCATGCCACATGTGCAAAACCCAAAGGTGACAGGTACATGTCTGGGGAACTGAAGTAAAAATGGAAATTTAGCAATTATGTATTCATTAAAGATACATTGGCATGCTTATCTGTCAGGCCAGTGATAAACCAGAGAATATAATCATAAACAAGACAAAAGTGTTCTAATTATGATAACAATTATGACATAGTTCTAATAATAACCATTTTTTCTCCTGACTACATTTATTGAACACTGGCTGTGTGTTAGGCGTTTGAGATATTTCTCAATCCTTATTTCATTCACACAAGAACTGCATGAAATAGCTTTTTAAAGCCTCATTTTACAGATGAGTAAACAGATACATATGAATTCAGCAGCTTGTCTTAGGTCAGCCTGTAGGTAGATTGTGGAGTCTGAACCTGGGCTTTTGGAATAGAGAACTTCTTTGAGTCCTGGATTCATGACTGAATTGGTTGCAAGGGGTTCACTGTGAGAATTCGAGTGAACAACTTTTCCTGGTTTGCCTGAGACCTAGGGTTCTCTGAAATGCAGGACTTGAAGTGGAAAATGGAGAATTCTGGGTAGACTTGTATGGTCGGTCCCAGCAGCTGAGCAGGGAGCTGGGTCCCATCTTGTAGAGCCTAATAAATAGGCTAAAGCATTGAGAAATACAGCAAAGCAAAGGAAGATACTTAGGCAGACTATGGATTACATAGGTGGCTGGAATCCTCATAGCGGCACAGACTGAGATGTGACCTCATGTGAAATGACCCCCAGTGACTCCTGATTGTGCCTGTGCCTTAGCTTATCTGCTACTGCAAGACTAACCACTCTGCATTGCTCATCTGCTTTTCCCAGTGTTGAGAGCTGGCCCCCCCTTTACCTTCTGCAACCCCTATTCATAAGATGAAGCTGGGTGTTTTGTTACCCTAGGTGAGAATGCTACCTCAAGCAGCTTTGGTAGCATCAAGTAGCAAAATCAGACTTTTATTGAGAATTGGATGTTTGGTGTATGATGGGGCTTTCAAATTGGAGACTTAAAATTAGCATTGGGTAATGGTTACAGAGCAACAGTATGGGATTCAATTGAGCCAGCAAGAGGAGACCTGGGATACAAAGACTGTTAGGATGTGAACTCTCCGCTGATGTGTTCCAATGAAGTGCTGAAGGATCTCTCGGGCCTCACGTGGGAAGTTCCTATAATGATCAAGAGAACCATTTTCCAGGGCAGGAGATGCCATGCTATGAAGACAAAGGATAGGAAGTCAAGGGGCGTGATTTCAGTCAGGTGAGTGGACTGACATGAGCTTGCTGGTTCTAGTTTTCATGTGCAGTCAGTTGCCTGTCACTGCTTCCCATCCTTCACTTGGAGAAATTTTACCATGGACAGTTCCCTATCAACCACCCCAATATCCATTCTATGTAATAGATTAAGGTACTCTAATAAAAGCTTCCAGTGCTAAGAGCCTAGCACAGATTTTAAATTGCACCCCCATAATTTACAAAGCAATTCTATCTGTACTCAGTGTCTCAACAGTGATTCTTTGTTTCTCAAACTTCCTAGGGGGTTCTAAGCTGGCCCAAAAGGAAGACAAACTCAATAATCCCTTAAGTTTCTCTATCCCTTTCTCAGATCCCTCTCCTTTAAACTTAATCTCTCACCCTCTAGGGTAGATCAAAAGCAAATCTCCCGTGCATATAGCTAGAGATCTACTGGATACATTGTTTTGGAGTATTTGTGTTGTGTGTTGCTACAGGAGTATGGGTGGGAATGGGTGGGAAGGCTGGCTATCATCCACACTGAGACTTTCACTACTCTCAGAAAACCTTCTGTTTCTCTCTATCAACTGAGGTTTCCATCCTTTTCCTAGAGAACTTCTGCAAGGACATACAATGGGATTCTCATCTTTGGTCCTTCTGTCCTCTTTAGAGTCTTTGTCTTTCCTCTCCTAGGGGAACTTCTGATCCTTTTATCACAGAGTAAGTAACCCAGGCCTGAAGTTCAGAGAAGGCAAAAGAGGATTTATTCAGATGAAATAGGTCAGAATGACTTGGCTCTTGTTATTTTCTGTCAAACAGACATCCAGTCATTGCCAGTAAGTCAGGTTGACCTTTTGGATGTGTGACCCTGGGGTAATAATATTCCAACTAGCCTGAGTACTGGCCCTCCCTTCCACCCCAGTTTCTGAGAGATGACCTATGAATTTGCCAATGAGTAGGACTAAGCATTTTGTAATCTAGAGCAGGACAGAGGAAAAGGCTTAAGAGAGGGACTAATCCATAACATTTAAGCAAATATGTTTTTTTCCCCCCTCTGTACCAATCTACAAGCTGTTGATCCTGCATAATATTCATCCTCCCTTCCTCAGATATGATTTGCAGTCTGCAAAATTAAAACACCCATACATTATTTAACATCGTTTTATGATAGTGGGTTAATGAGATAAAGCTTTCTCATGAAAACATTCAGCAAATAACAGAATTTTTCTGATAGTATTTATTGAATAAAATACAAGTCTCCATTGAACCTTATAAGTCTGGATGGAGAAAGGACATGCCATTTATTTTAGAAATCCAGACCCTGAGTCCACTTTGATATATGAATAAGCAATTCTGCAATCATGAAACAGTGCAACATTTAAAAGGGAAAGCTCATCACAATGTGGACTAGTTTCCAATGCAAGATTCCAGTTTGAAATGATGTTTCTCTGACCCAATTTACTTTGAAAGCTACTGAGGTCATTTCCTTTCAACTCTGTCCTCTATAAGCAGAGCTGTATTAACTAGTTAATTCAATTAAACAAATAGTTGAAATGATCTTTTTAAAGAATAGGATTGACCAGTTATTTCCAATTAACTGTATGCTTTCTTCAAAGTAGTAGGTATAGCCCTGTGCATGACTTTCCCTGTGGATCGGTATGGAGGGCGTTCAACAAATTATGCAGTGCCTGCTACTTGTGGCCTTCTCAGGGCATTGAGTTCTTCACAGAACTCATATCTGATATGCTGAATTTAGCTGATAATCTTAGAAAGACAAGCCACCAAATGATAACGCAAAGCAGAAAAGGGAGATTAAGAAACACAGCCAATATATTATTTAGAATATTCTAGTCGGGAGGCTGAGCCTGGAGGATCACTTGAGTCCAGGAGTTCTGATTGGGTGTCTGCACTAAGTTCCAGTATCAATATGGTGATCTCCTGAAAGGGGGGGAGGGGGGAAGGGAAATGGGGCAGGGGCCAAGGGTTGGGGCAAGGAGAAAGGGAAAAGGGGAAGAGGAGAGGAAGAAGAGGAGAGGGAGAAGAGGGGAGGGGAGGGGAGGGGAGGAGAAGGAGAGGGAGGAAGGAGAGGGGGAGGGAAACCAGGTGGTCTAAGGAGGGGTGAACTGGCCCAGGTCACAAAAATTAGAACTGAGCAATACATTTTGGTTGGTAAGGGGAGGTGGAGAGGGAAAAGTGAAGTCAGGGGGAATTAGGAGGGGGTGAGCCAGGATTGTGCCAAGTAGTGGGGAAAAGAATGAATGAAAGGGCAGTTAAGTGAAGGTAAAAGCTGAAGGGTTTAATTACCAAATAAGGTGTGACTGTGGATAATAGGTGGGCTAAATGCCCTTAGCTGTCAGATGAAAGTAAACCCAGCGAAGTGAGACTGTGGCCGAGGCACACAGACCACATTCTCTACCTGGTCTGCCCCTTACCTTTCATATCACTGCTTTCCTGTGTTAACCTTTCTCAGCAAGACAGTTACAGAAGAGTTTTGCTTCTCATAAATGCCCTATAATTGCCCTTGTCCATGAGCTTACCGCCTATACTACCAAACTGAAAGCAAAGAAAAAATTGACCAAAAGACACAAACAAGAATGAACTAAAAGGGTGTGACTGCAGGTTAATTCCTGTTAAGGAGCCAAAAACTGACACTAAGTGAAACTGAGGGACCCTAAAGTGTTACGGAGAAAATCTCATGTCACCTATTCTAAGGCCTTACCATCTATGCACGTGAAGGCAATGACAGCAGGCTATTAGTGTTGCTGGAGCATTTTAGTTGGTGAGAAGTCCAAAGGACAAGTAAAAGAGAAAGGGTTTCGAATAAGAGAGTCTCGGTTATATTCCAAAGTCACACATGCTCTCTGGGCAAATGCCCATCGAAATAGTCCAGGCCCAGAGTGGGATAGCTGAGGCCCAGCAGCAAAGCTGCCTGGAGAGTGAGTTTCAGGCACATACTGGCAGGGACCATAAGCAAGGGGCTAGGCAGAACCCAGAGAGCTGGCACATAAGGAAAGTAAAAATGTGCCAAATAAGCTGGACCCCTCAGAGGGCTGATATAATGGCTGCCACAGTCACTGAAGTGTCTACCTGTCAAAATGCTAACTCTGCTAAGACCAAGGACCAGAAGTGATATCCTCAACATGGCTCCCATTCTTCTCCATGCCATACCAGTATAGCCATCTCACTACTTTCTCCTTCCCAGAAGCCCCCATTCAGGAAGTCCAGTTCATGGCATGGTGGGGACTGTTATCCAAGGTATCTGAGATGTTGCTTCATGAAAGTGGGGGCAGGGAAAATGGTGCCAATCCCATGGAGATAGTGCTGTCACAAGAGGAGCAGAAACATGATACTGATTCTTCATGTTCAGATATTTTTGCTTTTTTCAGTTCCTCTCAGGCTGGCTCATAATAATATCTATTTTGTATATTTGTGATGAAGATTAAGTGATAACATTATCTTGTTATTTGTAACAACATGGCAGGAACTGAGGGGTTGAAGCTGAGTGAAATGAATGAGGAGAAAGACAAATACTTGATTTCACTCTTATGTGGTATATAAGGAAACAAAAGAGAAGAACAGATAAAACTAAAGCAAAAAACACCCTAGAAATATGAGTATAGAATTGAGGCTACCAGAGGAGCTGGGTGACACACGAGGCAGTAAAAGAGAGGAGCTGGGTGACACACCAATGGGCTATGATGGAAGATTATGGGTGCTTTGGTGGTTGGTACAATATGGTGCACCTGTACTTGAAGGGGTATGAATTTGCACCCTGAATCTATACTCTGTGTTAAGGCAGCATTACCCTATAAGAAATAATAGAACTAAAAATAATAAAACAGACCTCAGATTAGACAAGGTACATCCCAGGCATCACGTCCATGTACACGTCCTCTGACAAACCCATAGATAGGTAGGGCTGAGCACTGGCCCGAGCTGTCATTTCTCTTCCCTTATAATAGCAGCATCTCAAGTGTGTATTGCAGCTTTCTCAAAGCTCAGTGCCTATATTTATGTCTCCAGATATGAGCACAGGACTTAAGATCTTGCCCATAAGTACATACTATCCTCAACTATAGTGTTTAAGTCAAGGTTGTACAAGGACCGATCCAGCTAATAATACCCAATCCTGGGTTTTAAGTAGTCATCCCCAGGAATGATTTTCCTGTGAGACAGTACTAGCTATCAGGATAACTTAATTTAGATCTTCTATGGGCCCCCATTGACAATTATTCTTAGACTGAAGCTAATAAGTGAGGAAGAGGGTAAGACCTTTATAAATCCGAGCAATCTCTGGACTTTACACGAGCCAACCCATTTTGTCTTTGCCTAAACCAGTTAGAAATGCTTTCCTTGCAACACAGAGAATACTGGCCATTGGAGAAAGACATCTGATAGAGAAAGAAACCAAAGACTCGAGGGAATGACAATTTACTCCAAGCCAGATGGTTGGCTTATGAGACAGTTCAGCCGTGTGGAGACCAACCACCTCAAAGTCTCCAGATACCGCGTGGGCTCCTGTGTCAGCCCTTTTCTTCTGGGCTGTGACTGGCCATGCTGAGGCCTTTAATCTCAGCAGTCTCTGCCGCCATAACATCTCCAGCTGCAGGAAAGACCAGCTGCCCTAAATTTCCACTTTCCCATGCGTTCAGTTGTCAGTCGTCTAGAAACTCTTGATGTGTCTCATGCCCACGCACTATTTAATCAACTTCAGCAGCCTAAGCCTCCTATATTAGCCATCATATGCAGGGGTGTCCCAGTATCCCTAGCTGTTAGAACGCCATGAGTATTACTCTACTCATATACCCCTCCCCACTATACTCTAATATACCCCCAAGAACCCTAGATATTGTATCTGCTGCACATTTCATCTGGCAGTCTTTTGGGGGAACTTGATGGGGTTTATAGCTCCTAAATTTGGATCTTCAGTTTGGACATCTACCCTGAGCTTCAGCTGCATTGTCAATATCACATCTTGGATACCAGCTCATTCCATTGTCTTCTCTTCTGCTTGAATGACGTTCTTCCAAACAGAGACACAGTTGTCTCCTTTTCATCAATTAAATCTCAACACAAATGTCAGTTCTTCACAAAAGGCTCTCCCTGCTATCCTGATCAAATGGTCTCTTTCTACCCCATCAATCACTCATTTGACTTCATTTACACAACATTTTTGTTGTAATTTTATATTTATATTATGTAATATTTATGATTTATTCATTTGTCTCCATGCTCATTTTCTGTTTTTCCTTCATATGCTTTATATCCAGCTATTCTGTAATGAATCACTCTAGCACAGCTTGGCTTACAACAGTACACATTTACCATTGTGGGTTTCGGGTTGCTCACAAGTCTATAGAACATCAGGGTAGTTCTTCTCATCTTGGTTGGACTCACTCAGCTTTCAGCTGCTAGGAAATATCTGGCTTGTGGCTGAAACGCTTGACCTTCCTCGGCATCCTGTGTCATTTCCCAGCAGGTCAGCCCAGGGACAGAGTGTAGTCGTGTGCAGGACCTCTTGTGTCATTCTGCCCACCTATTAACCAAAACAAATCACAAGGCCAATCCCAGAGTCAGCTTTCGAGAGGGTGCTAGGAAAAGATATTGATGCAAGTAATGTAAAAAATTAAAGTCATGTTCAGTCTGGTGTATACTTTACCTTGTCTCCTTAGCACTTAAATTCGTGCTTGGGGCCCTCCCTGGTGGCGCAGTGGGTTAAAGCACTGCACTAAGAAGCTAAAGCCACTTCAGCATGAGTTCGATCCCCGTCTGCCCTGGAGGAGATCCACATGGCGTGGCAGACCTCTCCTGACCCGCCTGCTGCTCCCCTCAGCAGTGTACTTCGTCGATCTGCCTATTCTGCTTCCCGCTCTGTCTCTGGTGAATCCTCTCACCCTCTGCATCTCTGGCCTGTACCCCAGTTCTGTACGAATAAATAAATAAATCTTTAAAAAAAAATTTGTGCTTGGTACAAAGTAAACACACACATACATGTTTCTGGCATGAAGTTTCTTGCATGAAATCAAATGCTCCCCCTTTTCTCCACTCTCCATTGTCTGTGAGCACTTTCAACAAAGTTTTCTACTATGAATATGATGCACTCAATGGATAGATTTTTTTTTTGAAATAGCAACTATTAAGCCAAGTGGAAATTTATGTAGGTTTCAGAGATCATCTTTTAAAAGCACTCCCCTCTGGGAGGTATTTTGGGGTTAGAGGTGGGAGACTTTGTACAAGGTGGGAACTGTCCTCACCTGGAGTGTAAGTGCCATAAACACAGGAGGGGTTTCTCCATGACTGATGGCTGTGCTCGCTGCCACACCCAGGGCCTTCCCATTCAGGGGCCAATCAACTCATGTTAATTGAAGAAGTTAATGAAGAAGATGTTTGTTCAAGTCTAGGAAATTATGTGGAAAAACAGATATTTGGGGAGTTACTCTGGGAAGGAAACACTTAAGGTTGAAATACAGACGCTGTGAACTCAGACGAGATGTGTGTAGTAGGAGACCTCAAATCCTAGTCTCAAGATGTCTTGATGGTGGAATTTGAGGAGCAGAAGAAAGGGGCAGTGATAACTGAAGCGCAGGGGGAGCTCTACCAGAAAACACAGTGGAGGGGCTTGATTATCCAAGCAAGAGAGAGTGCTGGTGCCCGGGCCTCCAGGAGGGAGAAAAGATCAAGTCAGTGAAATTTTGCTTAGTTCCGTGTCATTCTGACAGGAATCACTTCAGTATGAGCTTCTCTGGCTCTGTCCCTCAAGCCCTTCCAAATGTCTTAATGCCCTCAACCAGCCTGAAATACTCTGAAATGAATAATTTGACGTGCTTGTAGCAGGCTGGGTGGGGGCCACCCAAAATTTGAGGTGTGGCTAGGATATTTCGAACATCTTTACCCTTCAAGTTCACCATGTGTACTTAATTGGGTTGGTGCTACGTTCTCATTGCCATTCCCCATCCCCCAGTCTGGAACTGAAGCTCCTATTGGTTCTTTTAAGCCCCAAGAGGCCTGTGGGTAGCACCAGGCTGGGGCCCAGGAAGGTAAAATCAAGCTGACTTTGGAATTGAGAATTATTATTCCCAGCCCTTGCCTCTTACGTATTAAGCAATTAATATCTGTGCCATCCTGTGAGGACACAGGAAAGCACGCACATCTCCACACATGGGCACCAGATGACTTGGATATGGAGCTGTCTCGTCTGGTTTTAGCTTCCCTTTAAAACACCAGTGAAAGCAAGCATATAATGTGTTCAGAATATTTGCCACATTCTATATGGGTTTAATAGAGAAGAGTCTCACTTTTCTTTACCACAGCACTAGACTTCCTTTCCTAAGTAGAGATCCAAAATTTGGAATAGAAAGAGCACTGCACTGAACTTTAGCCTCAGTTTCAGTGCTTGTAATAACACCGAAGGTCGAACCCATTCTGCATACATACTAGACATCATATACCGGCTGGTTTCTGACCACATGGGAGGCATTCAATAATGAATAATAATAATAAATAATAATAGTTTTTGTTGTTATCATTTATGGAGAATTCTGACTCAGAAGCTGGATGACTTAATAAGGTGGAGCTATAAAATCTTGCAGTAGACAATTAAATGAATCACTTGGGTTGCTTCTCTCAGAATCCTGCTTCAATCTATGTGTATTACCAGTCCCTCACATGTTTGTATCACTTTGCTGTTTCCAAGAGTATTCCCAATCGTTGGTGCAGAGGTCAGAATAGGCTATATTGTATAGCAGTAATGAACTGTTTCAAAAATTTCTGTCATGGACATGAAGAAAGGTTTAAGGCTTACTTCTCAATGGTGTTGTATGACTTTAGTGGGTTGAGGGAGCTTTAATCCACAGATTTACTTAGGAATCCAGAGTGATAGCACTTGATGATCTCAATTCCAAAGAGAAAGAGGATTTTAGAAGGTTTCAAACTCGTAAGCACCCTAGCTTGGAAGTAACATCTGTTTTCTCTGCTTATGACTCAAGTGTCTAATCACATGGTCTCATTCAACCACAGGGAGACAAGTCCAATCTTGCCATGCACCTAGATGGTGAAGAGCTAGAAGTTATTGGAAGAGCCATGTTGTGCTATTACAACTACTCTGGAGAGGGAGAGAATCAGTATTACCCTTCAGCTCTTAAAGAGGTAAACTAAATTTGAAGTGAAGACTCAGTGAAAGAAAGGATAAAATGACCAAAATATATTTCCCAGGCTTATTTGATCTTCAGCTTTCTCATCTCTCAGCTCACCCAAGAGCCTTGGACTTTCCTAAGTGTTGTGAAAGATAAAGGTATCTCTTGTTATATTGATGAAAATAATTTTCAGAAGTACTGGAGGGACTTGTTGCTAGGGAAACCACCTTGCAGTCCCATCCCCTTGAGGTCCTGAGGGGACAGGGTTGGAGGTCAATTTAAATTACCAATGGCCAATGAGTTAAGTAGTCATGCTTTTAATTGATGCCACCAAAAATACCTAAAAGAAGGGTTTCACACTATGGAAAACTGTGTGGAGTTTTCTCAAACTGCTAAAAATGGAGCTTCCATATGACCTAGCAATCCCACTCCTAGGTATCTACCCAAAAACACAAAAACACTGACTCAAAAAGACACCTGCACACCCATGTTTATTGCTGCTTTATTTACAATAGGAAAGACATGGAATCAACCCAAATGCCCAAAAGTAGATGACTGGATTAAAAAAGATGTAGTACATATATACAGTGGAATATTATTCAGCAGTCAAAAAAGATAAACACATGCCTTTTGCGGCAACATGGATGGAGCTGGAAAGGATTGTGCTTAGTGAAATAAGCCAGAAAGAAAAGGAAACATACCAGATGGTTTCACTCATAGTAGGAGTATAAAGGACCATGGGAGAAAATAATAATGAACAACTATACCAGAGACATTTTACCAGAGTGGAGTGGGGAATGGGATCAAAAATGGGGTGTACTGGACTATGGTGATGGCAGATGGGTGATTTGGTGGTGGGAATCCCACGGGGATTATAACTGAGATGGAAAAGGCACAAAGTGATGTAAAAATAAACCATTATATTATTAAAAAGGGGAGGGTGGGTTTCAGAGAACTTCCAGGTTGGTGAACATGTGGCAACTTGGGGAGAAGAGCACCTGGAGAGGGTGTGGAAGTTTCAAGTCCCCCCCCACACACCCCAGCCCTGTGCCTCTGTTCCCTCTGGCTACTGATTCATATCCTTGAGAATCCTTTGTAATAAATTGGCAACCTAATGAGTAAATGGATTTCTAGAGTTCAATTGCCATTTTAGCAAATTAATGGAATCTGAAGAAAGTGTCCCAGAACCTCTTATTTAAAGCCAGTATGTCAGAAACACAGACACTGGCCTGGACTTGTGACTGTCACATGAAGTCTGAGGAATTTCTGGTGTAAGAGGGTGGTCCCCAGGGTAAGGGGAGGTTCCAGGTTCCCTGCCCCACCCAAGAGATGGTGGAGGTGAGAAGGGAGGAAAAAAAAAAAGCTTTAGAGGAGCATGGGGAAGGAAGGAAGCAGGATGGAGAGCCAGAAGGAGACCTGGAGAAGGCGCTTGGAGCAGAGAGACGTGGAGAAACTGTGCTGGCTTCTTGGTCCTGGACTGGCTGGAACAGATGTGGGGAGACCCATGGAGAGGTGACTATGGCAGCTTATATCTTGATTTTGATTTTGCTCTTTTCTGTGGATCCCCTTAGGAAGGTGCTTAGACTTGTGACAGGCTTTCAGGCCTCAGTGCCCCTGCTTTGGGCTAACGCTGTCTGACTAGATATTTGGGTGCTTGATTTGGAAACTATATTTTTTCCTTTTTCTTCATTACACATGAGTTATATTAAAGTTCCTTCCCATTCATGGTCTTGTGCATTAGAATATGTTTTGTCTTGATGTGGTAGATGGCAGAACCTAGTTAGAACAGACAGTTTTGGGGCTTCTGGGGCGCCCCTCCTGCTTCATAACACTGGTTTATAACCAGTTTGGTCAGAAGCCCCGGAGGCAGCCTAGATTCATGGTCAGCTTCTGACCCCACGACACAATTTTTGGGTGTCCTCTTATTCCCCAGTGACACTTCCTGTTATTTCTGCCATAAACCACAGCTCTTGCCAAACCATCTAGAGATGCTCTCCTTATTAACGTATTAACATATTACTATGCAGTTGTGGGATTTAATAAGAACAGAGCAATAAATTGGTAAGGGACACTAGAAATCGGGTTTTGCTTATCTATTACCTTATTATTAAATACCTCAAAATAAAGTAGTTTAAAATGGTCATATTATCTCACTCACAGTTTAGGTCAAGTTTGGGGGTTGTTGATAACATGTTCCACACAGCTGGTGGTGAGGAACCATATCCTAAAATGGCTTCTTTATTCTTGTGTCTGGCGCCTTGGTTCTCCTTGGCATGTTTCTCTCTGTCTGTCCCTCTCTGTCACTGTGTCTCTGTTACTCTTTCTCTCTGTCCCTCTCTGTCATGCTTGTCTCTCTCTGTCTCTCTGTCACTCTCTCTCTCCATCTCTCCCTCTGTCTTTTTGTCTCTGTCAGTGTCTCTCTCTCTCTCTGTCACTCTGTCTCTTTCAGCTTCTTTCACAGCAGCGCAGGACTTTAAGGATAAGTGTTTTAATAGCATGACTTCAGAAGTTCCTCCGTGTTATTTTTGCTGCGTTCAGTTGGTCAAGTAAGTCACTTAAGAAGCCCAGATTCACAGGAAGGAGCTTCGACACCGATGCATGGAAGATCTCCCTTCTAAACTTCTAAAGCCTTAGCAACGCTGAGTGGCTTGCCAGAGTGAAGAGGCCTCTGCATCCCATCTAGAGTCCAGCCTTTGACCAAACTTCTCTTTTCTTTCTAACAAATTACAGCCTTTCTGTGTGCCTGAGATTCTTTACTCATAAACATATGAAGCTGGAAAGATGATCTCTAAGGTCTCTTTTCTCTCGAATGTATATTTACTTAGCAATTCCTATAATTTGCATCTCTCATTCAAATTTTGGTCAAGATTGTCCCCCATGAAAGCTCTTATGATTAATAAGACCTGTCTTTAATCACACACTCCCCATTAGTGAATTTCCTCAGCACACATGTGAGTGGCTTGTGCACTAAGTTCAAGTTCTGTACTTGTTTTAATGTGTCACAAGTCCCAATTCTCAGCGACTTCATCTGACATTGATCTCTTCCTTCCAAAAATTCCTATTACATTTTTAGTTCAAACCACAGAATTTGGCATTTGAGAACATGGTGTCTTGCTTTACTTTTAAATTGTTTCATGTGTACAAGTTATGTCTTGCCAACTGGACTTTAAACTTTACAGACACTATGTGTACTTTATACTTTTAAGAAGTTAGCATACTAATAGATGCAAGACGTGTGTAGTAAATGTCTATTGATGATATTTGAGTTTTTTCTTATGTTCTTATACTTACACTTTACCATTTGGCTTGTCACTCACAATTTGTTTAATTTATAAAGAGCAGACACTTTCTTTTATTTTATTTGTATCTCTCCAAAGAATGACTATCGCATATCATCTATACACACTTAATAAAATTTCCGGGGTAGCTTCTTCCTCGTGGTTTGCTGATCCAAGAATTTTACCTATACCAAGAAACTTTCTTTCAAACTTACCTGTGTCTCTCTCAGTGGTTCAATTTTTCTCATAAAACAGAGATATCATATTCAAACCAATAAATTGAATATTGGTACAATAGAGTTACTTACATAGATATTTCATAAACCAATCAATCAACTTTTCAAATTTGTTAAAAAATATTTTTGTTTATATATTAGGTATTAGTGGGAATAATATGGTACAATGTCACTCACCATGTGAATATGGAAATTCTCCCTTCATTACAAAATCAATCCATACCCACAAAAAAGGATGGAGAGAAGAAGAGGAGAAAAAGATGAGCCATAATTACATTATTTAAGGATAAATCTTATTATTTTGATGTTGTAACTTTTTCTATAAGCAAATGCTTAAAACCAAATGTTGTATTATAGCGTATCTAAAATGTTGACTGTTCTTTTTTAATTTGATTTATTTTACCCAGTCATTACTTTTCTTCAAAACTACAGTTTAAAGGCAACAAATAGCCCATTATGCATTTACCAGAATTTTGTCAATTATAATCTGTTTTAGTTATTTCTATTTTTTTTCATTATTCTAAAGCTGCTGTCATGAGCAGTTTTATTTAGTTTTATTTATAAAGTCTTGTCTGTAGTTGATATATTATTGTAGGGTGCATTCCTACAATGGGAATCATTACTTTCATAAGTTAGGACCTGTCAATTCTCCCAGTGCACTTGCCAGATTTTGAGAAATGCTAACCTAGTCTAAACAATACGGTAAAATGTGCACCTGGCCATGCCGTACTGTCTCCCATTCCCCTTGCCAGTAAGGGCTATTTCTGCTTGCCCTTCTAAGATCGGGATTTGCATCCAGTAGGTGCTCAGGGATGGCTTTCATGACTGATGATCCTTCCAACTCCTCCTTGATTGTAATTTATTGCCTTTGTCTGAATCTTAGCAGATGGTTGAAGTAACTGCCCAGAAGATGACACTGGGACTACTTGAGAGGTGCTTTTCCCACTCTGCTTCCTTATTAATCTCATTTTGTGAATCTGCAGGCATTTGCTCTCCAGGGATGGTGGGGAAGTGATCCAGGAAGCAGGGTGCCTGTGGCCACTGCAGATGGGATTCTGCACCGACTGGCTGCTGGGAGTGTGTGGGAAAGAAGACAGCTGAGACTAGGGTGGGAAGTTCCTGCTGTAGACTTGACCTGGCTCTTGGTTCCGATGGATGGGTGTTTTCCAGTGAGTCCTTCGGAATCTCCTATTGTTGGAGAATGTGCCATTAAATGCTGATGGCACAGAATACCCGGGAGGTAGCAGCATCACAGTCACTAACTTCTCAGAGGCCAAATCACAGGCTATCTAAACAGCAACTTGTGGTTGAGCTGCCGGGCGCCCAACCTGGTTTAGTGCTGAGACTGCCCTTTCATGCAACGCATTTAATGGCCCCGCATTACTGTCATCTGTGTCGGTGATGGCTGCAGTCTACGAGCCTGCTTGTCATGAGATGAGCAAGGCATGGACCCCTTCTATATCTAGCAGAAAATATTGTTTTCCTTAAAGGTGTGGCAGAAAAATGAGTAGGCACTTTGAGATAAGCAAAACAGGATGTGATCTAAGTGAACAGCTAAGGGGCCATAATGCATCCAGGAACACAGGACAGGGGCTACCCCAGGAGGGCTTACCCCCCAAGATTCTGTGTACATACACACAGGGGGCGATGAAGTCTTGTAGAACAGTAGTCATGGAGGTGCAGCAGGAGGTGAGCTGATGAGACGGGGTCAGGGGTGGGCAGCTTAAGGCCTCTGTGGACGAAGCTCTCGGCCCCACTAGGAGGAACCAATCTCCTCTTTCCCAGAGACCCTGCCTCCCAGGAACACTGGCATTGGAGGGCCACTCTGGAAACTTCCTTCTTGCTTATTTACTCTTCCTTTCCTCTCTCTCATTTGTTCTTGAGCTCTGCAGCATCTATTTTCCTATCTCACAGTGGCTTAGCCATCTCACCTCTGAGATTTTCTGAATCTGATTTATGGTTTTCATTCACTGCTGCTGCAACAGTATTTCGTTAGTGTCCTTTAGTTTGTATTGAAATGTTGGGCTGTGACTTAGTTCTCTTACATAGCATGGTAATTAGTAGAGCCATTGCAATTGTCAATTCTTTTCTGTGGTTGGCAGAATAGAACCCCCTGCTCCGAGATGTCCACATCCTGTTCCCCAGGACCTGTGGATATGTTATGGAGCAAAGAGAAATTAACATTTTCAGCTACAACTTTCAGTTGGCCTTAACCAAGGGAGATTATTCTGGTTTATCTGGGTGGAGCCAATGTAATCATGAGTCCTGTAAGGTGAACAAGAGAAACACAACAGGAGCAGGAATCAGATGTGAAGATGCTGCATTGTTAGCCTTGAAGATGGAGGAGGCCAGGAGCCAAAGAACGCAGGTGCCTGGAGGAGCTGGGAAAAGCAAGGAAACATTCTTCCCTGGAGGATGTAGTCCTTTGCAACCGCCATTTCTGTCCAGTGATCTTGAATGTCTCTATAATGGAAAGAAAATCAATTTATATTGTTTTAAAGCAGCAGGTTTGTGGCAACTTTCTATACAGCAACAAGATACTAGTATAATCTTGTACAACTTCTTGAATGAGGTTCAAGGGCAGTATTGTATTTCAGGTGAGACAGACGTACCTGACTTGGTGTGGAAAAGCTGCAGGGCTTTCCCCAAGCCCTGAAGGCTGTGTCCTGGAGGGACCATGACGCACAGGGCAGGGGTGGTGGATTCTCCTGGACTGGGATTGAGATAACAAAGTCCAATTATATTTACCTTTAACCACCTAGAAAGCATTTTACTATGACCTGGGCCAAAGTGGAAATTGGAGAAGTACCTGCTTATTTCCTTTCCTTTTCTTTTTTTTTTTTTTTAAATCCTTTTCCATCTTTGCCAACTGAGCTAACCTCTTCTGATTTTGGAGGGAAAACAAGAGGGAGGAACATAGGGAAAAGCGATTTGAATAGTGGGTGAAAAGCAGACAGAGAAATGCTGAGAAGTGCCCCACACTCTAGTCAGCTCAGGTGTGGGAAGATCAAGCTCTCTTTGATCCCAACTGGCTACTGGAGCTGCATCCTCTTGATATTCACGTTTGTAGTCTGTGTGTGGCCACAGCATTCAGGAAATCATTCAGGCTCTTGCATTATGGCAGAAAGCACTTGTGACATTGAAAGTCCCCATCAGAGCATTGATAGTGTCAACCAAGCTACCTGTCGTTACCTCTCCTATTACTAGTTTGTGCACACACGCACACATCCCTGTGAGTTACGTGGACGGGTTGATGGCAATATTCCTGTCATAGACTGATGAGCCTGATGGAATATATAAAGAGTGTTTCGTTATGCACCTCCTATGCTGGAGAAATGCAAATGAAGTCAAGTAAAGAGAGCTCCAAGGAGCTGCACCAAGGCGTCAGGATGCAGCTTGCTTATTTCATTCAGTTGCCTGTTGTTGGTGCCTTCACCGATTTGCACCTGCAATTACCTCTTCGCACCTGGGAGTGCACAGGTTTTGTTGATTCCATTTCAGGAATGCTCAGCCTACGTGTTTCCCAGAATAAGAGTCTTCTAGAGCTCTGAATGCAGATACCAAGGTGACAATTACTTATGTTCTTGATTGTTTAAAAAAGAAACTAGGAAAAGGTGTGGGGGGGTGGAGGGGAAAAAAAAAAACAAAGAAAACGTGGGGAACGTCTCCTAGCTACCTTCAAAGGAACTGAATTTACAAATCTGGGAACTTTCAACCTCTACTGCTTTTAAGTCTTGGTGAACTCAGCCCCCACTAATAAGATGCAGTGATTCCACCAGCAGATCCAGGACAGACTGTCATTTTCCACAAAGACTGCTGGAAATCATTTACACTACAAGATTCTCTGTGGTGATAACAAGGTATTCAAAATGAGAATGGATCTGAGATAATCTTCAAAAGGTTCCCAAGTGCAATCTACCCCCACTTTCTAGAAGATTCCTCTGGAAGAAAGCAGATGCAAACATATCACTTTAAGTTGTTGAGACTGACGTGATTTTCTGCACCTGTGCTGGAAGATGCCTGTCATTTCTGGATGAGGGGAATTACACAAGATGAGGCTGAAATTCAGCAGACGTTGTAGGTCAAATAGTTGGCTCCTCCATGAGCGAATAAACCATACTTTTCAGTGTCTCTTTGTTTGGGGTTTCTTCATACACAACTGAGTGCTATTCAGACCAGGGAGCCCAATGGTAGCTCCAAACTACAAAGATAAATGACAAATATAGAGTGCTTCTGAGTACATTGTCACCTGAGAAAGAACGTGTGCTCCAAATGATGGGAAGCTAGGTTAAGGCAAACACTGTTGTGAGGTTGTATGTAGAATAAAAGTCACCTGTAGACATTTAAAAATGCATTTTTAAAATAAGTACAATGGCTAAGAGTACAGATGTAATCCTGCAGGATTTGTGCTGAGCTCTTAACATCCAATTACCTGATGCAACTTGCTCAAAAAATCTATGATAATGTGGACTATGAGCATCAGTATTGCACAGCTTAGCATGCTGAGGCTAGAGAGCTGAAATATCTTTCCCAAGGATTCACTAGTGTTAATTTGTATAAAAAGTAGTGAATTCAGTTGTCTTGATGCCAGAGAACAAGCTTATAGACCCTAGAGATGATTTATAAATATGCATTCATGGGTAGAAGGGTAGTTTTGTCAGTATTTCATCTTAGATTCAAGATTTGATATTGACCCAATATTGTAACATACTAGGAGCCCAGGGCTGGGAAAAGGTAAATGAGAGAGGGCCATTGAAGGAGATTCATTTTCATCACATGCTGCTATTTTCAAAATGCACTTTCTGAGCACTTTATGTATATAGAAGCATCCCTGATAGTCCCTGAGCAGTCTGTAGAATACCTAATAATGTAATAAATTTATGCATGGGAACTGTAGTATTTCTCCATGGACCTGTGGAATAAGCAGTGAGATGCAAGCTAAATTTCTGGTATTTCACTCAGCTTGAAAGATCATGGGGCATGGGGTAACGCAGGAAATCAGAGATCAGTTGACACACTATTTTCACTGGAGCTTTCCAAAGGAAGACATCAGGATGAAGCGAGTCATACATGGAATTATTCCACATAAGAATGGGTGCATCCCTGGAAAATATTTCTCCCGAGTACATTTGTGCTGTGTCAGTTTTTCAGTTGAAGAAATTTAGCTTCTATTTTCCCTATTTGCTGAAAGAGACTGTAAATTCACAGTAGCAGATGGCACCTTCTCAGAAACCCAGTTATGCAGACCTGTAGAGCACAGAGGGACGGACTTCGAAAGCAAGACAAAATCAGCACAAAAATTCCACTTTAAAAGGGAAGTAGACCAGTTTAGCAGCCTTGTCTAGTTCTTCAAATCAGTATCTCTTTGGCTAAGGTGCTATGCCCATAAAGACTCCTGGGGGCAAGAAAAGAATTGAAACATGAAAGAGGAATCACTAGTTTCTACAATAAATTTATACTTCTGTAAGATGGACTAAGCATCATGCAAATAAAAGCAAGGAATAGTGGTACAACTTTATTGGATGTCTCAGAAATACGAATGCATAATCTCCTGTAGGGGTGGCTGAGAACAGTGGAAAAAAACAAGGGGCTTCATAGGGTTGATATTCATGTAGTTAAATCATGAGGTGTTGTGAGTGATGGTAAGGGGTGAACTTGGTGATTTTGATACTGGAATTAACCTGACAGCCATGTTCCAAGTGCAA
The DNA here is from genome assembly GCF_000260355.1 of Condylura cristata. Taxonomy (NCBI): domain Eukaryota; kingdom Metazoa; phylum Chordata; class Mammalia; order Eulipotyphla; family Talpidae; genus Condylura; species Condylura cristata. The sequence goes on along the minus strand of NW_004567117.1, from coordinate 35,399,678 downwards.
GTAAAGGACCTCAAAGGAAAATGGAAGAGGTGTGAGACTCACTGCAAGTTCACCCAAAGGATGATGGGGGCCATGAGAACACTTTCCACCTATGAAGATCAGCTCCAATGTCATTTCACCCTCCCATTATATCTGCCTACAATTAGCAAGTCAGCAATTTAAGCAAGAGTTCATATGACTTGCTGGAAGGCACACGCCGACGAAGCTAGAGGACTTTTTTATGCGTGATGGATATATTCCTCCGTTCAACATTTCCTGCATGGCTGTGACCAGATACTGTGCTTATTAGCACTGGAGCTACAGAGGGAAATAGCCTCAGTGTCATATTTCTTTACTTACTGTTACAGAATAAGAACTAAGCAGATGTCTTCCACGGAGGACACAGTGGGATGCAGAGTAATGGAGTTCAACTCTTTGGTTCTTGGTTCCCAAGGCCCTCAGAACTGAAGCAGAGCTAAGCTGGCATTCAATACGCACAAGGCGCAATTTGATTATTTCCCCAATTTAGAAACCAATGTGGGTCTTTTGGCCCATTCCTTCTCCAGCCATTTGGAGTTCCATTTCTCTTCCCTCCTTCCATACAGTCAATCTGCAATGTATGCTTTGCCTCTTCTCTTTTGGACCAGCTGTTGCTTCTCACTCTGATGGGTTTGAAAAACCTATCTGTCTTGAAAATGGGGGCTTCCAAATGTAACAATGTCAGAACGGTTAGGGCACCAAAAATGCGTACATACAGGAGTGAGCGGTCCAACAATAGCCTGCAAGGGCTCCCCATCACGGCTTGCTTTCAGATCCTCTGTGACTTGATGTTTCCCGGCTCTCTTCAGTGTTCTGCGTCCCCTTCCTCCTCTGTTGTTCATCAGAGAAGCTCTGTTTTCTATTTGGTGCATATTGATTTTTCAATAATCAGCAGAGTTATTGGTTTACAACTTCCTGTGTCTCATGTCTCGCTATGAGAGTGGTGTGTCTAGCCCTGCGGAGATGCTCAAGGGCACTGGGACCGACCACAAAATTTGCTGTGTATGATCAAAAGAGCAGAGAGGATGAATTGTACTTCCAGAGGGTGTAACATACATGGTCCTTGATTTCATAGGAACAGGGGAACCCAGAGGAATGTCCTGCGGAGGCCAAGTTTGGCAGGCTTCATGCCTGCTGACAGCAAAGGCATTTATGGCAGAACATCTTAGAAAGCTGGAACCTTGTGAAAATGACTTCAGGAAGTCATTTTAAGGAAATAGAGAGTCTGCAGATTCAACTTACTGAATCCCAGATGTAGCACATCTCTTAAGCCAGTATCAGGGGTTTGGTAGTTGAGAGCTGAGTGTATTTCTTTATCTCTAACATGCTGGAAACAGGATAACACCACTTTTCCTCAGACCTGCTTTGAGGTTTCTTGTTTGGTCAGAAGCCCTAATTGATTAATAACCCTGTCATGTCCCTGCACTGTGTGAACAGAGAGGATTTGGGATCAGGATGTAGGAGGCGGAGGCAACTTAGAGATCATGTAGCTCAAATTTCTTATCTTGTAGATAGGTAGATAAGGCCAGAAAGACTAAGGAACTTTCTGAAGGGTACAATTAGTCAGAGGCAGCATTAGGATGAAAGGGAAGACTTCCCAAAGTGTAGTCAAGCAATGTTTCATCTGCTACGCACCAAGTCTCCACTAAGCATGGTAACCCGGGATTCTCCTCAAACCTTAGCTAATTTCCATTTACCAAATCACTGCTTAGTAAAAGCATGACTTTAAGGGATGAATTTGGCCCCATCTCAATAAGTGAATAACCTCAAGTGTGATGTATTTAGTGCCAGGTTAGATTAGTCTTCTTCTAGGACAATGCTATCCATTGGAAATATAATATGGTCCACATCTATTATTTCAAAAAGTTTAAAAGTCACATAATTTAAGACTCAGTACTATTGAAAACACTGTTGAGTTCAACAATACAATAAACATATGATATTGTCGATGTGGCATTTTACATCTTCGTTGCACTGCCCTTGCAATCTGTGTGTTCTACTTAATGGCCACATGTGGTGAGTGGTCATATATTAGACAGCACAGCTCTAGAACTGGTCTAGGCCCCTTTGCTGTTCTTTGCTGAATTAAAACCAGAGAGGGACATCAAGAGATTTAATCTCTTAAGAGGATATTGACTAAATGAAAACCAAAAATTTCATGTGCTGTTTCCAAGAATGAGAAGCAATCCAGAAGATGAAATTTAGAAATAGACGTACTCAAATGTCTTTGCATTTTAATAGGTTTCTTTTGGAATGAGGGTCTAGTACATTGAATTGGTACTTGAAGAGTGTAAAATGAATGGAAACTGTAAATGAACTACTTTATGAATTTATAGTGATTTGGCCAAGATTTTCTCCTTCTGCCAACATTTCCTCATCGTGCTGATCTTTCACTGTTAGTCAGCTGATATGGTTCCAGTAACCCTCACTAGACTCCTCTAGGCCCTGATCCTATAAGTTCCTTGAGGGAATTATCTGGAACATGTATTTTTTTCCACTGGCAATATCTTACTTTCCTACAGAATAAATTTCTTTGAAGGCAGAATTTTCCAAGGTTGAACAATAGAGTATATATATTGGTTGCACTATGGAGGCTGAGGGAGGAAGGCAGGTTTCTCTGTGTGTGTGTGTATGTGTAGGAACATGAGTTTAATCTCCATAATATATGAAAAATATAAAAATGATATAATATGAAATATATATTACAAATTATATATTATATGACTATATATAATATATAAATTATATAACTACATTTATATATAATTAGCATTATAATATTCCACAGAGTCTGACAACTTCTTCAGAGATTAGTTAAGGGAGGACTTGGTCAGCATCAGGATCATTGTCCCCATTATTTCCCTGTTCCACACCTCACTCACACACAATAGGACAAGAGGGAGCTCCAGAGGGGAGTTTTTTCTTCTAAAGAATGTGACAAAGTCCTCATTTGTATAAGCCTGTGAGACAGGTCTTGCTCAGATTATTGGGGTAAGAAGGACCTATACAGGTAGTTGCATCCTGAGCTGATGCAAGAACATTAGACCAAATAAGTAAACAAATAAAAACAACTTCCTCCTAATGCTCAACTCTGGTAAAAAGTTCAACTTTTGCCAAAGGACCCTGGTGAGTCCAAAATCCAGTGGATCTTCCATATGTTCCAACCTGATCTTGGATATTTGCCTCCCTCTCTAAGCCTAGAAATCTCACTGCAGTGTAGTCGATCACCACAGCCCCTTTGAAAGGAGAGTGCTAGCTCATCCCATGGTCTCTCTCACCCAGATGTCTTGACGACATCAACTTACTTGATCCCAGGCCCTTGCAGCCACCTCTGGCGTCACTCCAGGCTGGCCAGGAAACCTGGTGTTCCTTGCCACTGTGTAAGGGGACTCTCTGCCTCTGACCTACTCCAACGTGCTTCTCCGTGGGACAGTTATTACAATATCACTAACTTCATCAGTTATTGTCAGTTTCCTGGATATCTATTTGGTCCAATCAAGCCCATCTAGTCCCCAACTTTTGGGAGAGAAGAGATTGGCTACTGAAGTTTTGCCTACATCCTATCACCATCTTATCCCATTCTACCCCCAAACCATATCCTGTTAGATCTTTCTCAAGAGCCCTTCTTATATTTGTTTCTAATTTGGATATGGGGTGTTGTTTCCTAACCACAGAATGACTGGGAAATGACTGATAGTCATAATCTAGCTTTGCCCAGAAGACTACCCCATAGCCTTCCCCTGAGTTACCTGCTTATCCCAGTTTGGTCCTAAATTCACTCCCATGAAGCAGTACAAACTAAACAAGCAAGTACAACACACTTGCTCCAGGAAACCCAGAGCAGGGTAAGGACATTAGGTGCGATTGCTGATTCATTTTACTGAAATGATTGGGTGAAGCTTGAACATCTGTGGGTCCTGGAAAACATAGCTGTTGAGAATCTAGGGTTAGTAGGAAAACTTCAGAGGCAGTGTGGAAGTTAGGAAACAGAGTCCATCTGGATTCCTGGATTGACCCACATGTCCATGATCTATCTGCAGAACGCTCAAAGGATAAGCAACAATCACCTGGAGACATGACTAGAGTGTGTGACTGGTCATGTACAGCAAAAAAACATCATAGTCAGGTGGTTAAACATAGTCTCTGCTGATTGTAAATCATCTTATTCATAAATATATATTTGGCCATTAAATAATGTCCCATGCAATGAAAAGACAAATGCTGACTCACTAATGAGCTTAAGCAAAGTTATTAATTTTAAGAATTGCTTCAGTATTCCTTTTTAGAAAACACCTGGAAGGCCCTCCCTTGTGGCGCAGCACTGCAAGCTGGCCACAGCCACTTCAGTGTGAGTTCGATCCCCAGCCCTGGAGATGACCCACATGGCCAGGCAGACCTCTCCTGTCCAGCCCATTGTTCCCCTCAGCAGTGTGCTTCTTCAGTCTGCCTGTTCTGCTCCCCACTCTGTCTCTGGTGGGTCCCCTCACCCCCCGCCCGCACCTCTAACCTTGTACCCTAGTTCTTATATGCATAAATAAATCTTTAAAAAATAAAAAAAACACATGGAAATTATGTAAAGAGAGGGGTATGTATTAGAGTGAGTTTGAAACTTTCTAGCCTGTAAGCTAGGCTAAAAATATAGACATTCACTACTGTTTTCCCTCTGTTCACCAGAAATTTCACTTGTCACAACAAGAAATTGATATGAGTTTACCACTTTACTAAATGCAAAATGCACTGGAAGCCACAACTCAACATATGTCCATCTCTCATTAAATAGTCACGGATCTTTAAGACAAAATGGGTATTTGGTTTTTTTTTTTCTAATAGAAGCAGACTGATTAACAAATGAGCTCTAATTAGTCCCAGGTGTCAGTCTTATTTCCCACAAGGTCCAGTCAACATTTCTTTCTCCTACAGCCACAGGCTGCACCCCTGGAATGGAAAGCACACCCCCTCTTTCTTCTAGCTAAGTACTGCCCTGCTTGTGTGCTGCTTATGCTGTCACCACACCGCAGATGACACTTTGGTTCCTACAAGATAATCTATCGCCAACGTATCCCAAAGCTTTCAGTGATCTGAATAGAAAGTTTACTGGAAGGGAGAGATTGTTTTTTAAAATATTGCATCTTATATTCCAATCAGTTTTCATGTTCATGTTTGGCATTGCAAAACAGGAAGGAATTTTAGTATGCCAGTGTTACAGTGACAGCAGAGCGAAGGTCTTGGAGATGACAAAGGCTTAGCTGGAGGGCTGTGGACTGTGTCTGCTCTGTCCAGCTCCCTTCGGGTGGAGTTCAAGGTCAACAGATTGTGTTTCCTGTACTGGCTACTGCCCTAGAGCATTACCAAAGTCAAAGAATTCGGCAGAGTTATCTTCCCTTTGCGGACTGTTTCTCATGGATTTCCAGGATGCTTTAATTTGTTTAGAAAAATAGTAACTGGTGCATAGGTCTTCCTGTTGGTGTTCTGTATGTCCTGCTGTAAATACAAACAAACCATTAGCTCTCTATTAATTTGTTGATTGTCAAATGTATTAAAAAGACGATTTTTCTAACTTTTCGTGGATTTTGGACTTCGAAGGGCATTTTGTTAGGGTACTAGCAAAGGTAATCTGCAATACAAGTTCACCTTGGCAGTTTGAAGACTAGTTTCAATCCCTAAATTCACTTCTTTGAAGAGCTTCACTAGTCCCCAGCTTTTGTGAGCAAAAAAAAATGCTGAAGATTTACCAGAATGTTGTAACAATGAGAACGTCTTATCCCATCCCCACTAGATCTCCAAAAAGGAGCATAGACACTGTTTCCTTTCTATGGCTTCTTCCTCCTAATACAAATGAAACTCTCATTAAATCCTGGAGAGGTGTGAAACCTATTTTGCCATAACCCATGTCATCAATATTGGAGAAAATCATTTGGGTGGAGAGAAAGGCCTGAGATGGAGAAAACCTTCGACCTTCCTTCCTTTCTTTTTTTTCTGGTTTAATAAAATCTCCCAGCCTCCTGAGTCCACTGTGGTTTTCTTGAATTGCCAGCTGTTGCACAGCTGGCGGCAACCTAGATCAATGCTGATCTTTGGCCAAAATGAAGGACTCGGTAGAATGGAAAGTTGGTGAAGACTCAGTGGGGCCATCTGTGGTGTGTTCTTCTCCATGGAATGTGAGACACCCAAGGAAGAGGTATTGGACCTTAGAAGGGGGGGGGAATCTTCAAACAATTGGCTTTGGAACAGACACACAAGAAAATTCACCAGAAAGCTACTGTTTCTTGTCTTTCATTCACTGGCACAGGGTTAGAGTCTCTTTGTTGGATTTCAGACTGGAAGCACATGCTAAGTCCTGGAGTATAAAGCAGGACCTACACTGTTTTGCTGGCTGCCACCTCTCCCCACCCCCATTAAAGTGTGGTCAGGGGGTAGGCATGTGGGCAGGAGGCTTCGGGAATTTGTCTTACTTCCAGCATTTTCACTCCTGTTGCTTATTGAAATGGCAAAATCTCCAATTCCTCGGATTCTTTAATCTTTCCTTCTCCTACTACGGGGGTTAAGGGTGATCATTAACGAGAACTAAATTTAACGAGAATTAAATGCACAGAGACCTGACTTTGCAGCAAGGGTAGAGGAAAGGAACACTATCTCAGCCATATCTTCCTTTTCTGAATATTTCTGCTCTTTTCTTTAAGTATAGTATAACATATGTAGTATATAAAATATATTGAATTTAGCAACAGAGGAAATAAGTGACTCATTATTGGATAGTTGATTCTCAGAGAAAGTTTACAAACCAAGCCTTAGTTGCTGTTATCACCTGGACGGTTTATCTGTACACGATATAAAACATGGATATATCATAAACGGTGGTTCACATTTTTTTATTGAAAAGCTCTGCATTCATTCATTTTATTTTTAAATAAAGACTTATTTTATTTATAAGAGCTGGGGTGTGAGTGGTTCAGTGCAGTTAAGCGATAGAGTCAGGCAAGTTTTCTGACAAGCAGGTGACGCTCCTGGGTGAGGTTCACTAGCCCCCACAGGGGTCAGAGAAGTCGCACTGTCTGGGGAACACAGGTAAACTTTTATAGGGCATGGGCCTTGCTTTTTCAGAAACTGATTCACCAGTGATACTTATCAGTTCCTGAATTCAGGCAGCTCCCAGAAATTAGGGGGCTCAAGTTTGGGAGGCTCCCGGCATGTAGACAGGAACAACCCCAGAGTCAAGTTTTCCACCCCCAGTCTTGCCCCGGCTGCCTCGACCTTACAGGGTGTAGGCCAGAGGTGTAGGAGTAGGTGAGAGGATTTACCAGAGACAGTGGGGAGCAGAACAAGCGAACTACTGAAACACACTGCTGAGGGGGAGCAGCGGTGAGACTGGTGAGATCTGCTGCACCATGTGGGTCAGCTCCCTGGCCGGGATTGAACTCATGCCGCAGTGGCTACTGATAGCTTTATAGTGCTGAGACTCAACCCATTGTACTACCAGAGAGGCCCTGAATTCATCCATTTTAGACAGAACAATCAAATAACTAGATGGGAAGTAAGAGGCAGTCATTTGGGACTTGACATGGTCCCACTGGATGTGACTTTTCAAAGTGGCTTGATGATTTGCAGCTACTGTTTCCCAGAACCCTGTGGCTCACAGTCCTGCCAGGGGGTCAGAGGCACAATACATTAAACTGGGGCTTTTCCTCATCAGCCAACCATCCCAGTTGGGAATCCCTGCACCGTTCTACCTGCTGTTTCAGGCTAGCTCAGACTGGGCAGAGCCATTTTGCAATTTAAGAACTTCGGATGGACTGTGTTGGTGTCCTGAACTGGCACTGAGAAATTTGTGGTGAACAAAAATCTCAGTGATTCTAATGATCAATCATCTTAGATAACTATCACTTCAATTGAATTTTGTGAACTTAACATTTTTCAAGCTCCAGCTTTAGATCTGTTTTTTTTCTGCCTCTACCGGTCTTTTTTTTTTTTTTTTTTTTTACTTTTCTGTCTGAAAACAATTCTGTTCTTAGCCTTTGCTATTGATCCTATCCTTGCTGACTACTGCTCTCTGAAGTTCTTGTACTAAGGTCTCCAATATGGTAGGAGGGGGTGGGGCTCAGTGTGGTGGTAGCATCTTGTTCTAATATTCCTGGGCTTTTCGTAGAGGACTGTGTTCCCTTCCTATTATCTGTCTTTGAGTTTATTTGAAATTGTCCTCATCTCCAGTTCCAGGGATGGTTTCTAATTCCCCTAAACCAATAAACAAAATCTATTCCTTCCTTGGTTATGGTGGTTAGCTTAAGGATGGGCATAAGAAAAAGAGAGAGAGAGAGAGAGAGAGAGAGAGAGAGAGAGAGAGAGAGAGAGAGAGAGAGAGAGAGAGATGTCATAGGTGTCTGCCCTTGATTTACTGGAGATACTAGGGGGGATACTTTCCTTACCCTGGTACATGTGACCAAAAAAGGGACACCTTGGAGACTAGTTGGCAGCCATCTTGAGACTCTAAAGGAAAAGTCTACCAAGAGTGAACCCAACATTGAGGAAGCGAGGCTGAGAAACACAGAGAAAGAATTTGTATCCTAGTTACATTGTCAAGCTTGTTGCTCAGTTAGAGTATTGAAGTAGTTCAAATTGACTGATGATGAAGCTCCAAACCAAGGCAGTAGCAATAAAAGGCTTCAAAGAATAGACTTCATAGAGTGTGGGTGTGAGAAACAGAATCAAGGAAAACATATAGGTCAAAATAGATTCTTGTACTAAGGTCTCCAATATGGTAGGCGAGGATAAGGTTCAAGGTAGTGGTAGAAGGCTAAATCTTGGGTAAGACAATGCATCTAATCCACCCATTTCTACTCTTGGTTGACCACTGTCTATCTAAGGGGTGGAAGGAAGAATGGGCATGCAGTTAAATTCACTTGGTTTGAGTTTGAGCTCCTCACTTGATAGCTCATTCATTTGCTCATCTTACCAATACTTACTGTCTTGTGTTGAACCATATGCTTGAGATACAACCTTCATAATCCTCTCTATAATTAGCCATGCCAAGCTGAAATAATGACGATTTTAGAACCTGATAGAAGTTATACCTGTACACTGTATCCCACTTTTTGAATTCAAACTAGTTACAGGAGAACTTGATACACTTTCTCCAGAGACAAAATGTACTCAAAACCTTAGAGATGAGCAGAAAATCTAAAGCTTAAAGTATAGATTCTGTACTATGACCATATTGACTCTTTTCTAGTGTAATGTGAGATCAACATCTTAGCAAAGAGGTTCCATGTTTTTCTTCCCTAAAAGTAGTGAACCATCAGTTCCTTCAGACTCCATCTCAGTCAGATTTGCCAGAGTTCACAGGGCCTGCAGTTAGCCAGTTCCTTCTGGAAATCACATTGTCTTAGACAATATTGAACCCTGATGGGTGGAGAAGCAAGAACGCCTTCAATGGTCTTGTTTGCAAGCCTTTGAAGTTCCTCCTAAGTCATATTGTGTCAGTGGAAACGCTGGTCTGAGAAGACTCTGGCAATTCCTTTCAAAATGCACAAATGTTGAGTGTGTGTTTTTAATGGCTTCAAGCAATTAAAATAATTTAGAAATAATTAGAAGTAGCAGCTCACTAAGCCAAGAAGGCTGAGGGTCTGGATGGCCACTGGCTTATTGCTGTGGCTGGGACAGAGTTGTGAAAGGGATGCTTAGGTCAATGGTGGTTCCTGCTGAGAAAATCTGAGCATAATATAAATCAGCTGTTGCCTCTGTGGTACAGATGCCCCTAAAAGCGGGTCATTAGAAATTAACTGGGGAGTGATGTGGGCCTGTAGAAAAATGACAATTAAATACAAATGCAGGAATGAGTATACGAAATATATAAAAAGCTCACATAACTAAAAATTAAAAGAAAAACCCAAGAAAGTATTTTTTCTGAACTAGAATCCTATAGAAATTGAAGCCAAGTATTCAAAGTGTTTGAGCCTGCAAATTCTTCAAGGCTATGTAGGGAGTTTAGTGAGCTGGTAGGGAATGGAAGGAGCTTTCAGAAATTGGGTAGACAGTGATCAATCAATGATAGAAATGGGTGGATTAGGTGCACAGTAAGTACATTAAGATGAGAGAAAAAAAATTCAGCACCAGAAGGAATAAAACATTTGAGTTAGGTGAATCAAAATAAAACATAAGGAGGCTGAGCCTGGGTTATCTGCTGTCAGTGGGACTTGCTTTAGTGAGGAATTTGAGAGGATTTATCACCAGATGATATACATAAAGAATAGTTCCTGAGTCATTGAAAGGACATAAACAAATGAAGTCATCCTGCACGGTGACTTTCCTTTTTACCCACAGTTGAGACAAATCCATAGACGTGTAAGAACAGCAGGCGAAACATATCGTCTCTCTGCTTGCTTATTTTCTAGCTCCAAGGAAAAGGTCAGTCTTGGTCTTTTCCTTTGAGAGAATCAAATTTTAATTTGAGCACTTCTTGCCAAGTGAATTCATCCTTTCAAATTAGAAAGACTGGGGTGAAAAAAAAAAAAAAACAAATACTTTTTCTGTTTGCTCCTATAAATTAAGATCCTTTCCATTTTACGAGAACGGTGAAAACCTGGATATTCAGAAAGTCAGCTTCACCAGAAGCTTGAGTTTTTAAATTCACAACAATAATTACAGGCTTTTCTATTTTTCCAATAGCAAGGAATAGCCAGTTTAAACAAAACAAAAACAAAAAGTCCTACAGAGTAGCTATTAGTATCCTGCCCACCAAGGCTCATCTCTGGGTCTCAAAGGCATCAGCAGAGGTAGGTCTAGGACTGGAGTGTCTATACAGCCCTCTCTTGACACCTTGCTGAACTTCCACAGGGGTCTGCTGCAAAAAGAAGGTTCCAGCAGGATGGTCTGGATGGGCCTAGTCAGGTAATTTAGTGACTCTACAAAACAACTTCATGGAATTGGAGAAGTTGATCTGGCCAGTACTCAACTGTTTCCCTGCACCCTGACTCTAGAGAGATGTAAAGGGGACCCAGACATTGATACCCCCAGAACTCTGAAGGCAGCAGATGGAGTGGTTAAGGGTACAGTCTTTAGAATCAGGCAGCCTGAGTACTAGTCATTCAGGAAACTCAGAAGAGAGAGGGACTTTGAGACCACAACTCTCAGCTCCCAAGAGCTGAGTATTTTGGAAAACAAAGCACGTAACGGAGTTGAATGTATGGTGTGAAATAAATTTTAGAAAGAGAATTGGTAAAGACCAACCAGGCTGTCTGCATAGACCAGAAAAAAGTGGTCGGAGCTGGTGAAGGAGGAACATGAGAGTGGGAAGAGATTTCCTGACTTTCCCCTGAGAAGGAGGCCTGATCCTTGCCCACTACCCTGAGGTGGACATGGACCTGGTAGTGGACAGTGAAGACCAGCAGTAGGTAACTCACTGGCTAGATGGCTGCAGGCCACTGGGCCTTGGGTGAAGTCTCCATGTCAGCATGGATTTGGAGTAGAACAGACAACAGACCAGTTCTAGGAGGCAAGGGCAAACAAGAGGGGTGGGGACGAGGCCGAGAGTGATGGGATTGGGGCCATCTCTCAAGGGCAATAGAGGTTGCTGAAGACTGCATGTGGGTCCTTCCCCAGCAAGGGGAGAGAGCGAGGTCAACCTGTAAGACACTGATATCAAACTTAGGAAGGACTAAGGAGTCCCTGAAATATCTGGATTTACCCGGAGATAACTAGATTTACTATTTTGCCAAAAGGCTCACTGGAGTATTAAAAGATGATTAATTTCATTCTGAAAAATAATATATAGTCTGTGGCTTGTGAATTTTGTCTCTGGCCAAGGACTGAGAACAGTGAAACTGTAAACACCTTAGGACAATGGAGAACCTAGAAGACCTTTTAATAACTTGAATATTACAACAAATGAAATGAAATGAAAGCAATGAGAAAAAAAATGAAGTTTTGAAAAGAAAGTGTGGGTCCAAGAGCCATTTAGAAGAATTCAGAAACATTAGCTTTAGTGCACAGGCGAAGGGACAATTTAAACATGGTAGGTCTTCAAATAATGTGGGATTGTTCACTGCGATTTGGTTCTAAGTTGATGAGAAAAAGAAATGGATCCCCACGAGGGCCACAGTCTGGGTGGAGTTTGCATTTCCTAACCATGTCAGCTGACTTTTTCAAAGAGAATTAAGCAACTTGTCCAGGCCAATTCAACCAATAAAGGGATAGAGTGCCAGGAAATTTGCCCATAACTGAGTTTAAAGAGGCTCACAGCAATTGAGGTCTACTCAAATTGTGTCATTTTTATTATTATTATTATTATTATTATTATTATTATTATTATTATTATTATTATTTTATTATTATTTCAAATTGTGTCATTTTTAGGACACACAGGTAGCTAGTTTTATTTAGCCTCTTTTAAGTACATATTTGGACCGCATTGGTATTCAACTCTAAACTCAAATTTATAATTGCATAGACTTCTTCATTGAATACATGAGAATGTCACAAACTCAACTTCTAAGAGAAAACCAACCACGAAACTGGACTGAGGTGCTGTGATGGAATATACTGAATGAGTAGAATTCTAATGGACAAGGAAAAGAAGTTGTAAAATTTTAGAAGTCTTATGAGTAGCGTCCTCTAGGGAGCAGAGTGTCAACATCAAGCAGAGTGTCATACACATCAAGGGTGTGTATGAAGCCCAAATTTCTTTTATTACATAGGATCAGACTGAGGTAGGATGTAATTCAATGACTTGTCCAAAGCCACTTGAGCCACGTGAACTAATATAAGCATGAACTACAGGCACATTTAATGCATAATGCTTTGACTCCATGCTGTTAGGATGCTTTTCAAAGTTTCTCTGGGCTCTGAAAACAGATTTCTTTATTTGACATGAGAAAATGATAACCTGTTTCAGAATTTGCAAAAACAATACACTCAAAACACAATTATAATATTTGAAAAGGCAAAGGAAGTTCTGGTCCGATGGATGCTAAAGATCTATAGTTTCTCTCTATCCCATCATCGCTTTCATTTCCCTTTACAATAAAACCATCTTGAAACACTAAACCCTAAACATAGCCTGTACATGACAGCAAAGAAACTTCTAGAAAAAGAATAAATTACTGAATGCAAGCATGGACTGTAATTTCTTGACATGGAATGGAAGCAGATGCGCCCAACTTAACATGTCGTTATTAAATTCACTTCCAACTGGCATTTTCTTCTTCTTTTGTGGGAGGAAGGGGTCTTGGCACAAAGCTCTCTTTTCTGTTAATCAAGCAGCCCTGTTTTTGTAGATGCCAGAACTAAGTTAATCGTGGGTCATATGTTCATATGAATAAAGGTTTAAGCTAGAGACCTAAGTTCTAGATTTTGTTTCTGCCACACCTGGCTTTAAGACTAGGCTGTCAAATAACTTGGACTACCCCTTCAAAAGCAGTAGGATGTAATAGCCTGTTGTATCTTTAGTATCCTTGAGCACCACTTATTAAAGGGTAGCATAAGCTTGCAAAAGGCGAGTTGTTGACATTTAGCAAATGTCTGTGATGGGCTGAACACAGTGCTGGGCACCCTGGATGGCATGTCATTGTTAATCTAAGAATGGTGGACGCCAGTCAGGCATTCCCAGCCGAGGAAGTGCAGATGAACAGGGGAAAAACTTGCTGGAGTCACAGTTTGGAAGCAGCGAAGCTTTGACCACAAGGCCTGAGCCCTCTCCCTTGCGCATGGAAATCTGGAGACCATAGTGCTCACTTCCTCAGTCTCCAGTAGATGAACTACGTGAGGGAAGTTAAGGATGGCCCAGCCTTACACAAGCCTGACCCATTGAGGAACTGAGGTTGCCTGAGGTGGGGGTGGAGATGGGGCCTCCAAGTAGTTTCACCTGGAGATTGAGGATGAGCCTGAGGCAAGAATGTAGAAATGGCCCAAAATGTCATTTTTCAATGTAAACAAAGATGTTGGATATGTGTGGATGTGCTTTGAGTCTTATTTCTTGAAGAGTGAAGGCCTGGGCTCTCCACATCACATTCCCACCTGCCTGCTGGGAGAGAAGTGGTCAGGGACTTAGCAAGAGGGAGTCCTGACTGGCGATTCCTACTGGCCCAGGCAAACACCCCTTCACGCACCATGGATCTTGTTACCCTCTCACACAGGGTTAGAATGTTGGGCTTGGGCCCTCCCTGGTGGTGCAGCGGGTTAGGACACAGCACTGCAGCTGGCCACAGCCACTTCAGCGTGAGTTCGATCCCCCACCCCAGAGGTGATCCACGTGATGCAGTAGACTTCTCCTGGCCTGCCCACTCCTCCCCTCAGCAGTGTACTTTGTAGATCTGCTTGTTTTGCTCCCCACTCTGTCTCTGGTGAAGCCTTCTGCTCCTGCACCTCTGGCTTGTACCCTAGTTCTGTATGAGTAAGTAAATGAATCTTCAAAAAAAAAAAAAAAAAGAATGTTTGGCTTGTCTTTGGAATGCCTAGATTGTGGATTTGGTGCATGTCATATACTTACTACCTCTCTGACTTACGGGAAGTAACCTCACTTCTCCGTGTCTCTCTTTCCTCTTCCGTAACTCACAGACACCCCCTCCTTTTAGGGATGTTCAAGTACGTGGGTACTTCTAGTGTGAAGGAGTTTTGAGCTGTTCTCTCCCAGGCCCCTGAAGTGCTTTGTGCTTGTGATCAGGTGTTTGTGAGGCCAGTGTGCTGTGGGGACACCCGAGGAGAACTGTGCACAGAGCTCACGTGGCGGCCCGGCACCAGGGCTGCTTCTGCACATGCCTTTGAAGCTCAGACTCTAATATTCCAAGCTGAATATTAAATACAGGTCAATGGAACTTGGGCCGAAAATGGTGATATATGAACACTTAAAAATATACAGTCTCTAAAAGCAATGGTTCCAATGGCTTATAAATTTGGAATGAGCACAAAGAAATACTTTTCCATGCAGAGTGTGGTCGACCTGTGGAATTTGCAGCTGCAGGAGGTAATTGAGTCAAATGCCGTGGGTGGATTTCATAAAGAGTTGGTGTGGCAGACAGCTGCCTAGGCCATGCAAATTGTGCAGTTAAAATTATGCACTGATTAAGCATTCGCCATTGTGGAAGGGGACAGAAGTCTCCAGGACTAGAGGCGCAAGTGAACTGCTGTCTTTACTAGAGAGTCCTTTAGTTTTCCAAAGTCCTTTCTCACTTCACTCCTCTGAAGTTTAAAATAATAATAATAATAATAATTTTAAAAAATCCCAAACCAAAAATCCCCAGGGGAGTCGATGTAACATGAGCTTCTCTATTTGCATGTGTGGAAAAGAGACTATAGTTTTTCCTCAAAAAGAAAAATAATGCAAAATTTCTTTTTAGCTCAGGTAAGTCAAGCTTTCATATGGCTGCATGTTGCTCACTATAAACTTTTCCAATCAAAGATACCTCAAAGCAACCCAGTCCGCTTTTTCCCGAGTCCTGTGATGGAAGCACAAAGCCTCTTTCATTTTTAGGTAATTCTGATGGTTCACTTGGCCTTGAGTCAGATAACTGAACTGGCCCCCAGGGAACCCTCATCCTCCAAGTGCTCTCTTACCTTCCCAAACCTCCTGGAAGCTCTCTGGGATTGCACCCAGAGGCTGACTGGACTATGTGTGTCCAAAGAAAGGAAGCAGAGCAAAGAAGGCTTTGCCTTTGATAGGACTGATTCACCTACATGAGAGGCCCCAGCCTTGCTGAGGCAGCCTTGCTGGTCCACAGTCACAGCGACCCTCTGTCTGTTTGCTGCTTCCGGCTCTTGTCCCCTCATTCTGAATCCTGGCATCAGCCCTTCTTCAGAGGCAGTGGTCTGGGCTGTTGACCCCATTTTTTTTAGCATGTTGTGTCTTGTGACTGGAACTTAAAGGGAAATGTGATGACTAGTGTTTCTCCCTGCACTTGAAAAGCAGGGGAGGTGGGGGAGGGGCTCCCAAGCGGAGGTGCCGAAAGTGTATTTGGAGGCTGACATTGGACCTGGGTCCAGGGCGTACAGACTTGTATTTTATAAAATGAACACTGATCCCTTTGACTGGCCCAAGGGAAGTTCACGTTGCCAAGTCCCACGAAATAGCGCTCTTTAGCTCCAGCAAAGGTAACACTCTCAACCTGTGGTTTGGTCTTTCTCTTGTGGGAGTCTGAGCTCACCCCTGCACTCCTTGGGTGTAAGACCGGAGAAGGCTGCTGAAGGATGCCCGAACTTCAAAGACAGCGATGGACAAACCTGTGGGTATTTGGGGTCTGTCAAAAGCTTCAGCTCATTCGCATGTTTCTGAGTCAGTAAAACCAAAAGCATATTTTTCCAAACACATTTCCACACTCCCATCATTTTAAAAATCCTGTGTAATTTAAGGGAAATTCAATCCATATGCTTTTGATTTGTTTACACTTGTATCATCAAAATATGTTTTTAAAGAGCTTGCGGAGATCCCAAAAGGCTCCTCAGCCTTTTAAATGAGGCTTTTAAAGTTTTTTTCCCCCCTCTTAGTAACAGGAGGTTGCATGTTGCCAAGGGTAAATGAACTTGAAAATGAAGAGGTTTGTGCTGGGCTCAGAATTTCAAATCTACCACTTCTGCTCAGGGTTTGAATTCTAAAATCAGCTCCTGAGATATGTCTCCACATGAAGGGACTTATTCTGTAAAGACTATCGCTGGAACAGGAGGCCAGAACATCTCAGAAAACAAGAAGAAAAGTGGAAGAACTTACCAGTGTTCTTTCTCCTTTCAAAAGAAAGTAGAAAAGGGGAGGGAAAAAGGAAAGGAAGAAAGAAACAAAAGAAAACCCACCTCCAGCAACTCAACATGTCCCACTCTGCCCAAGTCGGGGACCCTGTGAAGCTACCCCAAGAAAGTGACTGCCATTGATTTTATTTTCCAGCATCTTTGGGACCATTCATGAGTCTTCGCCAAACCCTTGTATTGCAAGGACTCTTCAGCCGAGGGGCTGATGGAAATCCCTGACTCATAGAAGAAAAGACTGAGGCCCAGGGCTGGGAGTAGAGCTCTACCCTGATTATTATTATTATTACTATCATTACCATGTAGTTTTTAACTTTTTAAAAATATTTATTTATACAAAACTGGCATACAGGCCAAAGGTGCAGCAGAGGTGAGAGGGTTCACCAGAGATAGAATGGGGAGCAGGACTCGCAGATTGACGAAGTCCACTGCTGAGGGGAGCAGCGGGAGGGTCAGGAGAGGTCTGCTGTGCCATGTGGGTCACCTCCGGGGCAGGGTAGAACTCTCACTGAGGTGGTTGCGGCTAGCTTGCAGTGGTACTTCATAACCTGTTGTTTAATGAAACATCCTTTTTTAACAGCCTTGTTAGTTTTCTGATGGTATAGGATCTTTCTTCTCGGGTGTGATGGCCATAGCTCTGCCACCTCCAAAGCATCCATAATGCTCCACCATAGCCCACTCTGCTCCCCACTCCTTCCCGGTACTCGTTCAGTCTGGATGCACTGAACTGTGCTCAGCTTTCAGGATTGATTTTAAAAATGGTGGTGCCCTTTGGTGTCCTGATTCTTGCTGATCTTGCCTCTCCCACTGCCCTACTCACTCACCAAGTCCACCCTATAGATGGATGAGCGCACGTGGTAAAGAGGGGGGGACTTCCTCCCTGTTTATCCTTCTGAATTCCCTCACTGTGGGACGCTGTGCTGGCACAGAGGAAGAGGTCAATAGTTATCTGGTGGCAAGATGAACATCCATGTAAAGTAGATGAAGAAATTCAGAACACACACACACACATTCACAGAATTACTTTTAGGCACCAGGGATTTATTTTTGATTATATAGTCAAGTCTCTTGTGTCTCTGATTTTACTGTCTACTCTCTTACCCAGTTTTGTGAACTATTTTAGACCAAGATGATGCCGTCAGCCAGTTCTTTCGCATCACAAATCAATCTCCAAACCTGGGATTCTAAGAAATAGAAAGGAAGACAAATAAAACTTACACACTGCCCCGCCCTCACTATTAAATGTGCCCTGCCAGGCTCTTAATTTCCCTTGAAGGGCATGGTGAGAGGAGACACACAATAAAAAGCCTCTACTGGGCTTCTCTGTTGGCGAAATTCATATGAATCAGTTGGTCAAATCCCTGTTCATGAACTTGGGCCTGAACTGAAATTTCTTGATTTTAACCTAGTATTGTGTGTTGATAAGTAAAGAGTCTTATCAAATCTTTTTGGGAGTATTTAGCCTCTCTCAATAGAGTATTTAAATGCTCACAACTCAGGTCTAAAATAAAAGGAGAAATACAAGTACAATTTTAACATTTTTAGATTCAACAGCCTTCGTAACAACTAAATTCCTACGAACCTAGTTAATATGTCAGCTGAAATTTGGGTGGTAGTAAATCTGTTTATCTCTCTATTGAGATAGAAGTATATAAACATCTGCTCTTTTCACTTGCTCCTCTGCCCCAAAGTTACATGGAGTAATGCCACTCTGTAACAGGCCATAGTTTATGGGCCAGCAGAAGTTTCCAGGAACTTTTGAAGTCTTCTGCATGTGTAGCTGGGAGTGGTTTTCCTCAGAAGAGCAGGAGAAGCTGGTCAGATCAGCAGGCAAAGAATATTAATCACAGAACCAGAGCTTGGGGAGAGCTTTCATCCGTTAAGCAGAGCCTCAGCATACACTGATTATACTCTTGCTACATCTTCTTTGATTTCACTTTACTTTTAAATGTTTTCATAGTTGGGCAGTTAGAGCTCATCTGGTCCAGTGTTTCAACAAGTCTTCTAACGATAAGAACTATTGAGGTCTGGGCCTCAGCCCAGACCTTCTCAGTCAGCATTTCCAGGGGAGAGACATGCCTGTGAACAACTTTCCTAAGTTCTCTATGCGCTCTGTCTCGTTCTGGAAGAAATGCTAGCCTGTGCTGGCTGAGCAGGGTGTGCCCAGGGCCTTCCCTCTTCAGTGTGTGCTCTTCACTTTATCTACCTATGCCTTGGATGAGCAAACTTGTGTCTTCTGGAAAGATCCATTAGTAGGATTTAAGAGGCTGAAGTTCTAGACCTGTGTGCTGGCATTAGTACCTTGAACGCTCAGTCTTGCTCTCACCTATAAAAGGCGAAACTCACTTGGAGACCTTTCCCAGCTTTCCTGTCGTAAAAGATAATGCAATTCTTCCTGTATATTCCATAGAAGCAGCAGCAGCTTTCCTCATTGGTTACTGAATCCCCAACAGCTACTAAGTGGAGAAGTTCAATTAATAAGTTCAATTTGTTTGGGAAAACAAATACCTGAAGGTAGCATATCTGTTTGTTTATCGATGCAAAAGTCCTTTCATGCTATTTTCTATTTCAGGTTTTTCTATATAATAGTGATTTTTATAAAGGTACATGTGTGGTCACAGAGCAGTGAATAAGGTTCTCTAGAGTCTTGGGCATTTTGTTTCTCTGGCACATCCATGAAAATTCTATTGATAAATATCTGGGTTTTTGTCACTTAGACATAAATCACTATTTATGACAACTCTTATAAAGAGCCTCTTACCTTCTCTGCAATGTCCAACCTGAAATAATATACCTGTAAGTCAAGTCTCTGCTTTCTTAGCAGAAGAAAAGCAAGCAGCATGTTGTTTTCCAGAGGCCATTTGCACACATCCTGGAGAACAGAACACTTCAAGGGCTGTGAGAGACGATTTAAGGCCTTACAACTCAGACTTCATTTACAAAAACCCAGGAGGTCAACCCATCCTCCACGAGCCTACTAATGGGAACCTCCTGTGTGGACACAGCACAGGTGCTGGCTTTAATGGCTTCAGGATATGAAGCCACAAAGCAATAGCCCAGCCTGGCTTCTGACGTCACAACACGCTCCATGGAGGAGCCAGAGGAGACTCAGGTGTGCAACGATGTCTTCAGGTACAGCTCACAGGTCCCCAGAATGCTTTTCTCCATCTGGTGCACACTTGATAGCTTCACGGGATGGCAAAAGGGCATGGAGGATGAGAACTGGTGAGGAGAGCCAGAGCCCCACCTCCACCCCCCCAACCCCCCACCCGCCTTGACAGCTGGGCCAACTTAACTTGTGATCCTTTTAAGAGGAGGTAAAACCCCCTAAGGCAGAAGCTTCTGACAGATTCCTTACCCATATTTTCAGAAGGAAAAGGAAACAGGAAAACAATAAATGACAATTGTGTGATAAGCCACTGACTCAGGGGAGGGAATCCTTTGTCTGGAATATGATCAAGCACTGTGATCATTTCATCCTTTTCCCAAGACTTTGAAGCAAACCATTACAAATGAAATTGTAAGCAGAATCCAAGCTTGCATCAGAAAGCCTACATTTGTGACTCTCCCCTGGGTTTGTTATGACCAATGGAGGGTGCTGTGAACCGATACTGACAACATCCAGGAAAGATCTGGACACACAAGACCTCAGAGAAGGGCCATAGCTTGTGCCAGAGAGAACCATTATACAAACATACCTGCTGTCTGGGAGATGCCCCACCAGTGCTTGGAAGAGGATCTGCAGATACACGTTGGCCCCGGAAAATAAGCCACCTTATCGCTTTCCATCCTCTCTCCTGCTCCCCCCTTGGCAGTGACCTCTCTTCCACTCGTTTCCCATCTGCAAAGGCTGGGATGTGTCTGAACGCACGTTAGTGCTTGCATCCTATTGATAATTTTGCTCTGTTTGTTAGAACACAATTCTCTAAAGGGACAGAAATATCACCTGTTTCTATATTTGTACCCAAGCACCTGATACCTTACAAAATGTCCCACATGAGTGTGGAAATAGTTGCAGACTTGACTGAAAAGAAAACTTGTCTGATCGAACAGCCCGGCTGCCATAGACCTGGCCGTTAGAACTTGGCATATTTCGCACTTACACCGATGCCCAAAGTGCCCCGATGAGCCCCACATCTGAGGGCAAATCTTCCAGAACAAAGCAATAGTGAAGTTAAAACTGAGGAGAGGGCTTAGACTGAAGGCAGCCAGCCACTGGCCCTGGAAAGGGTTCTCATTCATTTTTGTAATAAAAAGTATGATGCTTTCTATGAAATGGACAGTCTGTAAACATTCAAGAACTGGGAAAATTTGGGGCCACAGCAATCTATTGTAGCCAGTGTCTCATTCATTCTCCCTGGCTGAGAGGACAGACTGAGCCTTCTCTTGTCCATTTCAAAACCTGCCCCTGTGCCACGAGAGCTCGCATCTGGAGACCACTGGTGAAGCTGATGGTGAGGACCGACTGCTCACCCCAAGCCTGTCAGTTACTTCATTCCCATGCGTTTTGTTCCCCCCCCCCATTTTGGCTGGGCTCTTGGTGATAGAAATGGCCAGTTGCCTAATCATGTGAGCGAATTGAGAAGCACAGGTATGTAACGATTATAGACAATGAGAGAAAATCCGTAATTGAGATCTTTGGCCACCCAGAGTGATAAGACCACCATGAAAATCACAAGAAAGACCTTGAAGGATAGGAAAAAAGAGAGAGAGCGAGAGCGAGCAGTGTGTTCTTTAGACCCTCGGAGCAAGTCAGCCAGCTTGGCTGTGTACCAGGCGGGTGCATACAGTACAGTATGTGGAGATACTGACCTTTGAAAAACAAAGCTTTGCTTTTTGGACAGAGGGGTAACACGCACAGATCAATGGGGCTTCAGTTGTCCTGTTTCTAAATGGTTCACATGTCTGGGGTGGCAGAAAAGCATGGACAAGTGTCCACTCTTGGTTCATGTGACAGGACCAAGGGTCACTTCTGTTTTCTGGGTCTAGACTTACCTTCTTTTGGGGGTGTCAGTAACTAGAGATATGAATTAGTGGCGAAGCTGAATTCTGGTTAGTAAACAGGAGGCTGCAGGGCTTAAAGGAAATGCCAGTGTGCAGCTTCCTGCCTTGGTGCAATTGTCTGCAGGTAGCACACAGGTGCACCCACTTCTCACCACCTCACCATGGTGATCCTGATCCACCCCATCGTTATTGTCCCCCTGGGTGGTTACAGTAGCTCCTTTTGGGTCTCTGTGCTTCTTGCCTTGTTTTCTAACCCTTGTTTTTTAACATACGAGCTAGAGTAATCCCCTTACTGTAAATATCAGGGCATGCTGAAGTTCTGGCTTTCTAGATTAAGGTTGCCAAATAAAATGAGATGCCGGGTTAAACTTGAACTTCCGTAAATAATGAATGATCTTGTTTTGGCATAGATGTCTCAGAAATTGCCTGGGACACATACATCTAAAAAGTATTTTTATTGATTTCTTATTGCTGCTGTCATGAATTTCCAAAAATTTAGTGGCTTAAAAAGTCTGAGTTTATTGCTTTACAGTTCTGGAGACTGGAAATCAAAAGTGAGCTTCATTTGGCTCAAATCAAGGTGGTGGAAAGATTTAGTCATTTCTGGAAGCTCTAGAAGAGTGTCAGTTTCCTTGCCTCATTTGGCTTATAGGGGCCACTTAAGCTTCTTGTCTTGAGATGTCTTTAGGAGGCACAATTGTGATGCTCCATCCCTATTCTTCTGCCTCCCTTTTCCACCTTTTAAGGATCTCTCTGGAGACTCTGGACTCATGCAGACAATTCAGGGTAATAGTCCCATCTCCAGGTCTTCAACACAGTTACATGGATTAAATTTTTGGCATGCAAAGGGATAGGTTCTGGGGATTAGGATGTGGATCTTGTTGGGGGACAAGATCTGAGTTGAAAATTTCATGGAAAACCCAGGAGCCTGTGTTTGAGTTTGATAAATGTGGAGCCCTGGAGTGTGGCTCCCATCTCACTCGGAGGAAAGGCCTACCTTCTCCACCAAGGCTCGGGACAGGACCCAGCGTGAGTTAGGTCAATCCATCCCAGCCACCTCTCTGTCCTTGAAGCCTTCAGGCACATTCTCCTCTCAGAACTTTTCCTTGGCATTCTCTCTTGCACCCTCCCTAACCCTTGACTGTCCTACCAACATTTCCTCAGCCCCCTTGGAACGTCACCATTCCCATAAAGCATGGTCTGGCAAACTCCAGCAACCACTTGCCTTCCTTATTCTCCCTTGTTTTTTTTTCATAGCAGGGACCACTATTTTTCAGGACCTTGCTCATGTATTTTGTTGATTGTCTTTATTTTCATATACGCTTTGGCCACCCTAGAATATATGCTCCAAGAGGATTTTACTTCCTGATGCATCCTCTTTGACTACAGAGCTCTTAGCCCATTAAAGGGGCTCAATAAGTGTTTGTTAGGTGAGTGAGTGTAAAATGAACAAATAAGTGATTTATTTTGGGAGGGGATGAGTAATGGTCTATCTTTGTCTTGCCAGATCTAAGAAGTATATGGTTGTTGTTTTGCTTTTTTTTTTTCTATAGTGAAGTGAAGCCTAAACAAACTATTTTAATAAACTCATCTAAAAATAGCAGCGACTCTTGCCTTGAGATTTATAGAGATCTATTAACGATTGCATAAGATCGGGAGATAAGCAGCTATTATTGCTTTTGCAACAGCTGCCCCTCTGCTGATCTTCTAACCTATGCACTTCTGAGCCATAACTGTCACATTTCTCATTTTAGCTGCTAGGCTTGGTTCCAGAGAACTCAGACATTGTGTGGTCTTTGTGATTAAGCTAATAATAAAAACAAATAAAGCTTAAGAAGTAACTTTTCAAAGCCTTCTAATCCTTTTTTCTTTAAGTACTCATTTATTAAATATGCCAACTATGAAATGGTACCATTCTAGGGAATTTAAGTCAGACTTTCTCAAAGGGTCACCAGCCTTAAGGGGAATTGATGAAAGAATAAGAAGAGAGACAACTAAGATTTTCCTTTAGGATAAGCCTTTCAAAGGAAATACCTCCAGGAGCCTGAACTCCGTGTTTGGCAGCAAATAGCTGTCTGCTGACTGTGTATTCTAAACCAGCATTTTTAACAATATGACAATAAGTCTTCCAAGAAAGGCAGCAGGTTTCAAAATACCCCCAAACAAAGGAAACGATAACAAAAGATTATAATAGAAGTTTCTGAAATACTTAAGTCTCTCAATGAACGGTTGAATGAATGAATGATTAAAGGAATGCAGTCAAGAGTAAAAGAACAGTGATAGTAGGAGCTACCCCAGACAACCCCCACATCTATTTTCTGTCTTGCCTTTGTTATAACTTTTAGCATAGTTTGTCTTCTATTTCAGGATATAGCCAGATTGAAGTCCTTTTGTCCAAACAGTATTTAGAAAGCAGACAGTAAACATTTATGTTTGAGAGTGAATGCCTCTCATGCTCAAAAGCATCATTTATCTTAGAATCCCAAATATTTCAAAGGAGATACATTACTTTTTTTCTCCTGCTGACTTGGGAAGCAAGTGATGGATCTGCTATCTGAACCATCCATCATCAAACTATGTTTCATCCAAGTGATGCTCCTTTTCCCTCTAGCCAGTCACTCCACTCCCACCCCTTCTCCAGATGCTGCCACATGTAATGGGTGGATTTTTGGTATTTTAACCTTTGATTGGGTCTTATTATATACTTTCTCTCAATGTGTAAACCTCGGATACCCAATAAGAATGGAGTATCACTTGTTGGAGTATTTAGGGCTTTGGGGACCCATAGCTAAACCCCCAAACCGCTACTCAGTAGATGCAAGTTAATGATTTCCTCTGCATTTTATTACATTATATTTCTAACTATAATATGGGGAGAATAATAACTCATACTTCACGTCTGTTGAGAAATGCATTGGGCTGCACCATAGTGTGTGTTTAGTACACATTTATTTCTCTCTCCAAACTGCAAAAGCTGTAAGTCTTCTTATTCACAACTTAGAACAGGTATAGAGTAAGTGCTCAATAAATAACGATTCATTAATTGATTATAATTGTGGAGCCTGGAAAGCACTTCAAATTTCTGACTGTGGCCTTATTCAAAAGTAAATTAGAATTGTAGCCAAAAGTAAATTAGACCTTAACTTTTTATTAAGTGCCAGTCTGAATAGTAAATATCATGGCACTCTTCTCACAAGTTTCGCTGATAAACAAGAGGGGATTTATAAAAGACCATTTTCTGGAGGTGCTTGTTTGAAGACATTTCCCCTGCTGAGGGGCCCTAAAAGGTTGAGTCTCTTGCAGCATTGAGTCCTGATTCTTCTTTAGGAAGATGAAACCTTTTCCCCTTTCAAAGCCCCTGGACAAACCAAGTTATAAATATAGACACATCCAGGCTTTCATTTATTAAAAGGATCAGAAAATAACTTGGCAAAGTATAAATAGTGCTGAACCATCAGGAAAGGAACATTTGTGCTAAAGGAAATATTTCCATTCTTGCTTACACCTAGACATAACCTGCTGGGCCTTTGCATTTCTCTGGACACTTCAGGGACAGCAGCTGTAGAAAAATGCACAACATGGACATAGAATGTGGATGTGGGCAAAGAGCAAAAGGTCCCCCAAATGCAGACCTCATGAATCAGAGATCTTACTGTGGGTTCAGAGATCACACCGGGTATATCACTCACCAGAGCAAATTTCTCCAGCATATTTGCAAACTCTTTCAATTATACATTTGATCAATATTTATTGGCACCTGAGGCTTTTCAAATGCTTGCACACTTAACACATCCACTAGTTATAAAATACAGATATTTTTCTTTTAAGACAATATCGTTCAGCCAGCTTGCTCAGCTTATTCCTGTCATCAGCTCTAAAGATGTTTTATTTCAAAAAGTGATATTTACCCTCATGGACCCTCTTTGAGAAGATACAACAGAAGCCATTATTACCATCATTAACATCATCACTATAAACACTTAAGCTGTGACTATAGGACACTCTCCATCTTCATTACATTCAATTTATTCATATTCCTTCTTTCCCAAGAAGGCTTTGCAAAGCAGGTACCATCATTATTCCCATTTTACAGATAAGGTTACTTAACTGTAAGCACCAGAGTGGTTTGGGTACTTGCCAGTGGTTATCCAGTGGTAATCTAGTATTTGAGAAAATTTGAAACTGAGAGCCGCTCCATCTTTTTTTTTTTGGGGGGGGGGGCAGATGGTACCCTTAACACAAACCTGCTCAGTCTGGTTATAGAATCCATTTTTTAAATTTATTTATTTTTATAAACATTTTATTTATTTATGCATAAAAGAACTGGGGTACATGCCAGAGGGGCAGGGAGTAAGAAGATTCACCAGAGATAGAGTAGGGAACAGAGCAGGCAGATCAACTGAAATCCACTGCTGAGGGGAGCAGCGGGAAGACAAGGGAGGTCTGCTGGCCACGTGGGTCAGCTCCCTGCCCTGGGATTGAACTTGTGCTGTTGTGTTGAGGAGAGCTCCATAATGCTGCGTTTTAACCCACTGCACCACTAGGGAGGGCCTAGAATCCATTTTTTTAATGTATTCTTTCCTTGAGGCAAATTCCTCAAAGGTTTTCTTCAATGCAAACAGACTCTTGAGAGGGTCCCCATCTGCAGAGGCTGTTGCTTGTCTTAGACACATGACTTCATATCTCTTTCTGTGAGAAGTCAAACCCCCCAACGTGGGACTCTATCCCATGAGGAAAAGAAGGCTGAACCTCTTCTGATTTGGGATCCCTTTCTCTCTCAAATTTGCATGTAAGCTACCTGGCCATGATGGACCCTGAACAAGTGGACTGGCTCCTGAGGCTTGTTGGCCACAACCCCACCGGGCTGGGCAGTTGCTGGAAGCCCCGTACTGCTTTTTTTCTGGGCAGGGGGTGATGCGTGCTGCTGAATCATCCATGTCTGCGATTTGCAGCCTGGGAGCTCTTCACCTGTCTCCACTCCTCTGGGCTCAGATTCCTGCCCTAGACTGCTTGGGTAGTCAGACTGGAATCTTTTTAAAGGTTAGCAAGTTTGTCTGTTGCCATCTGTCTTTCTCTGTGTGTATGTGTGCTTGCTCATGATTCTGTCCAATGTGCAAATTTAGAACTTTCTGGGAACAATGCTGAAGGAACAAACCTCAGCGCTGACTTTCCATCACCCTGGACTCCAGGAGGACAAATCCCTTAGACGTGTATATCTTGGAGGCTACAGGGAATTGTCCGGGGATATAAGTGTGAGTAACTGGGATGTGGTTTTATAGCAGCGAGGGGCCGCTCTTTTCAAGCCCTGTATTGTTCTGTAGATGAAGTTGAAGTATGCAGAATTTAAGTGCATGACCCAAGGTCACAGTTAGTGAGAGGCAAATCAAGATAAAGTCTTAGGTCGTCCTGATTCTCACTCTGGAACTCTCTTCAACAAATGAATGAATGGATACCTATGACAGAGATTTTCTCCTTTCAGAGGGCTTTTCAAAAGCATTTCATCTCTTTCTCCCCAACGATGTGGTAATAAGGGAATTGATTTGACTCCATTAAGAGGAGCTGAGTACACAGCATATGTCCTTATTTCAAACCAATCTGGATTTAATTCCACAAATGTTCTCTCTCAGTTCTTATATGTTTATGTTTATTCCTCTGTACCTTTGTATTCTGTTCAGGATTACTAAAGTTCAGAATGTGCTCAATGGGTGGTTTGCTTCGTGATAAGAACTCCATCGTGGCCAGTGCTTCCTCAAAATCACTAAAGCCCACGAGTACAAGGCTGTTGCCTGTGTTCTGAGACCAGGTAGTGGAGTCTTTCATTACTTTAGAAACTTTGCCTTATAAGTTTCTGGGCTCAATTTTTTTTCTATCTCTGGCTTTTTTTTTTTTTTTTTGCATTGTTCTACTGTAAGTGACTATCTGAGAAGAATACAGGCTTCGGGTCATGTATATATGGATTTGAACCTGACTTGGCCACTTACACCATGTGACCTCTGTGTCTTCATAGTACCAAATGAAACAGCAGAAGTGTGCCACCTTCCAGAAAAACGTAATGTTTACTAGGATAGCCAAGGTTGAACACCTGGCACATAATAGGTGTTCAATAAACACTGGCTGTCCTCTGAGAAACCACACAGGAAGGTTGTGATGATGGGTTGTGTCCTGTTATGTAGGGAATGTTTCAGGTTATTCAAATTTCAAAGCAACACAGAGACACATATTGTCTCATTTATCAGACCAGAGGCTTGAGTGAGAGAATTAGATGGGGCCAGTGCTAGTGACAGTCCAGTCCAGGTTGTGTGACAGGACTCTTAAGTGCTGATACCCTAGGAAGTTAGCAGTGTTACATTTGAGCATGTTCTCCAAGAGAGAGTGTTCTACAGATCCTGAAAATAATTGGGGCTCTAAGAGAGAAGGAAATGGGGGTAATTGGAAAACTATGCACCATGACTAAGAGAAGGAAAGTTGCATTTGATGCACATCTGCAACATCTGTTGCAATGAAATCACGCTCATGATTCCATTGAGGTTTCAGCAGGTAGGAACTATTATCCCATTATTCAGAAGGTAAATTATAGCTCGCCTGTCTTAATAACTTATACCAGTTATGCAACTTGTTTGTGGTGGTGGGAAGAAACCTGGGTCCATCGTGTTTCTTGAAGACTGGCCCTGAATGGGAGGACTAAGCAACAGATGGAGTGGAGTGGAGATAGGGGGAAAGCTCAAGGAAGGTTTAGATAAAAGGGCTCAGACTAAGTGGGGAGAAGTCCCCATTACACTTCCTCACTGAGGGCACGAGCAGGTGGCTTCAGAGAGTGTCCAGGAGAGGGGATGCGCACCCCCCTTTGGTGTTTGTCTGGGTGTAAGTGACACAGAGAGATGTTATCCAGAAGGACTGAAATCAGCACACTCTGAAAGTAAATGAAGAATGGAGGGTGTGCATGTCTGTAACCCATGCATTTCCAGGCAGAAATTAGACAGAAAAAAAAACCACTTTTTGGACACCTTATAGATTGATTGTACCAACTTGTATAGCTTCTTCAATATTATTTAGTTTTCCTTTTCATCTATGCAGTCTATTTCTTTTAAAAGCTACCATATTTGGTGGATCTGTTTCACAAATGACCTGTAGGACATACATAGGCCCAAGTTTCTTGAAAGAAAAATGAACACATCAGGGTTACCTGCTTGTAATTTTGGAAAATTCAAATTCTCACTTAGTGTTCTTGATTCTCAAAAGACTTGTTTAGATATGTTTCTGATGCATTTGAAACTGGTCATTTTGTATCTTCTAAAGGTCTTGGAGTTTATAAATGTTGATTTAAAAAGTGTATGAATTACTGTACGCGTGAATGATGTTCTTCAGTGTGGAAACAAGTGCTAAGGTGGTGCTAATTAGATCCAAGTCACTCACTTACAACATTGCTGATTTCTTTGACTCGCAACCTAGTAACCACCCCCATGTGCATGGAGGAAACCTTCACCCATGATGGGTAAAGCTTTACTGAAGACCCAGGATTGACTGAAGCTCTGGGCCCAATGGTTGGGCTTCTAGATGCAAGGATCCTGAATGAGTGGGGTCATATTTTCTCTTCCAAGAGAGAAACTGTCTCTAGAACTTAAGAACAAAGAAAAAAATCTATGTTTCTTTGTTCTGCCTTCCTTTTGTTTCCACTTTATCAAATACCATCTGGAAAACGTGATCTTCTACTGTATGTGATAGATGAATGTGTGCAGCATCCCTCTCTGGATGAAGAGTTTAAAGCTCAGTAGAGGGAAAATTATAGGATGAGCCCTCGGATTTTAACAGGCTAATGATAGGACCCATCAGCCAGTTCAGAGTATTCCCTAAAATTGTATGTGCATTCAGCTGTTTTCACTTTATTATTTGTCAGGTTTGGGGATTTATATATGCATTTTATTGAAGATACAAAGATACCATAGTAATTAAAGTCGGATCGGACCTATCATTCCTATAGAATTTATATGCAAGTGACTGTGTTAAAGGCAGCTGGCCTAGAGATTAATTTATGCAAGTCCCATAACTTATACATGAATGCTTCCAAATTCACATTATTTTAACCCAAGTCACTACTGGGTACTGGAAGGAAACTAATGGCTGTTTGGATACCAACATGCTGTGTGATTATGGCATTTGTCTTCAGCCGGGATGATTTTTTTTCTCAAATGTACTTCTAAAAGGTTTGATCGTAAGTGTCAACACATTTCTTAGATGTGGTTTGTTTTATAAGGGTGATGGCTTGGGGCTTATAGGACAAGCCATGTTCAGTTACCCCATGCCTTATATTCACTCACAAGGGCCTGGATCTCTGCCTCACTCTTTGACAGAAAACATCCCTCTTGGGCTTCTGGCGTTTGTGTCCTGGGATGTTTGGGGTTGACCCTGGCCAGCACTCCTGGTTATTAGTTCACAGTGTTCTAGGAAGGCATTTGCAGTCAGCTGGTGTCCTGCTGAAGGAACTGCTGAGGGCAGCATCGCATCGACATAATTTCATGATGTGCTTGCACTGAGGGCTTTGATGCCCTTTCACCGCGAGGTAAGCGCTTTCGGAGCCAGACTTGACAGAGTTGTGCGCGTGTTCCTCACTTTGCAGGGTGCTTTGTGTACTTGCACTCTTGCTGTTCTTTTCTCTTTGTTTCTCCACTGATAATACCTTCAAAATGTGCACTCTCCGTGTTTATGGTTCAATGGTTTAGAACAGAAATATATATAGCCAGAGAGAATTTCTTTGGACACATCATTAATGATGTCAACCAGAGAGCTTACTGCAAAGAAGATTTGCAGTATTCATTAAATCCGTGGCGATTATTGTCTTACTAAGCTAGCTTCATTCTTCTAGGGACACTCTAGATAGAAGTGGATTTTCTTGATATTGGTTAATAATGGTATAGTTATTTCCTACTTGTATATGAAGAGCCCTCCCCCATCCTCATATAATCCTTAAACTCTGTACTAACAGCAGGAAGCCATTTTACTTTGTTAGCAATAAGTGCATTGGCCCAAGACTGGTGACTGTCCAGTTACTAGAAGCTGATTCTGTACCAAAAAGAAGCCACACTTCCCTTTGCCAGGAGGGAGAGCAGTGTTTTCTGATAGTAGATGTAGCTTCATGGGTGCTCCTGCTGTCAGTAACTCAGTGCTGCCACATTCTCTGTCGCTCTGGGTCGGTTACAAATGCCCATGGGTTTTGGTTGCTGCTTCTGTACAAGGCTAGCTCCTAGTTCCTGCCAAATGAGAGCATTTAGTAAGAACATGAATGGAAAGGTCTGGCCCTGTTAGCACTAGGGGCACTCTATGTGCAGGAGACCCCTTGTCCCTAGTAAAAGGTCTATGTTTGTGCTTCAGGGCCTTGGAAGCAGCCCCCAACCCCAGGAATGCAACCCCCAGGACACAGGGTGTATGTGCTCAGTAGCTTCTCAATCCTGAATGCGCTGTTTGACCTTCTGCATTGATTATGCAGACTGTAGCTGGTGGGCTAAGGTGCATCACAATTCAGCAGAAGCCCTTTCTTCTCCCCAGGGGCAGGTTACATCTCCATGCGTGCGCTGTTGAGATAGTGCTTGGCCACGTTAGCTGCTATGGCCCGTGATATGAGAAGGGAAGGTACGGGTCACTCTTGCAAGAAGCCTGCAGACCAACCTGCTTTGCCACACCCTGTTCCCTCCGTCAGACTCCCAGGCCACCTGCTAGCCCATGGCAGCCCAAGCGCCTCACAGAGGGCCCCCGCCAGCAGCATTCCCCTGATCCATTGATTCTCACTGGACTTGTGGGGTGAGCCGTCATCACCATTGTGATTGTAGACCCCTGAGATTTGGGGGCTGTTTGTTAGCACAGCATGACCAACCTTTCGTCACTGATGCAGATGATGATATTTTTAGGCTTTTAAGATACTGCATTAGAATTCAAACCACCCTAGGAACTGTAGTCACTTTAGCTTTTTGTACCAGATACCCCAGAGTGGGCAGGATAAGAGATCAAGAATCACAGTTGGTGTGACTGTGGCACTGGAGGGAATATAAAGGAGATGAGTGGAGCAAACAGGTTGTCAAAAGCAGGCTTGCAGCACTTCTCCCAACTCCTACTGCCCACTCCTCCTGCCTGGGACCCAGGACCCAGGAGGGCGGCGGCGGCAGTGAGCTGTGGGCCAGCTGTCTAGCAGGGACCTGAAGCCGACTTACAAAAGGCCCTGGGCTGGGCTGGGTCAGTAAATAGTCCATGACCTTAATTTTTACTTTTAATGAAAACAAAGTTGTTTTTTTTCTTTTTAATTTATTTATTTATTCCTACAGAACTGGGGTACAGACCAGAGGTGCAGGTGCAGTGAGAGGAGTCAGCAGGGACAGAATGGGGAGCAGAACAGGCCAACTGACGAAGTACACTGCTGAGGGGAGCAGTGGGAAGGTCGGGAGAGGTCTGCTGCGCCATATGGTCACCTCCGGGACAGGGGAGCGGGGATCAAACTCATGCTAAAGTGGTTTTAACTTCTTAGTGCTGTGCTTTAACCCAGTGCACCACCAGGGAGGGCCTCAGTGCTTCTCAAACGCCAGCATTGTAATCTCCTGGAGGGGGTTTTATGACGATTACTGGGCGGGCCCCAGTACTGTAGGTCTGGGGTACAGCCAAGAGGTCACTTCTACATCCAGCTCCCAGGTGATGCTGATGCTGCTGGTCCCTGGAGAGTCTTTGTCCTCATTCCTGGGGTAAACTAGGGAGACCTCCTTTACTTGAGAAGGTCACCTGTGAGGAAGGGGTAGCCTCACTCAAGAGTCAAGTTTGTTCTCCAGGTGACTCCAGGATGATCTCTCTCCCCACCTGTGTTTCTTGCTCGGGTGTGAATGGCACAGAAGATCCACTTTGCCACTCCAAAGTGTCCCTTCACATGGTAGCTCAGTGTTCAGATGTATGATAAAGGAGGTGAATTGGTGACTGGCTTGAGCTGAGGAAATTTTGGACATGACAATTCAAATAGAGAAAAAAGAAGAAAAATGTGTGCTTACTGGATTCATGGGCCTGAGTAAGTGGTGCCCCCCAAAATGATAAGAAAAATCATATTGTTATGGAGCCGCACAGAAATATTAAGGATACTGATAGCAAGAAGTATGTGCAGAGACAAGACGGAATGATTCTGTATTCTGGAGGGGTAAAATTGCAAGGAAAGTCTCTCAGTTCTGCAAGGAAACACATCCCAGATCTGTGGAAACAGTTAGGTGGCGGCTACGTGGCCATTGCAGAATTGCAGTTTTTCCCATTTGTGGTTTGGGAACCCGAGAGGAAAAGTAATCCAAGCTCTCACACAGTCATTAAAAGGAAATGAACTACCTATTAAAAAACAGAGAATTATGTCAAAACAATTTAAAATCTGTAATCTAACCCAAAGTTTCACAAGACAAAGTTAGCTTTGCAGAATACTATATTCATTGATCTAAAAAAAAGCACAGCCTCTTTAAAAAAAGGATGGAATCACTAAAAAAAAAAAAAAAATCACAGATGGCTACTAAACACATTTATTCTTGCGGGAATTATAAAACTATGCCAGATAAGGAAAGTTCTTTTTCAACCACAACTAATTATCTTTACAGGTGAAGGATAATTTTGCCTTTTTTTACTTCAAAAGTAACTGCATTTTTGTGTTCCTTTGGGCTTCATGATTGGTCAGAATGGAATTCCCATGAACCTAATAGAATTGATGAAGGGCATCAGACCTCTGAGTAAATAAAACGGAAAGGGGACATCTATGTTAATAATCTGAACAAGGCCCTCCCTGGTTAGCACAGCAAAGCTGGCAGCCGCTGCAGCATAAGCTCAATCCCCGTCCCTGGAGGTGGCCCACATGGTGCAGCAGACCTCGCCTATCTTCCCCGCTGCTCCCCTCGGCAGTGTACTTCATTAATCTGCCCGTTCTGCTCCCCACTCTGTCTCTGGTGAATCCTCTCACTGCCCCTGAGCCTCTGGCCTGTCCCCCCAGTTCTGTATGCATTAATAAATACATCTTAAAAAAAAAAAAAGAACACTCTTCCAAGGAAGCAGCACAGAGTTCTCCTGCTTCTTGCATTGATCTCAATGAACTCTCTACACAGTTACCTCCTATTAACAGCCCGTGGTCACTGGGGGCAGGACAAGTACCTCAGTGTGTCTAAGGAGAGTGGGATGGGGGTGTTTGTGGGGGATCCTTCCACTGTTTGAAGTACCCCCTTTTGAGAGAAGTTAAATGAAAGTCTCCAGTTAACATCCTGGAAGAAATTTAAATGTCACGAGGCTTTATGCCTTACGTAAGTGAAAAATAGGAGCAATAATCAGTTTTCCAGGTTTCTAGCTTGATTAATTAGGATTGGGCAAAGTTGCATTATGAGTTTTGTGGCCCTAGGCATTTTTCCTGTCCAGCACCACTTTATCCATTAAAAAAAAAAAAAAAAAACTACCAGAAATTATATTTTGTAACTGCATTGGTATAAGGACAAAAAATACAAATGGATTCATTATATATTAATTTTTTAAATCACGTTCAGTTTTCACTTCTGATTTAAAAATAAAATTAAAATGATTTTGTGGACGACTAAAGTGTTCCAGCCCCAGGATTGTACACACTGTGCCCAGTCAATAAATTCATTCCCAGACTGTGTTTGACTGCAAATGGAAAAAAAAAAAAAAAAAAAAAAAAAAACAACCCAAAACTTCACAAACAGCTGGCTTGTTAGCACATGATTTGTAAATAGGAGAATGAAAGAACCTTAGTCAACCCGCAGATGCAAGTGTGAACACACACATATCTATCCTACTTCAGCAAAATCTCATTGATACCAAAGACATGAATGTCTTATGTCCCTGACTTTTGTTACGGTTTAGTTTGTTATGCAGCAATAGCTAACTGACATGTAGAAACTTGACAGCTATTAGATTGAGTTCGGATTTATTTCTCAATGCAGTGTAAAGCCACTGAAATACTTTTAAGCTGGGGAGTGCATGCTTCAATTTACTTTTAAAAAAATAAAAGATTTATTTACTTATGCATACAAAATGTAGGCAAGAGATGCAGAGCTCCTGAAATACACTTCTGAGGGGAGCAGCAGGTGAGACAGGAAAGGTCCGCTTCACCAGAAGGGTCAGCTCCCTGGCTGGGCGGGGGATTGAACTCACTCTACAGTGGCTGGCCACAGCTTGATATTGCGGGTCTTTAACCCCTGCACCACCACAGAGGTCCCCGATTTATTTCTGAGAAAGTTCATTCTGGCTGTGGATAAGAGATTAGAGGGAATCAGAAGTGGAACATAGAAACCAAGAAGACTACTGTAGTGACTCAGATGAGGGAAGAGGACTTGGTGGCAGTCAGGGAGTAGCTGGAAGTAGCTGTAGAATGGAGGTGAGGAGAAAGGAATGGGAGTATGTGTTGTATTCAAATTCTGGCCTAGGTCCGATGAAGGAGGTAAAAAGATATCAGGAATTACAAGACTATACTGAGCCTTAATTGAAAGGATGCGAGGTAAGTTGTTTCTGGAGACAGAATGGTGAGCTAATTAGTGGCTTTTCTGATCCCATCCAGAAAATTCTGCTAAATGTTCCTAAACTCACGGAGGGCCAGATTCAACTTTTGAAATCTGTTTGTGGGAATCAAAGATGATGGCAGAAGCAGATGGCTGTGAAGACTGCTTTGTGGTAACATTTTGAGGGTTATATTTTAGCAGAATGGGAACTGAGCTTTTGAAGCTTGTCTGGTCTATGCCCTCCTCAAAATTCCCCCTTCATCTCTCTGTCTTGTCTCCATTTCTATAATTTGCAACAATTTCATTTTCCCCACAGAAATTTACTTTCTGAGAACGTGAAAGAACTTGAAGGGGGGTGCTTTTTATCTTTAGTTCAGCCAAAAAAGGCCCCAGATTGCCACACCCTGATTTCACTTAGCGATATTGTAAGATGATAACATGTCATTTCTTTAGGAAATTCAAAGAAACACTTCACAAATGGATTTGTAATTCATTCCTAGAGGCACACAGGATTTGCCATGTTTATCAACAGCTTTCTTGTTCTGAGGCGTGAACTGAGGTACAATGTGATAAAGCATCTACCTAACACATGTGAAGCACCTTGGAAAAAGCTTCTCTTAATTCCTAGTTTCATAGGGTCCCTGTATTATGCCAATATGGAAGCAGTGTCTCACACACATTTAAATCTATAAGTTTTCCAATAACAATTCATGAATTTTTATAATGTCTGTTCATTAATATTGACATGAGATGTCAAAGATAAAGCCAAATGAAAATACATTTCATTTATGTCAGGAGCACTGGAACAACATGCTTATCTTGCAAAAAGTTTACATTTTATTGGACACCATTAAATCATTGGTATCATTGGTTAAAAGAGAATAAAATCAAACTGTTCAGAATAATACATAGGAGGAAACTCTATTAAATGTGGCCAGGGCAGAAAAATGAAATTTCTCAAGAAAATCAGTGACAATCTCTTTAACAATGAATGTAATAGAACACCACTTCTAGCTTAATTATATTTATGTTTGGTATGCTCTATAATTAGCCTTTATATTCAGGATTATTCATGTTTCATTCCAATGATATGTTAGTTTGAGATTTTATGAGTGATGGCTACATTTGCCGATTGAGACAAATGAGAATAGATATATTTATTTTGGGGACAGAACAGGAAAAACTGGCTAAGTCATTTCTGCTGGCTTTTTTTTTTCCTCACAGTTTTAGTCTTTGAAACTTTCATGTGTTTTGGCATCATTCAACTCTCCACTGTGCCTTATTCCTTAATAAGAAACTCAGCCCTTAATTAGCTTGCTGTCCCTTCATTTGAAAACTTGTTCCATTTGATAACTCTTTGTTGCTTCTAGAACGGTTGGACAGGCTTGTGTGGGTTTCCATAACACAAAAGCCAGATGGATTTTTAAAAACAGATAAATTTAGTCTTGAATAGAGAGCTGTGAAAATTAAAAAAAAAAAAAAGAAGAAGAAGAAGAAAAAGGAGAGAAACATTAAAAAATCACAAAACAAAACAAAACAAAAAAAATCTTGGTACTGATAAAACCAATGAGAAAGCACAGATTCTCAAATTAGGGGAAAAACAAAACATTTTCCATTTCCTCCTCCTCCTTCTACTTTTTAATTTGTCTTGGGCTCAGGAATTGAAAAGTTCTATTCCCAATTAAAGCCGGATTCCACTGGGGTCTGAGAGGGAGTCGGCTGCCTCCTAGTATGAGGAGACAGAAGGCTGTGGATGGATGCATCGCTCTTTGATAACCAAACCACTCTGCGTGCTAATTTGCAGAACAGAGAAAATATTGGCACACGCTTTCAGAGGCCCTTGGAAGAAAAGCATAGAAATATGAAAACATTAAAATTCTGTTCAAAGTGTTTATCTTATGTAACAAATTTATTGGGGAGTCTCAACATGTTATGGGTATAAAAAAAATGAAACAGTTTTATACTGATCCAATAACAGCCGCTTAACTAGGCTATGGTGACCTAACTTTCCTGCTGGAGAGTAACTCCCTTACCAGCGACTTGGCCAGCTCCTCTAACGTTCCCATCACACTTGATTATGAGAACAGTCCATTTTGTTATTGAAAGCCCAGCCCTATTTATCTGGCTACCTCAGACTCCATTGAGACACAAAGTTTGTGTCCCCTCCCTCAGGGTTGTCACTTCCAGACGGCAGCTCCAATGGCTGGTGATCTGTTCTTACTCTACTTACCTTCTTCCTCACACATCAGCAAATCTTAGAAGAGGGCATTCACCTGGCCTTTACTGGCACATTCAGCAGGCAGGAGCAGATGGACTGGAGTGTGTGGTGACACGAAATTGTCCTGGTCTAGGCCTCTTTTACTTAAGTCCTTTCTGCCGTCTCAGTTCATATGTCAGCCTCCATGGAGGTGGTATACAGGGGAGTGTGTATGTGCTTTGGTGTGGCCCCTTCTACCACTGAGAATTTCCAACCCCACTCAGAAGGCAGTTGGCATTTGGGTGTGAGTAGGGATAGACATCTCCAGTTCTTTGTCTGTGGGCCTCTCATCACAGGGTCCAGTGGCTGTTCCAAATAGTTGCATGGTCCCTGTCTTCTACCAACCTCTACATTGCTTCCTGTATTTCTGTGGGAATTAATGGCTTCCTCTTCTCTGTAACCTAGGTCCAGGAGTGCTTGAGATGGGATTGAGCTGTCTGCATCTCATTTCTAGGCATAAATAAGGCCAACCCTCTTGACAGGAGATACTAGCCTAACCAACCACCATCAGAAATCTCTAAGTGAGCACTACTCTTAATATTCAAATATACTTGCCTCTAGAAGTCTTTGAGTGACATGTATCACAGAAACACTCCCCTCTCCTTTTGCCTTTTTGGGCATTAGGAAATGGAAAGGCCAGCATGCCACACCCCTTGTTGGCGAGCTTCTTCTCTCAGTAACTCCCATTTCTGCAGTGCTCCAGGGAAGAACTTAGCATCCACAGCCTGCCTCCCTTTCTCAGAGTCTTTGGTATTTATTCAGGTTTTTTGGAGTTCATCTTGCCTAGCGCTGGAGAGAGGAGACACAGAGAAACAAGAGTAAAGTCTTTATAACCTGGACTATGCTGAAGAGGATTCATTCCCAACTGAATTCTCTTCTTAATTGGGTTGGTGACAGGCCAGAGATGGAGCCGCTTCGATTCTTGGGAAATTGTTTATTACCAATAGTTTCAACTCAGCTTTGAACCTTGGCTATCATTCCAAGGCACAGGAAACACCTCACTAGACATCCTGTTATCCCGGTGTCATACTTTGTAATTGACTGTCTTCATTTGAACTCACCAAACTCTTCTTGGTGTTCTCAATCCAAGCTGATTGAAACTGAGACAGTGAGCAGTTCCCAGGCTTATGGACCAGACCCTGAGCCCTGGCCCAGAAAAGTGCATCTCGGAGGCTATCAACAGAGCAACAATGTACAAGCAAATGGGCATTCATAGAGCACGTTTCATCTTGGCCATGGGACTGTGGTTGACTCCTGTAACAGTGATCTCTCTGCATTTCTAGAACAAAGTTGTCAGGAGATTAATGGTATTCAAACAGAACCTAGTTTTTGAACTTGGCAGGTAAAAACTGGACTTTCCTTAATTCCCATTTCTAGTCCTTAAGGCATCTCCATGAATTATCGGGGCTCCATGCTACAAAATTTGATATAGGCTGACATAAATTATCTCCTTGTACCTCTTCCAAGTTTAAAATTATTTTAAGTTTAGCTAGCTCTGCAAAACTGAAGCCCACTAGTAACACACAGCCTCAAGTTTGCCTGTGTGTTTTTCTGAAGTGTTAGTTTCATATTCGGCTGATGTTCAGCAAGGACATCTCCCTGTACATTTTTAAATCATTGCAGAGGCTTTTAAAAGTCAAAGACTGTTGATGTTAATGTCTACTCCATTTTTTTTTTTTTACAAGCTAATACTTTGAAAGCTGCTGCCTTTTAAATTCCAGAATAGCTTCTTCCAGTCAGTTAGATATTAGTGTCTTGGAACATGATCTTAAAGAATTTATTTTAAAAACTTTTAAAATGGAGTATTCCACATCTGCCTCTTCAAAATTCATTAATGTTTCAGAGCAGTTCTGAAACAGAGTGACATTGACACTTAGTCTTGCTCATTATCTCCTAAACATTTGACCATACTTGAAACCATACATTGATTTTCCATAGAACATTTATCCACATCCTCTAGCAACAGCATGTCTTCAAATACATTTTGCAACTCATTAGAGAAGTCGACACTTTCTATAAAGAGGCTGATGATAAATATTTTGGGTTGTGCTTATTTCACTGTTACAACTACTCAACTTTTTCATCAAAACATAACAACAGTCATATCCAATATCTAAGTGAATGGACATAAGTGTTTGCCAGTAAAAACTCATTTGCAAAAACAGGCCATGGTATAGATATGGCCTGTGGGCTGTGGTTTGCTGACCCAAGTTCTTTCATTAAAAGAGTGAGATTTATTCTGACTAGGGAAGGTACTGGTGCAGTGAAATAATAGTGTAGCTCTTTTTTGGTTAATCACTAGAATTTTGCTGAACTTTGGAGACTAACCCACTGAGGATTCCAATCTTTTCTGGATCATTCTGAGATTTGGTGCAGACAACTGACCCATTTCATGCTGCTTTTTTCCCAGATATTTATCTAACTATGAAGTTTTCATAGTTCATTATATATGAACCACGTTACGAACCATGACCCAGTTTGTGATGGAAGAAAAGCAGGAAGATACCCAACAACAATATCAATTATTGTGCCTGAAATCAACTCAATTATTGTATCAGAAATGATCTAGCCATTACTTCCTTACTTTTATTTTTTTGAGCCATCATGTTTTTTAGGCTTATAGAAGGAAAACATTATAATTACAGGGATCCACATGATATGGTCATTTCCAAAAAGGTTTACCACAGTTGAGACCCTAATAGTTACCTATTGCTACATAACAAATTACTTGGAAGACTTGGTGGCTGAAAATAGCAAACATTTATCTTTTCCAATTTTGTGGGTTGGGAATCTCAGCAGCAGGAATCTTCTCTGGCTCAGTATCTCTCACAATGTCTCACCAAGGTGTTGGCCAGGTGTGGTCTCATCTGAAGGGTCATCTGAGGGGACTGTGCTTCCAAGCCCACTGCATGTCCTTGACTCAGGTTGCAAGACTCAGGTGCTTGAATCATCAGTTTCTATGTGGGTCTCTTTCTGGGCTATTCATCACCTATCAGATGGAGTCCCTAGAAGACAGGCAGAAAGAGATATTGAGCTTAGGTAACATGACAGAAACCCCTAAGCCAGAGTTCTTTTTGTAACCTAACATTGGAAGTGATATGCAACCCCATTTACTATATCATACTTGTTAGAAGCATGTCACTGGGTGTAGCCACATTTGAGGGAGGGACTTGTAAGCAACACAAGGCCATCTCA
Source organism: Condylura cristata (assembly GCF_000260355.1). Lineage (NCBI taxonomy): Eukaryota > Metazoa > Chordata > Mammalia > Eulipotyphla > Talpidae > Condylura > Condylura cristata. Next base: position 35,358,986 of record NW_004567117.1, on the reverse strand, counting down.
GATGTTGTCTACACATAAACTAAACTCACCTAAGGTCACCTAAGGTCATTCTATAATTTCTCTCAGTGAGGGCTCCAAAGCCCTGGTGTTGAGTGGCAGAGAAAGAGAGACCACAGTCACAGAAAAGCATAAAACTGTGTCTTTATTGCACTCAAGACAAGAGGAAGAGAAAAGGAATGTGTGTGTGTGTGTGTGTCTGTGTGTGTTGCAAGGTTGCAGGGGGGCAAAGAAAAATGAGGCAAGGGGTTATGGAGGTAGTTTTCTAGAGTGCTTTGTCTTAAATTAAAAGAGAAGAAGTGGTGAGGACTGCCTGGAAGGGGGCCCCTTCCCTCTAGGAGACCTTCCCTTCACCACATCACCCAGGCTTGCTGCACTTTTCCCACCCATTCCTCCATTCTCTAGGTCAAGAGGTAACTCAAGAACCACATTCTCCAATTATTCACACTTTTTTTTAATCACTCAGTATATATGATTGATTACCAAAGTAATTACATGGATTTTTTTTTTTTTTACAATTGTGATTATTCAGATGCCAATGTGGAAAAGAGAGAGAGAGAGAGAGAAAAGGGAAATCAGTAAACCAGCCCCCTATTAGGTACTATGGGTGGGGTACAGTTATATATCTCCTGATTTTGAAGAGCTTGTATTCCAATTATGGAAACAAGACAAACATATGGAAACAGTGATGTTAAAATTAAAGATTTAAATAAAAGTTCAAGGTAACAATAGAATGAATATCATAAGGTGGAATGTGATTAATTACCAGCTGAACTATATAGAAATCATGATTGTTGGTATTCAGGGGAGAGACTGATCCTTGTGAGGTGATTGGGGAACATATTGTGAAGCAAATGAGAAGGATTTGGAGAGAGAGAGGAAGTCAGGGCATTCCAGGTGGATGGAATGGCATGAGTAAAAATATGAAGGGGAGACAGGTGTTTTGGGGGAACAATGAGTTAACCAGTTTGGAGAGTGGGTTTTTGGAGGCGAGGAGTCTGAGACAAGGTAAATAGTAAGTCAGACAGTCATGCAGGAACAGGTTGAGTTTAATTATCTAACCTGTGCTCGGTCCCTGAGGCAGATGGCTTGCCAACAAACTTGCATGAATTACCCTCTATTAGAATTTTTAAAAAGGGGTAAGTTCCAGGTTGATTCACTGAACATCTTGGGCTCACAATCCGCGCCTGTCTTTTAATAGCAAGTGGTGGCAAACGGAAGCGGTACCTGTGCTTTGTCTCCATAGCAGCGACTCAGAAAAGCCTTGATGGCATCCAGCTGAAAGACCGAGCCATTGTCAACCCCCATTGGAAGAGGAAGAGGTAGTGAGGACAAGAAGCATGGCTGTTGTTTGAAGAGACTTCCAGCATTGGGAAGATGCAGGTCTGAGCACAGGAGGTCCTGCTGCAGTAGACTTTCAAGGCACTGTTGGTTTATCACCTCTGTCAAGTCAGAGTCAAAATTAGGGCGGTGGCAAGACGTGACATTGGGCCCACTTCCCACCCTGCCAGTTCAGAGTCAGGAGAACTTGGAATAGGGGAGAAGGGTCCCGGGGCCTTCAGAAGCATTCTAAAGAAATCCCTAAGCAGATTTCCCAAACTCCCTCGCTGCTACTCTACCTCTCCAAACCCTGCCTGCTCATCTATCCGAGGACAACAGAGTCATCCACAGGGTCTTGTTGGGCACTCATTGAGGCTGTGTCTCCTAAAACCAGTGAGTTGGTAAAGATCAATAATGCATAAGGTTGATAAAGGGACTTACTAAATTTCTCAGTCACTGGAGTTGCTGCTATTGTTGCTGTGGCTCTGCTAGCCTTCTATTCTGTTCTTTCTCAGCCTCTCCATGCCTTCGTGACAAAGGCACATAACAAAGAATTAGGTGGTAAAACTACTATTGTTAGAGGGTCTCACATTCGAATACCTCACGGTTGGAGAAGGCCAGAAAACATTTTCCCTTCCTCTTTTCTCCTTCTTTCTTCTTCCCTTTCTTCAGGAAGCTATAGTTTGAGTGCTTGCTCCATTCTAATCACTTTACCAAACATTCCTAGTATTTCTAGACCTTGGACATGTAGATTTGAACTTGGTCAATAGCCAGTTCTCAGTTCCTGAATGATGTGATTGCATTCAGGTGTGAGTTCTGAGAAAGTGAGTAGGTAGGGTCTCTCAGTAGACAGAACAAAATGATTTCACTTTAAGAAGGCAGAAGATGAAAATATATGGCCAACATGTGCAGTTGGAGGTAAATTCCAGTTGTGTGTCTGGAGCAGCAGGGGGGCAGCCGCGGGTGTCCACAGGCAGCTGGCCAGCAGGCAGGCTGCACAGAGGTGGGGCTAGGGGCCCCTGACCAGGGCAGATGTGCAGAGAGCAAGCCACACCTTAAAGGCACCGCCTGGCACCTTGATGCCACTGCCTGGCACCTTGTTTCTGCACCTGGCCTAGCCTCCAACCCCATCGGCAGCTAAGTCCCAGGAAAGAGAGTGCCAGAAAGGCAGTAGGAGCCATCTTCTTCTAATTATTACCCCATGGCATTATACTCACAACTCCTGTTTAATATATTCTGACTGCCAACAATGTGCTAAGTGCTTTGCAGACCACAGAATTAAGCATAACTGTAGGCAGTTGTGCAATGGCCTAAACTCTTGATTTTTACAGAGACAAGGTCTCTGAGATCAAGGGGAAGGCTAGGAAGGCCCCAGATTTGTAGCAGGAGAGATCCTGACTTGGCAGCCTCGACCTCAAGCTCTGTCCAGAGCACCCATTCCCCAGTTGCAATGAGCCCTGACATCTTGGGCAAGTCTTTTAAAAATGAAGGGATCATCATAAAGTCCCTGAAAAAGCTTCAGGAGTTCATTTGCCCCAGGTATCAGGAGAGTCAGGTAAGCTGCTGTGGGGAGGGGCCCTACGGTATCTTGACCAGAAGCGGCTGAATGTTGCCTTTCCTATTTTGTTCTAAGCAAGTGGCCCCTGAGGCCGACGGCTAACATGAGTTCATCCCAGGTTTGGCCCAGCATTTTTGCCATCCCGAATTAGCAACATGTATCATCAAACAGACAAACTGGGAGGAATTCCAGAGGCACCAAATCATTGCTCCTCAAATAGATGGTGAGAGGATGTAGCGAGGGGTCAGGAGTGGAGAGGGCAGGCACAGGAAACCTTTGTGGTGTCATTTCTGTCCCAGGACAGGATGCCGGAAGGAGAGGGGTCATGGTGCGGGGGAAGTCCAGCGTCGCCAGACAGAACATTATCAGGACTGATGGGACAGTCATTGTTTCACTCTTTAGGGCAAGTGCTGGGTGATCACTTAGCCGGTGAATCTCTATTGTATTCACTTTTTTTGAGTTTATTGTTAATTTAAAGTCAGTAAATGAAAGGTTGAACAAACAAAGGTGGAGGTGGGGGTGATGTGGAGGAAGAGCTTGTTAAAGTAACTGATCTGAGAAATCAACAAACTCGAAGGGTCTCTTGCAGAAAGCCCTCTCGGTTCCTTCTCCCACTTGGACATTTGGGCTATAGCTCAGAGCCACAGTCTATTCTTGGCCTTCCTCTGACCCTCTGGTTCTTCCATCTTACCAGGTCACCTTCTCCAGAGGAGATGATGAGGGACTCTGTCCACACCTGGTGGTATCTAGAGAAGGAGGCCTAGCACCTTCCAAGGAGCTGAAGAGGCCATTCCCATACACTCGCTGATGACAACTACCAAGGGGCATTGGTAACATCGCCCAGCCCACAGTCTTGGAAGAAACCAGTGTGGCATCCCCTTAGAAAGTACCTTTCCCAGAAAAATCTGGCCTATAGCAACTGGGGAGAAAGAGTTATTAATGCCACCCCAGAGTCACATGTGTCCAAGTATAAGAGAGCTGGCAGTTGGAGAGAATAGTGTGCAAACATGTCCTTGGAATAATCTTGGCATCTCAAGTGTTCTCCAACACCCATGTGGCATTGTGTCCCAAGGTCTTCCAGGAGCTGCCACCTCAGTGTAAGCTCTTTGTGACAACTTGCAGGTGGTGGTCAAGGGGGTGGGGGCTGCCCTCCCAGCAGTGTCCAAATGAGTTACATTGTAACTGCTGAATGTCAGTCTGAGCAGTGGACTGGGAGCCACCTCCAGTCTCTAGTGGGACAGAGGACTCTCCTGTATGCTTACTCTTCAGCTGCTCAGAATAACACTACAATAGGGACAGCAAAGAGCTGAGCGTTGGCTTGACAAAGGTAGGAAGGGATGGGCCCCACCCCCTCCCACGGGATAGCAGGTCCTTCGCCTCTGCACACAAAGTAGATCTTGGACATTTTCTGAATATGAGAAATACAAGGATACTTAGATTGTCTTGAGAAAATGAAAATGTTGTATCCTCGACTCTCAGATCAGACTGATGGCAAAGATTTGAGAAGAAAAAATGTCACCTATTTATTTGCTCATTCATTCATTCGTTCTTTTGTTCATTCATCCATTCAAACTTTCGGAAATCGAGAGTGGACCAGACTCTGCTAGATTCTGGGAATACAAGAATCGATTTTCAGTTCTGATGCATAAAAACTATAAGCCAATAGAATAATTTCCATAAGTGCTGTGAAGGTAACAAGCAAGGGACTGAGAAAGGGCATGTTTTACTGAGTGCTCAAGTCCTGATTAATCAAAGAGGTGACAATTAATTTGAAAAGAACCAGAAAGAGTTTTCTAGGCAAAAAAGAAGAGTAGGGAGGGAGAGAGCTTTGTAAGGAGAGCAAGAAACCAGTACATGGGCTCAAAGTAAGAAAGTTTACGTTCTACAGGAATTGGAAGATAGAAGTCTGGCGCAGGTTTAGGACCTCAGGGGAAGAGAAGCAGCAGCAAAACCTGGAAAGAAGCCAGAGCTGATCAAGGCTGGACTTCAAAGCCGGGATGGGAGGTTGGGGTTTTATTCTTAATACCGTGAAAAGCTTTTGAAGAGTTTTGATTAGTGCCTATTAAGTGAGTGAAGGGAATGGGCACGATACAGTTAATATCTGTGCACTTGTGCATGTTTGCTAAAAATAGTTAGAGGGGTGAGAAGAGAAGAGGGCTCCTCTGGGAGCTGTTGCAGTCAGTCATCCAGGTGAGGGGGATGGCGGCCTGGATTTGTCTTGGCAGTGGGTATGGAGAAAAATGATGGAACTGTATTAAATCCATCAGGTGGTCCAAGGGTTTTTATTGTCATGTTTTACATTCAAGTCATTTCTGCATATAATCACATGGAAAAATAAGAAGGGGCAAAGAATTAATGGGTAAAATGTTAATATGGAAGCAATAAAATATTCCACCAGCTGATTTCCAAGTATTTTCCTGAAATTCATCAAGATACTTTCAAAGCAATTCTTGAATGTGGACACATTTTCTCTGGACTGAAACAATTAGTATTTGCCTTTGTGGAGGTATGGGTTCAGTCAAAATGACCAACAGACTATGACAGAAACCAAGGTTTGAGTCAGTTGAAGAAATGTGGAGAAAATCTGGAGCTCTGGCATGGTCATCTTTCCAAAATGCTACTAGTTTAATTACAAATTGATTTACATATGACATTGTCTGGTAGAGTAGCTTGAAAGAATCATCATTGTTAAGTATCTGCCAAATTTTAATTGGTATTTCTCATGAAAGAACAAAGATAATCTGATCACGAAATATTCCAACTCAAATATCCTAATGAAGACAGGACAAGACTCTCTATGTCAGTGGTTGGATCACACTGGCCTGACACCCATTCATTTGTTCATTCGTTCAGTCATTCAACGAACAGCTTTTGGAAATCTGTTGTGGGCCAGGCACTCTGCTTGAGCCTGGGAATAATCAGTAGAGGACAAACAATTTTCAGGTCTTAGGGACCTAGGTTTGCCTTTTCTCATCCTCTCTATCTAGTTTGGTTTCCCAAGTCTCCTTGCTTAGCTATTCATAGCGATGTTACACAGTGTCATGGATCCGTTAGTTATCTTGATAACATTATTGGCGATTTCAAAACATTTAGTCCTATCTTTCATGATGATTACTTTGCCTGGAAGGAAAAGATGTCTTTAACTAAAGTTTGAAAGTCTCAATAAAACATGCAAAATGTACTATCCTAAATTACAGATTTTTAAGATTTAAGGATATATATGGGTTCCTATTTCTAGATATCTTGCTATTATTTCTTTGTGGAGCTATCAAGACCAGCACTTAAAGGTAATGCACTTTAATTTTATGACTTCATGGTTTTCATTTCCACTCATTTCACCACCATCATGACTAGTTGATTGATAACTTTTTCCCCTTCATTTTTACCCTGGAATAGTCTTGGAACTTGCCTATATCACACAAACTCCTATGCAAAATGCATGAATTATATAAGAGCAACTAGTTGACTTTTCTTCCCTCTGAAAAAGAACTTAACCAATTCTGTTAACCTTAATCTTTGTTGGTTAAAACTTTCATCTCAGGCTTGTTCAAAGGATAATGAGAGACCAATGGTTTGTGTGCCTTTGAACAGATGCTTGAATCTGCTGAGGCCAGAATGAGGTCGATAACCACGGTCAAAGAATGAATAGACTCTCCCAGCAGAGACAATGGACAGGAGCCCTTAGATGGGCCTGTGGTTGTGATAGGCCTTGGAAGGCTTGGTGCATCCATGTTGTATAGAATAGTTTATGGTGAAAATACCTATTTGAAGTAACCTCTGACACTTATCTTTTCATTTGCATGTACTCTGAAGATAGCAGTACAGTGAAGCCCCGGGAATTAGAAGGATCCCAGGAGTTAGTAATAAAAAATTCAAATTAAGGACTTACATAACTGTCTTATGAATAATTTCATTAGGCAAAGTAGGCTTGAAATAAGCTCTGTTGATTAACAGAAAAAAAAAAAAGCAGTTAAATATTGTTTCATGAAAGACCATTGATCCAGAAATCAGGAAACAAGGATAGTGCTGACTCTGACACTAAGTGTCACAGACACATATCCCAGACACTGTGTGTGTTCTTAGGAAATCAGTCCAACTTTCTAGCCACCACTGTCTTTAGTCTATAAAATGACTGTTTTAATAAATTACTTTTGCTTCTAAACTATTGTTGATGGAAAATTTGAGAAACAGAAATGAAAGTCAAAATGAGATAAAAGTAGATGAATTAGCAGGAAAATATCAAAGGGAAATAAACAGCTCATAGAGTATTTACTCTAACATTCCATAACTATGGGACAATAGCCTAACAATATATATATATATATAGTGTGTGTGTGTATATATATGTATATATATATATATATAGTGTGTGTGTATATATATATATGTACATATACATATATACATATATACATATATATATCTTATATCTCAAAAATAATCCTATGAATTTAACTCCATTTTGCAGAAAGAGAAAAGGGGAAGGCATGATCTCTCAATCGTAAACAATGAATCTGACCCAAATCTATGAGATCCTGCCTCCCCAATAGCTTTTCATTAATACCAAACTGTTCCTTAAATGTAGGGAGAAATCGTTGCTTACAGGGAAGGTAAAGCAGATAAAACAATAATATTTTATGGAAAAGTAACACCAGCATTTTCACCAGAAATATGTGGAGGCTGGGTTGAGATTTTTGAAGTGTGACTCAGAATCTGAACCTTTGTACTGATTGTTTTCACTCAGATTTTATGAAATCTGTAGGTGTGTGGGTTAACGATGAATGCTTCAGCACTTCCCTGGCCATGCATAAACAGCTCCATGCAAAACAGCCAGGAGCGGTCTGTTTATCACAGCTGCAGTCAAGCCAACGAAACTGTTTCCACCATTGAGGATGAAATTTGTAAAACTCCCTCTCACAAATAAAATCACATTAAAAAACATCAGCCTCTTATGTGATCGCTATTCCTTTGGGTTACCTGCTCAAATGCCTTCCTTCTAGTAGGCTTCTGTTGAAATCTCTCAAAGGCATGGGGGACTACAGGAGAGTCAAGTTCAACATCTTAAGTGTGAAAATTGCACTAAACAACCAATCAGCCAACCGGCAAGCAAACAAAAACAGCAGATGAGAGCAGTGTAAGATGTCTTCACCTCCTGTTCATAATATATACCTCTTTGTTAACACAAGAAAATGAGAATGCTAAATGCAGTGGAAGTCAAAGAACTACGATCTTACATAGACTCATGTGCCACTTTTCAAAATTTCATCTCTTTTGCAAAAACCTACATAAATGTTTGTCATGGTCCTTCGTGCATAGGGAGGGCAATAACCGGTGAAAATCAGTTTTGGCGGTTTTACTGAGCTTTGCTTTCTAAGTAAAAATGTATTTTCAGTTCTTTTTCAAAATGCCCAGAAATTTGGGCACATTATTCCCAGAAGGGCCTGTCCCTCTGCATGGGCAATTGCTGGCATGGGGCTTTCTTAAACTAAGTATAGATTGATTCTCCCACCAGCCCTGGGAAGTTAGTGAGAGCAGGTGCTGTTGAATTCATTTGAACACAAGAAAACAGAGACTCAGAAAGTGCAATTACTTTCTTAGGTAAGTCAGTGAATAAGCAGCAGACTTAGAACATACAAATCAGTTCTAACTGTTATACTCCTAGCACATAATGCATGGCTACCCAAAGGGGATACAAGTGAAGACAGCACTGATTCAGTGAATAGCAATATGTAGATGTGCTAAGAAATTTGGTCAGTTCCTCTCTGCAACTATTTTGAAGGACAGTGGTCTACCTTTGTGTCTCTTGCTTCTTGGAAAGTAGTGTCTACTTCAAACTATGCGTGACTGGGTAGTTTTTGGATATGCTTCTGGAAAGGCTCTCTGGAATTTATCTCTGTTTTTGTGTGAAAAGATCTCTGTGTGTGAGTAAAGCAAAACTGTCACAGAACTGACATAGGTGGATGATTTGCAGGTTCTATTGTGTTAAGTGTTTCAAACACCAGCAGAGAAGCTCTCTCACCACCGGGTTGATTTCTGCCCTATTCTCGTTCCCTACAGTTCTATGTACAAGTGAGCTGTACCTGTGCGTCAAGACCCACTTCCATCATGGACTTAGTCCTGACCAGGGAGTAGTGTTAATGACAAGGTGTCCTGATGTATTATCCCTTTAATCATAGTGTAGTGAACGTCTCTGTCCATTTACATTCAGAGCGCATATTGATAAATTGAAATCTATATTTTTCATTTTCTTTGCTTTTTTGGTGATTCTTTCCTTACCTTGTCCTATTCTTCCTATTCACTCCTCTATTGGTTTTCTTTCTAGGCACCTTATAGTAATTTTTGTAGTGGGGGTTAGTAGTGATGAATTTGGGGGGATTTTGTCATGGAAAGTTTTTGTTTTTCCGTCATAGAAAAAGTAGAGCTTCGCAGAGTAGAGTATTTGTGGTTGGAATTTGTTGACTTGAAGTTTGTTGAATATGTCCTTCCATTCTCTTTGTGCCTGTAGTGTTTCTTCAGTGAAGTCTGATGTCATCCTGATTGGTTTCCTTTTGTACGTTATTTGTTTCTTTCCCCTTGTCATCTTCATTATTTTTTCTTTGTGTTGGACCTTTGGAAATTTTACTATTATGTGTGTTACTGCAGTTTTCTGACCAGGGCATAATGAATAAACAGACTCTATTTCCTAGATGATAGTGTATGGAATTAAAACTTGTTCATGTATAAGTTTAGGTTTAGCTTTAGGTTTTGATTTGTAGATTTGATTTCTGGCGAACCTCAGTAACCCGATTACCATCGTTGCCATAGCTCCTTCCTATGTCAGGCTTGTTCCAATCAGTGGGCTATCCTGTCTCATCTCCCCTTCTAGGTCCTGAGTCCTTCCCCAAGCCTAGCCTAGCCTTTGACTAAGGCCAAGACTCTCTTCCTTACCTGTCTGAGGATGGATGAGATCTCAAGATAACCTCACTCCAGGTTCTCAGTCTCTTGCTTCCTAAGTCCTTTGACTCTCCAACTCCTGCTTGCCCAGTGGCTTGCCTTGCCATGGACAGTGGCCTGAGCCACTCCTGAGCTTGGACCCTGTGCCAAGAACAACTTCTGCCTCAGTTTACCCAATCCCCACCTCCCCTGGCATTAATAGCCACCCTGAGGCTATCAGTCCTACATGGGACCCTCGAGCATCTTAGACCCCCCAAAAGTCTCCTTTATCACCCCCTTTCAAAATAAGCCAAAATATCTTTTTCAAAATCTGTATGGTTTGCCTACAATTCTGCTATCACATTTTTTACCCATTAAAGAAGAGCTCACAAACTGGCAGAATCTGTCCTATTGAAGTGTTTGCTTTGGCAGACGTAATGTTTATATTCATTTACATAGTGTTCAGTATTAAGTATGGATTTCTTGAGTCTCTTGAAAATTAAAAGTTCTGGCACTGATGGAACAATGTGCCCCTGGCTGAGATGGAACAGAGTAAACATGACCCTTTCGAAGGACTTATTGGAGGCTTGAGATCTCTCCTTGCCAGGAGGGCCTGCCTCCCTGTGGTGCTGTTGGCTTTTCCTGTAGACATTTGGATTTGCTACCTCTACTTTAAGTTCTTGCTATTTTTTAAACAATGCAGTTTTCTCCCTCTTCTTCTCTCAAATACACTTCAGTACTGTCAGCCATTTTCACCTTATTTTCAAAGTGAATCTTCAGGAAGCTGTAATGAGTGGAATAAGGCACTGGTGGGGGGAAGATGAGAAGAGGAGCACGTGGTAACAGACATAGTGAGGCCAGTAAAGCCACAGCCCTGATCCATAGAGCTGCATATAGTATTGCATATAGTTTTTCATTTTCTCCAGGCCATGTTCCAGCAGCCAGATCCCCCAGCTGTCTGTGTAAGCCATTAGTCAAGATGATAACACATCAGACAGGCACAGAGGATGGAAAGTGAGTCTTACTGTAGTCTTATCTCCCCACAGCCAGCATTCCTTTAGGTTGAAGATAATACTTTCCAGGACCTGGTTTTGTTGACTCATCTTCTTTAAATAATAATTACTGATAAGCCCCAGAAATTTAAAATGTAGAGATCATCTAGATCAGTAGTTCCAAACTCTGGCTACCTGTTAACACCACTCTGGGCAGGGGAAGATGGGATAGTTAAAAATTTTGGCTGCTGGAACTACATTCTAAAGGAGTTAGATCAAGTAATTTTAGGGTGGGGTCAGGCACCAGTCTTAAAACAAATTATGCTTTTTGGATGATCCCAAAGTCTATGCAAGTATGAGAATCATTGATCTCGATCTGAGATGTTGTCTGATCCTCTAGGTGAGTAATCTGAAGTCAATGAATTATGTGAGACTCCTAAGCATGGAAGAATTGTAACAAGAACTGGTTCACTTCATCACCATCCTGGATTCTGCTTCACAAATCTCTGCCATCCAGAGTACAGAGTGCTACTGAATATGCATCTACAGGCCCTGCAAGATGGCTCAGGGTTGCCTGTTACTCAGCGAGGAAGCAGGCACAGTGCAGGGTGGTGCTGGTCAGCCAGAGGAGAGTGAGGTAGAGGTGGCCTCAGTGGGGTGGGGGTGAAGGGGGTTCTGAAGGGTGTGTTTGGCAGAACATGGGAGGAGAGGTTCCCAATGAGTGAATGGTCAGGCCTAAGGATTCTCAGTGCATAAGACCTGAGGAATCTAAATGCTAATGAGCAATCCTATAGCTGTTAGCAAAGACATTAGCAGCTTCACTAAGAAACACCTTTCATCAGTGTCACTTTTCCAATAATGTCTTTTTTCTATCTGGGATCCCATATTACATCTAAAATTATTGTTTCTCTCTTTTTAAAATTATGATAGTTCCTCAATCTTTGTCTTTTGTGAGCTTGACATTTTAATATTGTAGAATGTTCCTTAGGATGGCTTCATCAGACTTTTCCCCTCTAGGCCTTTCTAACAATATAGAAATGATGTTACATCATTTTCGGTGCATTATATCAAGGGTTTCCTGTTATCAATGCTTTATTCCTGCTGATATTAACCTAGATAACTGGGCTAAAGAAAATTCATTCATGGTGATTTGTATGAAAAATGTAGCCAGAAAACTTGGCACAAGGGGAGCTCCTAAGTTGAAACTTATGCTTTGATGGGGAAATGTCTATAAGGTATGACTTCAAGAGGACTGAGAGTGCTTGAATCCCTCTTCCCCTCCTACAATCACATCTTTTCCTTTGCATGAGCTGATGCCTAAAATCTATCCATTTTGTCAAGGCTTTCATCCCTATTAAAATACAGATGAGGGAAAGATTGAGCTGCCTCTGGAACTCCTTTGGAGAGGAGTCAAACAAAAAAAGTGTGAAACATTTCTGCTTCTATTAGTGTATGGCGACAGTGAGGTTCCTGAAAATAAGTCCTAAATCAGTGCTGAAGTGCCCTTCTTCGAAGCATTCACTGGTTTCTGACCTTGCTGAAAGCTTTCATTGCCTTCCCAATCCTCTCCCACATCAGCCTCTTTCTGCTGTAGCTTGGTTCCAACCTCACCCTACTTTTGCCATGCCAGCTCTCTCCAACTCAGGGATCTAGAATTTCCTTCAGTTCTCCAACTCTGAATGTGAACTGTGCTCTCATTTCTGGGTGGTGACACATGCCATCCCCTTCCTGGAGCTGGTCTTCCCCAATCCTCTTCACTGGTTGGACTTTCACCAACCCAGAATTTCTTAACTTAGTTACCACTTGTCCCAGATCTTCCACAAGCTTTCACTTGCATTGTCCTCTGTACCACTTCTTTGGACTTTTCAGTGTGATTTTTGCTAAAATGTGTTTCCTCTAAACCAAGGGTTGACACATTATATAGTCCAGCTGGACCAAATCTGGCCCACCTCCTATGTTTTTAAATAAAGTTTTATTGTATCACAGTTATGTTCATTTCTTTATGTATTGTTTATGCCTGATTTCATGCTGTAAATGTAAAAACAAGAAGCTGTGATAGAGATTGTATGAGCTGTAAAACCCCTACTTTTCTTCCTGGCCATTTTCAGAAAAAAAAAGAGAGCCACCCCCTGCTCTCAACTCTGTTATGCTTGAGTCCCTGCTCCAATGCACCATGGACAATTAAGACCTTAAACTGTCCTCTCTTGAACTGATAGCTGTCATAACTTAAGAATCCAGTCCAGAGTAGATCTTTAATAACTATTTGCTGAACGAAGACAAACTTGAACTCTAGCTCAAGTGTCTACATATGACAGCCAGAGTGGGTAATATAACAAAATTAAATGGAGAAAAAAATATGTGAGATTTTTACTTTTGTTTCTGAGGCAGAATTTACCTGTGGGAGAATGTCTATAGCTTATTCTCAGCCTTGGCATCACTTAGCTCATGCTGAAGTAAAAAAAGAAAATATTTTTCAGTTCAACAAAACCTACCAACCTCGTTAGCAAGATGCTCTTATAGGCACACGGCCTGGCCACAGGTGAGACCAATAAGGACCAGGTTTGCTATGTTACTGGGATTTCTGCAGACTCAGGTCAAATTAAAAAATAATAATAATAATGTGGGATTCCCAGAGAGTTTCTTGGTGAAAAAGCTAAATCTAACTAGATTAACTATCATTCCATAAGGTCATGGAGGAATTAAGAAGATTTCCCATGCAAGTAAGTAACTAAAATTAAATTAACAAAATTAAGAGGTGGACACAGAAGCTTGTTTATTCTGCTTGCTTTGATGACTTGCAAATGTACTTCAGATTCACTCTGGGAGCCCTATATACACCTGCCTCTGGTGGGGGGGGGGGGTGAGGATTTCATTCCCCCCTCCAAATATGGAAAAAAAAAATAATAGACATAGTTCTTCGACTCTTGACTTCCTCTGGGAGAGGGTTTAACATCAAAGCAACTATTTCTACAAACATTTAAAACATCTTTTCTCTTCCTGCTTTCTCCCCCCCCACACTGCCTTGCTTTTGGAAAAACTCAACACACCCAGTTTTCCAGACTCCAATGGCTCAATAATGCGCCTTTCCCTTAGCAAGGACCACATTACTGCCGTGATTTATGGCTGGTGAATAATTAGGAGCCTGTTGCTATGGTCTGGGGTTGAGATCAAAAGAAGCATGTGTCAAAGTGAAGGGAGGGGTGGCTGGAGCAAAGGCAAAGGGTGGTGGTGCTTGTTTGTAATCCTAACCAGAGAGAAGCTGGGCCATCGCTTAATTGGGAAAAGGCTCCGCTTCTGAAGCAAACCATGAAAGCAGAGCCTGTTCTCGGAAAAGAATCCGTGTGTTTTGCAAATCAACAATATTTAGTGATAGGTGAATCCCTAGGGGGCCTAGAGGCTGGACGGTTTGAATTAGGACTCAAAGGTTTGGAGAAAAATGTGAAATGTCTGAATACTGAGCATAAAAAAATTGCCCAAATGGGCTCGCTTATGAGATTTCTGGTATTTCCTTCTTCTGGTCAAGAGGAAATGCCAAGAAAGGACTGCAGTATTTCAGTACTTCTGTATCTGTCATCCATTTCCCAATGAATATTGATTCTCTGGCTTCTCTTTGTCCCTCCCACTTCCTGCCCATGGAGAAGGAGGGCCCTGGGGGCAGAGAGAGGGGGCTGGGCAGGCTGGGCTGCACTGAGGTGTTCAGAATTTGGGGGAGGTGAACTTGCTCTGAGGGCGCTGAGATTTCATCTGCTGCATATTTATGACTTTCTATAAATCACACTGGGAGCAATGGAAAAGTCGCCAGAGAGGGTGTCAGGAAACCAGCTTTCCAGTCCTGGCATGGCTTCTAACAAGCTGTGTGGCCTTCAGCAAATCGAGCTTTCTGGGACTCAGTTTCCTTATCTAGCAAATGAGATGGGTTGAGTCAGATGAACTCTAAATTCCTACCCATCTCTGAAACGCCATAGTAAGATGGCTTTCCGATGCCCTTGAATTTGTGGTATGGACTCTCCAGAAGGCCCCCTTGAGTTTGACTTTGCGCTTGAGACAGTGATCTTGAACCAGGGTGATTGGAAGCATTCTAAAAGGAAACATCCAGCTTTGCAAGGGATACAGCAGATTCAAGCACAGTTAGTTGTGCGCAGGGCACGAATTAAACCGAAAGCACCTGGTGGGCGTTCACAAAGTGAGCACGAGGCAACTGCAGCTCTCCTGCACCTTGTATGTACCAGGAGCGAGAGATCAGGGACGGTCTGCACAATCGTGGGGAACTGAACGTGGTCTTGCTCATGGGGACATGACATGGTGCACACCTGAAATATCTCATTAGGAGGCCATGTTACTTCCATTTGAAAAAAAGAACTGCTAGTTCAGAAACCAACATAAAATTAAATTACTAAGGTTGAAAAAAATCCCCAAGTACAAGTCCGCCTGTGATGGCTTAGAGGCTGCTGCGATCCGCAGGGAATCTTCCAGCACTGAGGCCCACAGTGCCTGGCAGGGCAGAGTCACCAATGACATTTAAGAAGTTGGGTCCCTTTGAGACTGGCTTGTTTGTGTGCATGCATGTGGGAGATTCTGCGTGTGTGTGGGCATGTGTGTATCTCTGTGTGTCTCTGTGTGTTCGTACACATGTCTCTGGGTGTAGAGCCATATGTATGTCTTTGTGTGTGTCTCTGGGGGTGTGTGCCTATGTGTCTCTGTGTGTGTCTCTGTGCATGGCTGTGCATTTGCCTATGTGTGGGTGTGTGTGAGTCTCTGTGTGTCTATGTGCATGTGTGTATCATTGTATGTGCCTGTGTACCCATGTGTTTCTGTGTGCATATGTATATGTCTGTGTGTGCATGCAAATCTCTGTGCCTAAGTGTGTGTCTCTGTGTGCTATGTGTGCATGTATGTGTCTCTGTGTGTATGCTATGTATGTGCATGTGTCTGTGTGTGAGTGGATGTGTCTGTGTGTCTCTGTGTGTGTGGTATGTGTGTGAATATGTGTGAGTGTGTGTGTGAGTCTGTCTCTGTGTGTGCATATGTGAGTTTGTGTGAGTGTCCCTGTCTGACAGCCCGTGGGTCTGTCTCTCCCACATGACCTGCATACCATGCTGCCACCTAGTGTGAGCTCAGAAACTGCTGGCCGAGCTTCGAGGTGCTGATCAAGGAGGCTCATGTTCCTGGAGGCACAGGGAACAAGGCCCCTGCATGTTTCTGGCGGGATGGGGTGGCTGCCTTTCTCCTCTCAACAGCCCCACTTCTAGTTTCGGATATGTTTAGTTCCCTAAGGGGCCTCAAATCCTTGATGACAGAATCTGAATCCCACACGAAGCTTCCAGCTTTACAGCTCTAGCATGGACGATCATGCACGCTCCCTCCAAAAAAGCAGAAAGTTGAAATCAAAGGTGATAAAAAAAAAAAAGGGAAAGTTCTTGGTGGAAAGCCAGGAGGAGAGACAGCGCCTCACTGCTTTGCTCAGCAACAGGGCCATGGGATATCTTGAAAAGTTCACTTTGCAAATGATGCGAGGGAATTTTATCCCTCCATTTCCCATGAAAGTCAGTGCAAGGTGGGAATCTCAAGATTGACATGAAACCTGGCAAACGTACCCCTGAATATCGCTTCTGAACACGTGCCCACAATGGAAACGTATTCTTGATAAGGCCCGGAATGGGTGGAATTATGCTAATCAAGGAAAACCTTACAGGGTGAGTAATTTAGTAACTTCTTTCAGAGGATAAGAGCCTATTTTAAAGTTCTAAATAGCACCATAAATGTAGTCAGGCATATATTTCCATACTGATACTAGATAATAAACACAGTCGGAGTCTGAAGTGCCTTGAGGGCGACCCTGCTGTGTATTCCCCTATAATCCCTACTGATCACCAGAGCCGAAACTTTAATACGCATGCCTTTGTTTACCTAACACTTCGTGGGGCCCAATACATTCTGCATCTTTTACCTTTCCTGGAAAGACAGCTTAGAGTGGAGTGGTGTCCGTTTCTTTTCAGTACCAACTTGAGATCTTTTGTGATCACCTAAGTCCAAACTTTAAAAATGGAGGTTTTGCTTCGATACTTAAACATACACTTGAAGAGAACCTTTTGCTGATCTGAGACTGATTGCCACCTTGCCATACACAAACTCTACAAACAAGAAAAACATTTATGTCTGTAGAAATCCCTTCCCTATTCCTGTGTCAGGAAAAAAGAAAATTGGGGAAGTTTGAAATAATCAACTCAGAATACTAAAATTCTGCTTTTAATGTCTATTTAGGATTCCCCAAAGATTCATTGCTTCAAAAGTTTTCAGTGCTAAGAAGTTTAAGATTCACTCTGCCATCACTACGATCCGCAGTGATTTTTTTCATAGACACGTTGGCAGGTACTATCTGAGCCAACCTCATTCAGCAGATCTTACTGTTGGTGATATCTTTTACTTTGTGTGTGTGTGTTTAATATTTTAATGCATTTTACCAAACTGCCTTCCCCAAAAGTCTCAACCTATTTATAATCTTTTAAAAATTGTCATATATTTAAGATGTACAACTAGATGATTTGATATATGCATACACTATGAAATAATTACTATAATCAAGCTCATTAACATATCCATTACCTCACATAGCTACTTTGTGTGTGTGTGAGAACACTTAGGATCAACCCTTTTAGCACATTTCAAAAATACAGTGCAGTTTGGTGACCTTTTGTCATCAAAACTTACTCATTTCAAATGCAAAATATATTACTCCATCCCCCCTGTCCAAGTCCCTGTTGCGCACCCTTCTACTTTCTGGTTTCTATGAGTTTGTCTCAACTAGATTCCACATACATTTGTGATCTCCCTTTGTTTAACCTTCTGAAAAATATTGGGAATTTGGGAGTAAGAAGCAATTGCACAACTCATGCGCATTGCTTAATGCAATGCCTGTGTAGGGAATGGGCTAATCGATGTCTACCTTTCTGGAAGAGAATTAAAGACTCTGGTGACATCCATGCATGTAAACAGGGCAGCAGAAGAGGAAGAGAAAAAGACCACAGTCGGGAGTGACAGCCCATTCCATACCCCAGACTCATTTCCACACGGACAGTGAGTATACAATTCATGATGTTTCTGTGGGTTACGAATTCCTGCTCCCACACAAGAGGTGTCTCTGCCATTCACATGGGGAAAGATGTTTCTGTCCTGCTGTGTTGCAGCGGCTGTACACAGAGCAGATGTCGGGTGGAAGCCCAGATGTTAGGTAAATAGGGGCTAGGTAAGGAAAACATCTAAAACCATGTGCTCAACCAATGTGGTCAAGGGCATACTCTGGAGTTAGACTGCTACTCAGAGTAGGAACCCCACGTTTTCCCCTTCCTAGCCTTGTGACTTTGAATAAGTTGCTTAATATTGCTCTGCCTCCCTCCACTGGCTCATTTTTAAGGATGGATTTATTGATACCTACTGGTGAGATTGCTGTAATGATGCCATGAATTAGTGGTGCAAAGTGCATAGGTCAATGTCGTGTACATTGCATAGCAATTACATGTCCTGATAGAAATTAAAGGAAAAATTGGACACGGATCCTCTTTGGGTAACAATAAAAATGACAATGCACTCAATTTTTGACCATATTTGTACTTGAGGAAAGTGACACACTAATCAGTTCTACTTCCATACAAGTCGGAGATGCAAAGCGTCAGGTCTCCCTACATACCTGTGAGGCCAGAGCAACATAAAATGATAGGTGCTCAAAAATTAAGAATATCAAGATGATGACAGAAGAACATTAAACAAAATTTGGGGCCACCTCAGCGGGTGACCCATGACGCTGGCCCTACCGGGAGCCACACAACACGTGGCCCTGGAGTCACAGACTCTCCTGCTAACCGTCAGTTTCTGAGGAGCTTTTTCCTTTTTACTGGATTCCTATTGTTCTATCCTATGATAGCAGTAATTTGGGTGTTTGAATTCATGATTAAAAACACATGCTTCTTGGAAATAATCTCAGAACAGTTCAGCCCTCTGTTTTCTCTCATTTCCTGTACTTTTCAATTTACTTTAACTCTGTCTCTTACCCACTAAGTTCAAACCCCCTTTACCATCACTGTTTTCTGCTCTGAATTTTTGGGATGCGTTCCCAATGTGTTCTTCTTCTTCTTCTTCTTCTTTTTTTTTCTAGTATCTTTGCCACAATAAACTATATTCACCAGGTATAGCTTGACATTGGTGATATTATCCTAAAGCTCTCCTTGCTGACTTCAGTAATGCCAAGCCAGGTGTTTGGATCTCTCTCATCTCCTTTTCTGCTTTTTTCCCATTTATATGTCTTCTTCCTTTTACCCAACATTTGACAATCCTCCTGGATTTATTTATAATTTTAGTTCTCATCTTCATTCTTTTTGTGCACATGTTCCTGAGGATTTTATTACATGGATGACTTCAACTGCCACCAACTGCCACCAGCTCTCACATAACTGTGCTTTGTTTGCTGATTTAGACCCGTGCATGTCCAGACACACCTGAGAGATCATACTCTCAAACCAACTCATGATTTGCTCAGTCTTTTTCTTCTATTGTCTCTTTTGCTATATTATGAGTTTGTTACTATCCAAGCTAGAAACTAGAAAGTCAGTAGAAAACATCACCTCACTCTTTGCCTACCACTCAGCAGCCAATATTCCCCATACTTCAGCTGACCGTAGTATCCCAATAACTCTTGAATCTCTCCTCTCCTCTCCACTTTCATTGCTATTTTTGTTCCTAATACCAAACTAGTCTATCAGCCTGTCTTGGTACTAACCTGTCTTCTCATTATATTCAATCTCCAGGATTTCTACCTTCCAATTATATTCCATGTTAAAAGTGTTATCTAAAATGTAAATTCATTCATGACATACCCCTGCTTCAGGACCCTGATTGTCAGGTAGACAAAATTGAAAACTTCTTTAGAAAAGCACATCTATCTTTGTTTATCTCTTTGATCCCAATTTATCAGAAGAGGTGTCAGTTTCCAGTCTCCCTAACACATACTTTATCTCAAGCAGCTAAAAATTGGTGACCTTTTCTTGACTGTGTCACCTTTCTTATATATTTATGTTTGTGACCATGCTGTTCCTTATGTTCAGAAATGCTTTGCCCTGCATTTTCTGCCAGTAAGAACTTCCTAGAAAATCTCTTTGATTCTCCATGGCACTTTGCACATTCAAATACTTGCTTTCTCTACCATTATGGGATTCACATGTGAACATGTGGAAGCCAGTTATTTTTTTTGTATTCTTCATCATGTACTCAGCACCTAACAGACTCCTGGTTCAGAGTAAAAACTGAAATGATGCTCATGACTATCTAATGTATATAGTCAATGGCTAACTAGAGCTATCAACTTATACACCTTGCAAAGTCTTAATTTGTTCTTATGTTTAGTTATCAGTGATAGAATTTGGACCAATGAGAAAAAAAAAAAACCTTTATAACAAAACAAACTTCTCATGTTGCTTCATAAAGTGCTCAAATATAGTTTGTTTAGCTCCCAAGAGGTAGAGTCAGCAATGTAAAGGAATGTTATCTTTCTTGCACATAAATCTGTAGTATAGTAATTCCTTTGGTAGATTAATACACAGCAAAAATGTCTGTCAAGTAATTGAGCTTATGATGTGATTACAGAGCCAAAAGGACTATTGTGCTCATGTCCATGGACTCCTTTGCCCCCAACTCACTCAGTATTTTTAAGATGAATCTTCTGTCTACTATTGAGTGGTCTTTATACTTTTATGACAGAAAGATAAAAACACCACACATATGACGTTTCTTACCTTTGATCATTAGACTCATGTGTCAGTCTAGTCATGGCATTTGCTTTTGCTCTGTCTGGTTACAGTGGTCAAAATTGTGGACCAACCACCCTATAGAATAGCTATATTTTCCAGGAGAATGGTTACCACCTGGAGACACCAGGTGCCTTTGACGAACATCTCTGTTACTGGAAATAAAACTCCACCTAGATGGTGTGACAAAAGTATTTCTGTGTCTGTGTATTTTCACCAATATTTGTGAAATTTTACGAGTTCAGAAGTGTCAAGTGGATGCTTGAGCAGTGCTGAATTAATTTCAGAGTTAATTAAGTGCAGAATTATCAAACCCATAAATATCAAACCCAGCATGTTTGGGAGAAAAGTAAGTTCCTTATGTACTACCTTTGTCTTTAAGACAGTCAGACTAAATTAAAAACTATAGTGTTAAAATGTGGCAGTTACTTTGCATGCTATATTGTATTCTTCTGCAACATTTTATGCAAATTTTAGTTGCTTTCTTTTTATAACTTTTAAATCTATTATGTGTTATACTTTAATACCCAATTACATATGATAGTTAATGTTATAAGACGTCTTAGTAAAGTCTGCAGATTAATTCCCAAGTTTAAATTTCATCATTTGTTTATTTGGAACAAAACTCTCTCACAGACTTGTGTGTAGGCATCACTCTACAAAGTTCTGTAAAAGAGGTAAACCAGGGCCCTCCCTGGTGGCGCAACAGGTTAAAGCACAGCAGTATGAAACTAGATGCAGCCACTTCACGAGTTCCATCCCCGGCTGGGGGGGGTGTCCCACATGGCATGGCAGATCTCTCCTGACCTGCCCACTGTTCCCCTCTGCTGTGTATTTTGTCAATTTGCCTGTTCTGCACCCAACTCTGTCTCTAATGAATCCTCTCACTGTCCCTGCACCTCTGGCTTGTACCCCAGTTCTGTATGCATAAATAAATAAATCTTTTAAAAAAAAAGAAAGAAAGAAAGAAGTAAACCAAGTTTTTGAGAAAACAAATTCAAACATGTGTTAGTTAGAACTATGTCTGCTTAGAAATGGAAATGCTTCTGAATAGGGCACATTTGGGGGTAAGAGAAGAATTCATGGAGAAGAATTGTTCACAAAAGAAAATAAAAGTAATTTACATAGCATTGTAAACACTGGGACTCAAGGCAGTTCTGTATATATAATGTATCCAACAAAGGACCTAGTCTCTGACCCTGAACAATTTTCAATTTATCACTGCAAATGCCCTGAGAACTTAGAACAATGCAGCACAGACTAAGGTTACATTAACTGTCAGGCATTGTCATTGAAATCCTTTGCTAATGCCAATTTTCCAAGAGGGTTTTAAAAGTTTTAAAGGGAGGAATGTTGACTGATATTAAATTGGCAAGTGAGTCTAAGTTAAAAGAAAGGATTGTATGAACAAACAAAGCATGGCCCTAGAATGAACAGAAAGAGAAGTGGAGTAAAAATTATAGGAAGATTTGGGGACATAATGAGATCAAGGGTGTTGATTAGATGAGAAGTTAAAGTCTAAGGAAAAAATAAGAGGGACCAGCATATATGTAACGGAACAGCCATAGACAAAGACACAAATGCAAAGGAAAGGGCTGACAATTTTTTCCTGCAGATGATCCACTGGTAACTCTTTTTGACTCTGCCGGTCATGTAGACTCTAGCATGACCATTTAGCTCTGCTCTAGGGTGGGGAAGCAGCCATGGGCAATGCATAAAGAAAGAATATGGCTGTGTTCCAATAAAACTTTGTGGAATGAAATAGAAGGTAGACTGACTAGGCCCATAGACCAACGTATCGAAGAAGGTAGGAAACAATCAAACTCCATTGATTCAGCACCACTTTAGTTCCCATGCCATGTTATGGTAACTATAGTTATCGCTGAATTCACAGCTGCTGCAGACTCCTGGTATAAACTGAATGGCCCCAGTCTCCTGTTCACGATTGAACTAAGATTGTACAGTAAAAAAATTGCTTCCCTTCTCCTTATTTGCATTTCTCCTTTTGAGGGGTACCACTCACCACCACCTCTCTTGCTCACTATTTGAATGCCTCTTGCAAGGAACCAACACCCCACTGCTGGAGTAGGGGGCATGTTTGCTTCTTTATTTTTGACAATTATAGGAATTAAACAAAGTTGGGAATGAGCTCCTAAATTCATAAAGAGGAATCTAACAATATGAAAACAAACACAGTTACTTCAATTAACCTGAGAATTTTTATTATAAAGACTTTAGGAAGTTCTTCATTTCATATGTGGAGGATTAGGGTTAAGGGAGCTTAATCACACTAGGTACAGCGAACCCAGGTCAGTGGATTCCTAAATTAGGAATCGTTTATCCTATTTTGATTTTAAAGCCAAAATAGTTTTAAATAAGTGCAAACCAACTAACATTGACATAAGATCGGGGGCAGAAACTCTATTCCTTTTGTGTTGTGGACGAAAAATAAGATAGATTTGGTGTTACTAATGTCAAGGACATGGAACAAATAATCTGTTGCTCCATTCAAATATTACACTATCTTTATGAAAAGTAGATTGCATTCTGACCCAGGAGTTCTCTGCCTGTGAAGATTAACATGCACCAATCATCCAGCATTGCTCACTTCCTTGTCATCAGCAACTATATTTATGCAATGCCTTGTGCACTGGGGACGCAGGACATTCCTGCGAAAGAGCCCTCCAGGTGGCTTCAACTTCCTTGTCACCAGCTGTGCTAGCTAGCCACAGACATGAAAAGGTAGAACAACATGTGTGTTTTTAAGATGAAAATCATTCTGTTCACAAGTGGTCAACACGGCAGGGACTGCTTTTGCTAGACATGATTTTGCCAAACCCTAACGCTGCTAGTTTAGCTGATGAAATTTAAAGCCTTCCAGTCAAATAAATTGGATTACCACCCTTGGATGAAGATAAATCATTTCCCCAATTTTTGGTCAGTTTGCTTTGGCTGAGCTTGAATCCTGCAAGCTCTGCTTTTGATACCACACTAAAGCAACAGGGAGTGAGTGAGGAGGAGGAGATGTGAGAAAGATTGAACTAGAAAATACATAATCAACAAATAACTTCTTAGAATTTTTTTCCCCTCTGGATGACTTACAACTTGGATCCTTGTGAGATCGCATTCATTACCCTTGACCTAGGAAAACCACTCCAAAGAAAATAGAGTTGGAATGAGTGACAGATTTGTGAGGAAGGGAAATTAGTAGTAGTCATTCTTGTCTTTGTCCTTTACAATCTCAGATTTCCATGAGATGCCTAGCATCAGAGCTAATAGTGCTCTAACCTGGCCAACCACGGGTGCGCTCTGTCCCCGTCAGCTCATCTGCCATGAAGAGGAGCGCCAGACTGGCTTTGCACAGTAGCTGGAAGCCTGTTTGGAGACTACGTGACTTGCTTTAAGAATCGGCTGTGTTGCATCCATCCTAGCAATTAAGCAGCAAGGGTAGCGATGGTTGGTTCTCTCATTACTTCCGAAACTGCCATTATCATCACTGACATCATAGAACTCCTGGTCAAATGAATGATACCAAAGGTCTGTTCAGGGGTACGTGAGGGCATGCAGTAGGCAAATCTTCTTTCTCTTTTCATTTGTGTCTCTTTGGGGGTATCTCTCATCACTCTCTGTCACAAATACTGCTGGAATGCTCTTGCAAGGAGCCACCAACCTACTTCTTATCACTGTGGGCTAATGTCCTATGGATGGCCTCCTCTTTCTTTTTTCTATGTCAGATTTTCTGTGGTGCCCTGCATTCATTTACATTAGGTTATTCGTGACTGAAAACAGTTTTAATTCCTCCTGGGGGAAGTTGCAGTTCCAAAATCACTTTCTGCAAATAAGTCAGCCTCCATTCATGGAAGTGGGACTGTCTTATAAAGGGAGCAATACGGGATGTTTGAATCAAGTCTCTTTACTGCTCTTAATCAATACTTAATTACCTCATGAAGCACGTGGCTAATTGCAAGGTGGCTGAGGTCAGGGATCTATTTGGAGAGCATATTACCATAGTGATTTTTATAGGGTCCTTGTTTAAATTAGGTAAAACCTCATGTTCCTTCACTCTGGGAATCTAGGCAAACCTGTCCCTGAAAGGTTAATTTGGAAGCAGACCCCAGAGGGAAATGGAAGCTGATCAAGTACTCAGTGCTATTATATGATAGCCCAATCTGGTGTTCTCCGCTCTCTTCATGTCCCAAAGCCCCCAGGCACAGGCATAGAGACATGTATAGCCATGACAGGACTCGGTCATTCTTCTAGGGGAAAAAAAAAAAAACTCTTGAAAATATTTTTCACTCAGGAAACAAAAAATAGGCTAAAGTATTGAATAAGATGGAGCCTTTATTTAGAAACAACAAGCCTTCCTGTGAACACAGTGCTCACTCGGAAAGAAGCTAAGAATGGACCTGCACAATTATTTTCTGGCAGGAAACCAATCACATTTGGAGACCTCAGCAGCTGAACACAGTGACAGCTGAAAACTAAAACATGTTACAAAGATCAGAGACATTGCTGAATGCTCCATTTTGAAGTTTGATCCAAAGACCCAATTTATGTCATGTTGATTTTAGAGAAAAGAGGAGGTTGGCTCCAAAGGCTCTTTTAAGCCCTAGTCCCTTCTTCTGCTCTTTTTGCCCTTCAGCCCACAGAGTTTTCAGCTTCCCTGGAAGGTACTTGCTCTTCAGAAATGAGTCCAGCAGCACTTGGGCAGGCATAAGGTACTTCTCCAAGCCTGGTCTCCCCCCAAACTCTGCTTATGAGCAAGACCTTCTAATAAGAGTAGTTATTTCTCACTCTGCCTGAGGGTTCCTCATCAGTCTTGGGTTCTTTTGAAGTATCTATGGTTTTCCAACATGAAAGAGAACAAGGGAAATGGACATAAAGTTTTTTACTATTATCTAGATTGAAAAATAAGCCACGAAATACTTGGAATAACAAAGGAGACAATAAAAGAAGGGGCAGTTTGGGGTCAGGGTCTTGGGATCCAGAGGTGATCCAAAGAGTACCTGTTTTGTGACCGTAAGTCTTTTATTTCTAGAAGTCACTGTTCTTCACTTATTAAAAATTAGTATAATAATCACTACCTCATAAACCTATTATAAGAATTAGAAATGTTTAAAATGTCTTTTATATGAAAGCGTTTGATATAGATGTGGTCATAACATTACATGCGAACTAGCACAGCTCAAAGTATAAATACTGAAAATGGAGATGAGAAGCAAAAACAGAGCTGGGTGCTGTTGCTGAGGATGAATTCTGCAGAATTTGTGTCTTTTCTACAGTTCTGTCCCAAACAAGTGTGCGAATCTGCTGCCCTCCCTGAGGAACTAACAGTTTTCTGTTCCCATTTTGCATTCTAAAGTGAATTAGTGTACATACTTTTACTTTCAGAGTCTTTTGAAACCATGAACGAGTATTTTGACATCTATAGGCCTTCACCCCATATTCTTCCTTTCCCACTCCCTCACAGTCAGTAGATTACATTCCCCATTGTGTGTCTGGACTGCCAGCCAACTTTCTGCTTCTGTGGCTGGCCTCCATCCGACCCAGTTCAATCCAATTCTTCAAATCACATTTTAGGAAAACACTTTACTTTGGGGTGTTTTATTAAATTCAGATGCCTTGTGCTTACTGAATTTCCTATTCTAATTCTGGGATTCAGTTTAAAAGATCCAACTGTTCTACCATGACACATTCTCACATTTTCAATATAGCCCCGCAAATGTAGTGGAAACCCCTAACCAAACACGACTGCCTTCAACCTCTGACAATCAACATACTTCTTCCCTTGTCATTGTGTCACCTCAGAGGTGCATACTCCGCAACTTGTAGCTTACACTTTCTGGAATTTACATCCATTTCCAAGGCATATTTGATGAATTTTTTTTGCTAGGATTGTGACTCTAAAGAGCACAACTATTGTATATCTCCCACAAAGGACACACAATCCACTCTCACTCAACAAATCCATAGGGACAGCATGAAGCCTCCATCCTAAGTGACTTCTTGGATAGTGATCACATTTGATGACTAAGGAGAATCTGAAATGTCTCATTATCAGTTACTCCACTGTGGTTGATATAGAGTAATCCACCTTCTGAAATCTGTGATTTTTCAATATGTACAACCCAACTTTTCAGGTTTGTTTTTCTAACCAGTGCATATAAAGAATCATTCTGGTTGTAGAGAAATCACTAACATCTTCTTCCCCAGCTAAAACCTACCTCCTGATTCTGTGGCAAGTTTTCAAGTTATGTCTTTCTTTTGTTTTCACAGGTTTCATGTAGGAGAGGCTGCTAAACTATGGAATATAGTTATTACAAGTGAGATTCCCAGTTTAGAGATATAATAGTAAACCTGATTTGCAAATAAGTTTGTCCATACTTACACTTTTTCACACACACACATTTTTGTTACTATGAAGCAGCTAGTTTCAAAACAAACTGATGCAATTCCTTGGTAGGATTGTTTTACAGGATTCTATCAGCTATTCCAAGAAAAGAACTGAGCTGCAAAGGGATTTAAGTTGTATCTTATTACTCTTTGTTAGACAGGGTATTGAATTTGGTTAAAAATCAGTCAACTCATTTAGAAATTATGTTATAGACAAATGTGAAATGCCAGATGGTGGGGTTGAGTAGAGATATCACTTGAATCAATGAAAAGTCCACTCTGACTTAGTATTCTTGTCCCATTAAATGTTATTTACTTTTATTTTTTTCTCCCACTTAACTGAGTTTCTCTGTCTCATGGAATATAGACATTCATAATGCACTTTAACCCTAATCTTATTAAAAAGGTTGTCTTATATAGATCTATTCTAGATGATCATTGTTACTATAACAACAAAATGTTCTTGTCGACTAATTTCTCTAGTACATTAGTCCTGGGAAGTAATAAAGATAGACATTGGGCCACTTGTCATTTAAATTAATTCCACTTTTTATTTATAGAATGTCTTATATGAGAAACTGATTATACCTTAAAAAGGTCCTCAGTTTGAGTCGCTTCCTTCTTAGACCATGGAGAAGCTCCAGTGATTATATTAAGCTAAATAATACTTCATTATTCTGCCATTATAGAAACCACAAGGCATAGATAGTAACACATAAATTATCGGGCTTTGTCATTAAAAGAGCTATTCCTTATTAGTGATTTTGTCAAAAAGCTAAGTGTATCCTATAAGTTAAAATATTAGTATTAATCATTTGGCATAGAAATCTACTAAAAAAGAATCATTGTGCACTTCCAGGCTCGCCTGGCAGGAGCCTGTTACTTAAAATCCCATCTCAGGCTGGTGAGAGAAAACCAGGAGACTCAGAAACAAACAAAACAAAACAAAATGCTTCTCTCTGGGGTGACTGGCCCACGGTAAGCAAGCCACTGTCCATGTGCTCCCACCTCAGACACCCCTTTCCTGAAGCCTCATTGATGCTTCTTCCGTGTCCAGGATTGAGCCTATTTCTTCAGTTGCCATGATCCTGGCTCGTAAACTGGAACTTCCATGGTTTCCTCTCATGGGTTAGCATTGACCACGCTGAGTAGGTACTTTGACAACTTGGCTTCTGGAAATTTTGGCTTTCCAGAATGACTCAGTGTCATTCTCAAGTATATATGTTTACACATATAGGTATCTTCCCCGAAGAGAAAAAGCCCATGCTAAAAACAATGGAGTCGCCATTATTGAATTAATAAGTTTGCCAGGAAGCTAACTCTATTATCTGGAACACAGCTATTACATGAGGATTGTGGCCATGCATTGGGCTGTCTTCTCTTTCACTTGGCTCCAGATATTTGTAGCAACCTCTCCCTTATGTAGCTTATCAGCTATCAGTAAAATCATACCTTAGAGCTGCTCAGTGCTCAATGCTCTAAGTTTTACTGGCTAAATTAAGTTTTTCTATGTAAGTCTATGAAGTTTAAGTTGTGTATGAATTTGACTAACCACAATTACAATCAGGAGACTAAGAAGATCCATGATGCCAAAAATTTCCTTTATGCTCTCCACTTATTTTAAGAGAGGCAAATTAGTTTACAACATTGTATATGAATTAGGGCTACAGGTTCAGGATATTTCCAAAGTAGGTTGCCGCACCATTCTTCACCAAAGCACCCAAAATACTCCCCTTTAGTATAATTCCTCCCTTTTGCACCCCTTCTCTCCATACCCTAATAGCAGCCTCAACTCTCTGTCAGATTTTTAGAGGTATTGGTCTAGTTTTGCCTTTTCCTTTGTTTTCTTTCTCTATATTCCACATATGAATGAAATTTTCTGGCATTTGTCTTTCTCCTTCTGTTTCTTTTTTTTTCACTTGATGCTTCTTGTATTCACATGTTCCTCCTACACTAAACTCTTATAACCCCAGACCTATTCTCTGTCCAAAAAGTTCCACCTTTCTGAAAATATCATATAATGAAAAAATATCATTTGTAAAGTTCTGAGTAACTCCTTTCACCCTAGCATGACACTTTTGAGACATATCCATGTTGCATGTATCAAGAAGTCATTTTCATTGTTGAGTAATATTCCACTATATGGTTGTGCAAAAGTGGGTTTATCTCATACTCCACTGAAGGACATCTAGGCTAATTCCAACTTTAGGAGTTAGGTATGGATACAGCTTCTATAAGCTTTTTTTGGTGCAGTGTTTATGTGAAATAAATTTGCACTTCTCCTAGAATTGCTGGATCTTTTGGGGAGGTATTTATATATTTTAACTTTTTAAGCAACTGCCTGCTTTCTCATGGCCATCCCATTTTACATTTCCACCTGCTGTTTATGAGGTAGCTAGTTGCTTTACATTGTAAATATCACTTCATAGTATCGGTACTTTTTTATTTTAGCCATTCTAGTGCATGCAAAATACTGCCTCATCGTGGCTTTAGTTTTCATTTTATCCCCAATGACCAGTGTTGAAGTCATCTTTTCATGTGTTTATTGCCATCCTTGTATTTTCTTTTTTTAAAAAAAAAACATTTTTTTTTAGATTTATTTATTTATGCATATCTAACTGGGGTACAAGCCAGAGGTGCAGGGTGTCTCTGTGCACCAGAGACAGAGCAGGGAGCCGAACAGGCAGATA
The DNA here is from genome assembly GCF_000260355.1 of Condylura cristata. Classification (NCBI taxonomy): domain Eukaryota; kingdom Metazoa; phylum Chordata; class Mammalia; order Eulipotyphla; family Talpidae; genus Condylura; species Condylura cristata. Next base: position 35,329,330 of record NW_004567117.1, on the reverse strand, counting down.
GACGAAGTACACTTCTGAGGGGAGCAGAAGGCAGGTCAGGAAAGGTCTGCCATGCCATGTAATCACCTTCGGGGCGGAGGATGGAACTCTCACTAAAGCAGCTGCGCTAGCTTGCAGTGCTGGGTCCTAACCCGTTGCTCCACCAGGGAGGGCCCTATCCTTGTATTTTCTTTGGTAAATGTCTCTCCAAACCATTTGTCCATTTGTCCATAGAGCTGTGTGTTTAATTATTGCTGAGTTTTAAATTTCCTTATACATTCTGAATATAAGATATTTCTCTCAGTCTGAGACTCTTAATTTCTCATTCTCTTTACAATGCCCTTTACAGAGTAAACATTTTTAATTTTGTAGAATTCCAACTTATTATTGTCTTCTTTTGTAGATTATGCTTTTGGTGTTGATTCTGAGAGATATTTGCCTAACCCAATATCATACCATTTTCCTCTTATGTTTTCTTCTAAAACGTTTAGAGTGATGTGCTTTACATTTAGGTTTATGATCTGAGTTCATTTTTGTGTAATATGTGAGGTGATGGTGTGTGACTGCATGTGACTTTTTTTGCATCCCCTTTTGTTCTTCTATAACCATAAGCCTCTAATTTTCTACCTTGTAACATCTCTCATGGTTACTCATTAGTGTTTCCTGCTTGCTCCGTGCCTGTGTGTGTATGTGTGTGTGTGTGTGTGTGTGTGTGTGTGTGTGAGGTACAGTAATAATGGTGATTTGCTTGTTGGATTGCTGATGCATCAGTGCATAGTGGGTACCTACTCCCCTTCTAGCAGGTTGTCTGTCTGTCTGTCTGGGCCACCACACTTATTTCCTTTGCTCTTCCCCTGCCCCCGGGCACCTGGAAAAAAGGCTTTGTGTTTTTCACCAGCCCCAACCCTGACTGGCACATCATAAGTATTCACAAGATATTTACAACCCAGTGAATGGATAACCAGATAGGATTTCACAGGACAAGTTCTGAAAAATGTTGGTGTATGGGGAAAATATTACACGGAATGGATATCAGAGATGGAAAAATCTAATGATAATTGATAAAATCTCCCACTGGCAAAGTGTAGAAGATGAGGATGAAAAGATGGGTTGGCTCATGGCATAGAGCCTACTATTTCAACGTGTTTATAACCAGGAGTCATTGCATTTTCCAAATCAACTCTTACTTTTAATCAGTGTGGCTATGTTCATATTGAAGTATACGGGACATTTTTTGAACAGATCTTACTCTTAAATAGTGTGATGGGTCGAATTATGTTCGCCCAGAAGATATTTGGTCTTAACACCTGGATCTGTGACCATGACCTTACGTGGCAGTAGGGTCATATAGATGCGATGAAGGCCTTTAAGGTCTGTCACAATCCAATACTACTGATGCATTTGTAAGGACATTTGGATGCAGGGACCCACAGGGGTGGGGAGAGAAATGCTATGTGACAGAGAGGTGCAGAGACTGCAACCATGTATGTGCAGGCCAAGGAGTACCAAGGACGGACAGACCCACCCAACACTGGAGGCCTGCAAGAACCCTCCGCTGGAGGTTCCACAGGAGCATGGCTGGACCACTCCCTTGATTCAGCTCCCTGGAGCCAGACTTCTTAGGCTCCAGAATTGTGAGAAAATCCATTCCTATTGTTTTAGGTTACTCAGTTCATGATCATTTTTAATGGCAGCCCTGGGAAATGCATACAAACAGCTTGGCGACCTCCCTGGAAATCTTGTTGGCATCAGCTAGTTGCATAATAAACATTTCAGATACATTCTAAAGATGAACTTTGGCCCTGTTCCCAGTGGAATCATCCCAAGTGCAAAATTAAGAGTGGTCTGTTTTGGAAATGTCAAGGTGACCCCACCCACCAGAGCGCCGGCAGGTGCGACCCTCCCTGCATTGGGCCCGGCAATAGGTAGGTGAGAAGGGGCCAAGCCAGCCTTGCAAACAGTAATGCAAGTGCCTTCTGGCCCAAAGGCAAGAGTAAAATGTAGGGACATGGCTGCCGCAGAGCCTCTGGGCTTCACGAAGCATGTCCAGATGCTGTACTTCTGAGCGACCAGTGCTCTGTGTTTGTGTTATGACAGCAGGCTGGGGACGACTTGGAAGGGGCTGGTGATAGGTCTGGAAGCAGGAGAGGGGCAAGGGCGTTTCGCCCCAAGGCTTGAGCCCAGGCCCCTCCCCTAGCTCTGCTTGGAAGCAGCCAAAAGGGGTGATCCTGAAGGAATGCAGGCGGGGCTCAGCTTCCGACCAGTCAGAGGCCTCCGATGAAAGATGAAAAACATCAACGGAAATGACTAAAGTAAATGTGCAAAGACTAGACGCAAATGTTGTGACCTAATGCGGAAAAGTTTATCTCTTCCCCTGTGATCTACTGAGTGAAATCCAGGAAGCGCATTTAGTAGAGCTGACAAAGTAAACAGAAACAGGTTGTTGGATGTGTCTTCTACCACAGGGAGTGGAACAGTCGCTACCTCAGCTCTTTGACAGGACTCACAATCTCGCCACACATCTGTCCTGAGTGCGGGAGCTTTAGCTGATAAGGTGGAGGTGCGGCGAGAGGCAGATACTTCTAGCATCGCTGAGCAGGCAGCACTTGGCCTTGGGGTCTATCAGTGACTTTGAGTTGTCTGCGAGGCTCGGGGGAGCTTCTGGGTTGCCCCCAACTCCCAGGCCTTAGCATTTTCCTTCCGGGACATCAAGGAATGAGATTGCCCCTCTATCCTATTCATTCTTCCATTTAGTCTCTGGAAGTGGGAAGAGACTCCCATTGGGGTTGAATGGGTCCCCCTAAATTCATATGTTGAAGACTCAGTACTTCAGCATGTGACCTCATTTGGAAATAATATTCTTGCAGATGTAATTAATTAAATGAAGAGAAGATCCTGAAGGTGAGCCCAATCCAATATGGCATGATCCTAATAGGAAGAGGGGCACAGATGAAGCAGAGATGGAATGAGTCTGCGTCTGTGGGCCAGAACAACACCAGAAGCTCTGGGAGAGGCATGGACAGGTTCTCTTTCTTCAGCCTCAGAAGGAGCCGATCCTGCTGATACTTTGATTTTGACTTCTAACCTCCAGGACTGTTAGGCAGTAACATTCTGTGGTGTGGTACGTCCTTTCCTACAGCAGCCGGGGCTACGAGTATGTTTCTGGTTATTAAGATGGAATCAGACATGACAGGGATGGGCAGCAGGGCTCAAGGGCAGTGGAGCAGAACCTGAGAGCAGAGCCTGATGCTGGGGATGTGTGGAGAGGTCTGGAAGGCTAGACGTGGGCGCGGCCACCTCCCTGGACTGCTTTTCCCAACAACCTTCCCCTGGCTTATTGTAAAGCCCTGCTGGCAGTGGTGGTGGGAGAGAGCCCCAGGGGTCAAGGACTCCAGTCATACCCAAAGATGAGACATGACAATCAACTCATAAAATTGATTCAGAGACTTGAAGACAGGAAGCTGCTGACTTTAATTCCCGAAGGGCTGCTATATTAGGACTCTAAGTATATCATTTATTCTAAAAATAAACGTAGACATGTGAAGGAAATAAATTAATAAACAAACTAGCCATGTTTTCGGTAAAAGGCAGCTGCTTTTCCTGCCCTTAAAGGCTTCTTCCTCAGCTAAGCCTCCTGTCCTCCTGGCAGCTGACCCTTGCGGTGAGGTCTGTGATATTCCAGAACCATCTCAAAGTCTTGTCCTTTATTCTGTCTTTTGCTTTTCACCCCACTTCTTAGTAATTCCACCTCTAAATGAGATAATGCCTGTCTTGATGTCCATACAATGTTGAGAAAATAAATACCTTAAGAATGGATAATAGCTCTCATCCAGTTTCCTATCTCCTTGTGATCCTTTTTATATCTTCTTCAACTAAAAAGATAAGTGTCTCAAATCTCAAGGTATTCATAAAATCAAGGCTAAAGGTATATTTTGGATTGCAGGTTCAATTTCATTGGTTTGAATACAATCTAGTTAGATGTCAAAACCTTAAGAGTGAGCTATAGGGCTTCCCTGGTGGTGCAGGTGTTAAAAACAGCACTATCAAGCTATCGCCAGCCATTGCAGCAAGAACCCAAATAGACCTCTCCTGTCGCCCCACTGCTCCCCTCAGCAGTGTATTTCAGTAGATCTGCCAGTGCTGTTCCCCACTCTGTCTCTGGTGAATCCTCTTACTTCCCTGCACCTCTGGCCTGCACCCCAACTCTTGTATGCATAAATGAATAAATTCTTTTTTAAAAAAGAGTGAGATATATATGTGTACTGTAGTTTATTTAATAATGTAACAAAATATTTTAAAAGTAAGATCATAAATACTGATTGTTATTATAATCTCTTATTTTTAATATATTATATATATTATCTCACTTGTCAAAATGTATATATTTGTGTATTAGGTAAGTATATCATATATGTATATATGTGTGTGCGCGTGTGTCTGTTTATATAATTATGAGCACACATTTCTGTTTGGTAACTGGGAAGATACTATCCCCTTTCGAGAGAATGTATGTGCTATTTCCTCTTGGTCTAGGACAGCAGCAGGTAAGATTCTTGAGAATTTGCTCTTCTCTCCAACGCTGCTTCTTCTTCCCTGTCTTCATCTTATTTTGCACTATTTTGTAGAGCCTTATAACTATCAAATTCAATCTAAAATTGTTCTTGTTGAAGAGTAAACCTAGCTAACATTGACATTAACTGGGTGTTGATAGCATCAGCCAGAACGGACTGCTTATGTTAAATCTGGCAGAATAAACAAAACTCTGTAACATTAGTTTTGCTTAATTCAAATCGCTAGAGACCCCTGCCTATTAATACTGTGAGCTTGCTGTTGATGCTTTCCTAACACTAATTAGTAAGTAAATTTTTCCCTTTAAACTAATTTTATGAGCAGATCTCTGCTGACAGAATTGGTCAATAGTAATACAAATAATAATAAAATAATTAATTTTCATTAGTACTTTACAGCTTACAAATTTTACAAAGTTTCTTTGTATTAGTGTTGCACTTGATGTTGGCTGTCTGTCATCATCCACTTGGCTTTGTCAGTGATGTGTGTTGAAATTCAGCAGAGCAAAAGCGAATAGGGAGGAACTATGGAATGATCTGCTTCTAAGATCTGACCTGTTCCAGGGGACGGAACAAGAAAATCACAATATGCCAAGTGGGGTGAAGAGTAAAACTAAGTTCATTCTAAGCTAGAGTAATTGAAGGTGTCAGAGGTAGCAGATGGGTTTCAGTCATGGCTATGCTCACGATCAAATGGAACTTTGCACCCTCTGTAGGGGAAGGACCTTCTTTCCACAGTGGTTGGAGATGGACAGACATAAGGAAAACTAGGAAAATTGTCAGATTCTCAACCAAATGGTCGGGATGCCAGGAAAGGGCTCCATTCTAAAAATATAACTGAAAACTTTGTTTAGGTGTTTAGTTATTAACAGTTTGAGAGAGTGGGTTAAAATAAAACCATTCTGACCATTTGCCACCTGTGTGATCTTGGGAAAGTCATTTACATTCTCAGTGAATGTGTGGTCAGGAAAACCAAGTCATTATTTAGGTATTTATTGATAACCTCTCTCCTGGATCTTAGCATACAAAGTAAAAAACAAAGCATTATACTTACCCTTAATGGCCGTGTCCACTCAGGCAACATGGTTCTGGGCAGATTTCAATCCTGCCACACCACTTACTAGTTGAATCTTTTTATACCAATTGCTAATCCCCTGTTCCACAGTCTCATAGTTGTAAGATGGGTCCAGTGGGTTCCTTAATGGGTTGTTGAATAAGTGTAAATGTTAATGTACCCAAAGTGTAAGAATTATCCTTGAATTCTTCACTATGTTGTTCTTCTGAAACTTTTATTTTTAAATAATTCTTTAAAAAGGAGTTACCGGGCCCTCCCTCGTGGTGCAGTGGGTTAAAGCGCAGCACTGAGAAGCTAAAAACTCTTCAGCGTAAGTTCAGTCCCCACCCCGGAGGTGATCCACATGGTGTGGCAGACCTCTCCTGTCCGCCAGCTGCTCCCCACAGCAGTGTACTTCGTCAATTGTCCTGTTCTACTCCCCACTTTGTCTCTGGTGAAGCCTCTCACCCCAGCACCTCTGGCCTGTACCCCACTTCTGTATGCATAAATAAATAAATCTTTAAAAAAAAAAAGAGCTACCAAGTGTGTTAGATAGAATTCCCACATATCCTTCTTCCAGCTTCTCAGGCTGATGCCTCAGAATCATAGCACAATTATTCACGCTAATTAGTGAGATGGGCACAGTGCAATGGACTAAGACAAGTTTTACTAGAATTTCACCAGTGTCCTTTTTTTTTTTTTTTTTTGCTCCAGTAGCTAATTCAAATGCCTCATTGTATTTAATTGTCATGTCTCCTTAGTCTTCTTCAACCTGTGCCAGTTTCTCAATTTTATTCTTTGTGACCTTGACATTTTCTGAAAGGAAAGCCAAGTATTTTGTAGAATGTCCTTCCGTTTGAGTTTGTCTGATGTTTTCTCAAGAATCAATTGAGGGCATGTAAGTTGAGGGAACAGACCACGGAGATGCTGTGCCTTCTCGTGCAAGCTTTCTGAGACACACGATGTCACTGTGCCTTATAATGGGTGATGTCATCATTGGCCACGCATGTGAAGCAGTGTCTGCTAAGTGTCTCTGGCATCAGTCATCATTTTCTCAAGTACTGGATGGTTTCACTTATAGAGGACACAGTGGATCTAAGAAAAAACAAAAAATAAACAGACAACTATAAATCAGTGATATTTTTCAGGGGAGAAGGTGGGAAAGGGGTAAAAGGGAGGGCGGGAGGGGCACAAAGGAACGCGGAGAGGGTGCCCGAGTGAACTGGTGGCGGAATTCCCTGGGGACTACATCTGAGACAAGAAAGCAAACATTGCACAAAAATGAACAATGATGTGAGATACATACCAATAAATAAATTATATATTAAACAAAAGTCATCTTTTTTTCTTTGTAAGTAATAAATTGAGGGAGGATATTTTGAGATTATGTCAAAATTCTGTATCTCTTTACATTTTTGCCCACTAATAGCATTCATTGGTGAATCTCATCTACCACAATAAAATAACTAACAGTAAGGTATTCGTGGCTCCAGTAGGCGGGCACACATTAATGATCTATCATTTTTATTAGCTTTTGAATTGAAGATTTTATAGTTCTTTCTTTGTGTCTCTGGTCTGTGGGTTCTGAGTTGTAACGAGCAGAAAGTTGCTGCTATAGTTAAAACACATTAGACATTCTGAGTTGAATTCAAATGACGGAGCTGCACAAGGCCATGGGTGCCCGGATTGGAGGCAGCAAGAGGAAACAGAAACAGCTTTGCTGATGCAAGAACTTGGCAACATTGAGCTTTAAGAGACAGTGAGTCACCAAGAGATCAGCAGGTACCTGAAGTTAACATTTAAAGCAAGGAGCATGTAAGAGAGTGAACCCACTGGAAGCGCTGACTATAATGCCAGGTCATAAGGTTCAGTACAAAACCAAGAGCCTTTGCAGCATCCAAACCCAGGAGGGTTAGGGGCAACCAGGTGCAGCAGAGTGAGCAGAGACTGGGGTGAGGAAGGAACTTGAGCACTGAGGTGAGCGCTGCACAGCCAGGCGACTGATACTAACACCCTCCCCAGGGCTACAAACACTTGACTCAAGGAAGTGAAAACTAGCGGGACAAGATGCTTTCGGGATGGTGTCTTATTTTTGCAACACTAGAATGATTTTCTTGAAGGAAAATAAAAGTGCCAACCCTTGTTCTCAGTGCGTCTGATGAAACCCCAGATCAATGGGCATTTATATTTATCAGAATCCACATCTCACCAGTGGATCAGACCTTGATGAGCTTACAAAATAAGTGATGCTATTGGTGAGACAGTGTTGTTCAACATCGTAGTACTTGATACTGATTACGACCTCCAGATATATTTTAGAGACTCTCTGAAATGTGCATCATGCAAAGGAATTAAAAATACGTTTGCGGGGCCCTCCCTGGTGGCGCAGCAGGTTAAAGCACAGCACTGAGAAACTAAAGCCACTTCCGCATGAGTTCGAGCCCAGCCTGCCCCGGAGGTGACCACATGGCGCACCTCTCCTGACCCGCCCGCTGCTCCCCTCAGCAGTGTACTTCGTCGATCTGCCTGTTCTGCTCCCCACTCTGTCTCTGGTGAAGCCTCTCCCCGCCCCTGAGCCTCTGGCCTGTACCCCAGTTCTGTATGCACAAATAAAGAAATCTTTAAAAAAAAAAAAAACGTTTGCGGTTCAAAATGTGAGATGCTGGTTGCTGGGAAGCTGACAGTGTGGAGATCAACTTCTAATAAAAGGTGCAGTCTAGAAATAGACACGTACCCGCTCCGTCCCCTGTCCTGGCACATATAACCCAAAATTTGGACCCTCACACTTGTAACTCATTTGCATATGGAAGTGCCAGTTGGCGGTATTTTGAACACTTCAGCAGTTCTCTCTGCATGCGTTTAAGTTGGGGCTGCTACGGAAGCCACGTTTCCATGTGTTTTGTTTTTCCTACCATTTCAAAATGAAGTCAGGGACTTGGCACTTCTTCCAAGAGGATCCAGAAGTGACTATTTCCACCGCCCCCCCCCCTTTCCTGTCCTGGTTTCCCTATCATTCAATATCTCCGTAAAACGCAAAGTAAGATCTTGTAGCTGCCTCAGTGAATCCCAGAGGGTCTAGCCTGAGCTGAGGCAACACTTGGAGAGCCATCCAAGGACGATGAATTTCAATTGACTCTAGATATTTTGGTTTCTGTTGGCTTCATGCAGAGATTTTACAAGTGGACAGAGGCCAGATGGGGCAAAGAGAAAGCACATCACATAAATTCTATTTCCCTAAACCTCTAGCTCTTTTTCTAGGTTAGATCTTTGTGCTGAGATAGATGTTATTTCATCTTTTGTTTCCTCTTTAGCTCCCTCAAATTTCATTTTATTTCCATCTACATGAGCATAACTTTTTAAAAAATATTTATTTATTTATGTATACAGAACTGGGGTCTAGGCTAGAGGTGCAGGGTTTGGAGGCGGGCGGGGGGTGGGGGGGAAGAGTCACCAGACACAGAATAGGGAGCAGAACAGACAGATGGACCAAAATACACTGTTGAGGGGAGCAGTGGGCAAGACAGGAGAGGTCTGCCATGCCATGTGGGTCAGCATGAATTCATGCCTCAGTGGCTGCAGCTAGCTTCATTTACAGTGTTGTGCTTTAACCCATTGCTCCACCAGGGAGGACCTGGAGAGCATATCTTAAAAGATTTTCAAACGGTTGACAGAGTGATGTCTCAGCACCATTAGTTTTCAGCAGAAATAGTCTTGCCCAGGCAATAAGACTGTAACTGGCCAATATCTCTGAGTAGGGTCATTAAAGGACACGCAATTTTTATATATATAAGTAAACATTTATTTATTTAAATATTAGTATGTTGGGTTTATGTTTTAAGATGTTTTTATTTTATAATTGTTTTTACATCATTTTGTGCATTTTTTCATCTCAGTTGCAATCCCCATAGGCTTCCCGTCACCAAATCATCCTGTGCCATACCATAGTCCAGTGCATTTCTAAGGACAGGCAATTTTTATCATTTAATTTTTATTTTTGTTTTTCTCTTGGTAAAGCTCCAAAGGTCATACCTGAAAGGCTACACCTGGAAATACATGGAGACATCTCTCCAACCCTCATTTCCAAAGCCTTCCCATCTCCTTTCCCTGGAGATGATCATCAGTTTTTTTTTATCATGTCATAGATAGATTGTGCCTGTACACATGCTTTGATGGAAGGTTAGCAAGAGGCGCCAAGGAACAGCACCAACCGCGTGGAAGAGGAGGTGCTAGGTTGTGTGTAAGCAGGAGAAGGTGGCATAGATCTATTTGTGCTCTGATACACGGAGCTTTATGCAGTGAAAGGCAAGAAATATGAAGTCCAAAGGCAATTTCAGGATGGGAAGAGAAGAATAGGATCCTGACAGTTCAGGGCGAGAGAACCTTCATTGTAGTCACAGATGCTTTTATTCAGATGAAATAAGGTGAAGATGGAAATTGAAGGCAGCTGCTTAAAGTCCTTCTGAGTCTTGCTGCTCATACTAAAAGGCAAAGTGGGAAATCTAGTCCTGGGTCTGAAGTCAGACAAATGAGTAGACCTTTGCGTGCTAATGTGCACAAACATGCCTGTGATTCACTTGGGGGATCTTCTGAAAGGCAGTTCCTGATTCAGTGGGTTCTGGGTGCAGCCTGAGAACGATTTCTAATAAACCTCCAGGTGCCGCTGGTTCAGACCATATTTTGGATCTCAAGGACCTAAACAGGCCTCACCTCCAGAGACTGTTTCCATCTGTTAAGACAGGGTGGGATTTGCTTTTGAAGCCCATCCCACTTCAAGAGGCAATTCTGATGCAGGTAGACCTCAAAACACTCTTTGAGAAGCCCAGCTCCCATGCTGGGAATTTTCTTTCCTTTTTGTAAATAAGAGGACAGAGGCAGGGGAGGATGCACAGGGGAGAGAGTAGGGAAGAGTTGAAGCAAGAGCCTGTTCTGAAACTAAAATGTAATTTTGCTTCTCACCAGTGAGAAGACTTCCTTAAAGGGAGACCATTTTTCTCTTTCAGAGGATGTCTCCCAGCACACTACTCCTTAAAAGTCCCTCTTTCCATGACTTTGTTTTGTGTCATCTGTCTACAGCTTACTAGAAGGAATCCAGAGGAAAGGCCCATCACCCAGATTCCAGTCAGCTTCCTTGTAAAATCTCATTAGAGGCCACTCAGATACCTTCATGGAGGCTGCTCTGCCCCTCGATTCAGCTCTGGCATTCTGACATAGAATGTGCTTACAAGAGAAACTCGCCCAGATGTTCAGGTCAGTCCTCACCTCCGTTCAATTCGCACTGGGTTCGGATCAACTTGGCTTCAATAAAATGAGTAAGTCGTGTCTGTTTCCACCTCCTGGCAAACTGGGCTCTTTCCATAAACTCAGGCCCCTCTGGGCGGGCTTCTGAGGGCTGCCCCTGGGTGGTTCTGGACACACCGTCACTGTGTACCTCTGCTTCTGGGGCTTCTTGGGGCAGTGGTTCAAGTGTCCATTGGGCATGAAAGAGGGAGCATGGAGGCAGTTGCAGGAGGTGGTGCGTAGGCATCTTTGTCTCCTGGCTGCTGAGGCCCCAGCTTTAGGACCTTAGTGTAGAAGTAAACGACTGCCCTTTCTCATCACGGTTTGCCAAGACCCAGCTGAAAACGGCCTGGAAAGTTGCCTGCATTGAATTCCTAGCTGCTTTGTGCCCCCTTGTGTTCAGTAAGCAGCTTTTAATCATAACGACTTGACCACACAAACCCCCGAAGCAGACACGGAGGGATGAAGTTCTCCATAATTGTGCACCTGCCATTGCTAATGTAGGAAGTGAAAATAACATAAACACACTCCATCCCACGCAACACAGAAACACCAGCCAAAAAAATCCCCTCGCAAAATGCCACCGAGACTCCCATTCAGCCCACACCCTTAAGCAGGCACAGCAGCCAAGCACCTGGTGTGTGGGGCTGTGCACCGCACACCTCCTGGGCCCCCAGCTCAGGAAGGGAGCAGGGAGACGCAGACATCGACACCCACTCAAAGCCCTTCCAGCTCGCCTACTTTATTAACTCTGTTTAAGCATCTGTTTGGACTGATCATAGAGCTATTGCTATTCTTTCCCATAATAGTAAAAGTTGCACAGTTAATAGTAGGGGTTAAACTGTGTCCCTCCCCCCAAATTTCTAGTGCTGTAGAATGTGATTATTCAGAAATATGTTCTCAGCGGACGTAATTTAATTAAGGTGAGATCATTAGGACAGGCCCCAGTTTGGTATGATTGGGGCTCTCATAAAAGGAGAAATTCAGACTTAGATATGCACAGGAGGGAGAGTATGTTGGGGGACTTCAGGGAAGCTTCTGTATGCCCAGGAACCCGGGATGGACTCCGGGCACCAGGAGCGAGGCAGGGAACAGGTTCTCCTTCAGAGCCCTTGCAGGAAACCAATATTTCAAGTCCTGATCTTGGATTATTTAGCCTCAGAACTCTGAGACAATTCTAAGCCCTCCATTTACAGCAGCACTGATAAGTGGAGGCAGCTCCTGAACAGCAGCATCAGACCTAACACATTGTCCTGGATCCCTGTCTGCTGCTTTCCCTAGGCTCACTTCATCGACAGGGAGCTGAGAGAGTGCCAAGGGCATGGGGCCATTACTATTTTTAAGTCAGTGAGGAAACATTTTAGCTCCCCTGGACCCCAATTCAGACCCACTCAGCAACATCAACTTAGAAGCCAAAGTTGCTCTCCTTCCCCAGGTCACCTTTATTGGGGCGTTTGGCACCAATGCCAAGACCATATATCCTTACCCTTGCTGTGAAGTAAACAATCCAATATGCAGAAGTTTATTTTAATACAATGTGCATTTTACTATAATTCAGATTCCATAGTTCCAGAATTCAGACAGGGCACACCTGGGTGATTCTTCTGTTCTTCTTGGCATTTACGAATGTCCATAGATGGTTCTCAACTGTCAGAAGGACTGGTCTGGAGGAACTGGGTCAACCGCACTCCAGGGCTGGGGTGGGGTTGACTAGAAAGTGGGGCTCAGCTGAAATTGATGCTGTGTCTTTTCATGTAACACCAAAAGGACAGTGGTTTTAGGTCACTTGGTCTTATTGCCTGAGCTCTGGGTTTCCAGAAGCTCATGCAGCTTCTACCTGACCTCAACATGACAGTATCAACTACCAGTCACCACAGACGGATGGTCAATGGGGTCATGGAGTTCCACTCAGATTCTCAGGGAAGCATCAAAGATCTTACTTATGGAAGGGGCATATCAAGTAATGTGTGGCCTTTTCCATAGCAGCATCCTCCCCCTCCTGCTCCATGAGAGGCAAAGAAAAGAAGGAAAATCCATAGTTTTCCTTAACTTTGTTCCCAGACAGAGGGGGCAGGTGAGAAGCATGCCCTGAAAAGCAGTCCTGTTGAAACTGTGTTCATGGGCATCCACTCCTATGCCCACAAGAGGGCCCGGCTCTATGCCAGGGACCTCTCAGAACACCCAAGTTGACATGAGAAGTGGTTGAATAGGACCTCTTCTCAAATCAGCAAGTTCCCAGTGCTTACTGTCTCAGCCTCTCATCTCATGTGCAAAGACAATAGAAAAAGAGACCAATTATTAGTTAACATTAATAGTATAGTGTTGTGTGTATGTGAGAGTGTATGTGTGCATGAGAGGGAGAAAGAAGGAGGAGGAGGGAGAAGGAGGAGGAAGAAGAGGTGGAGGGAGTCTTAAATCACCATTTAGAGAGTAATTCACTTGACAGGAACTAAATGCTACTTATATTTTCCTAGCAAAAATCCATAGTAATGAGGTTGACCCATAGTAGGTACTCACCAAATATTTGGAGGAAACTGATGAGAGAAAAGAGACATCAAGTCTATTTTTTTAAATTATTTTTTCCAGGATTATTAGTGACATTCTCTTCATATGTTTGGGTATGTGGTAGAATGTGAATTAAGAGTGGAGATAGGGAGAAGTGCCAAGGATGAAGCAAGATATCTCAAACTCTAAAGAGACTTACAGGGAAACAGTGACTTGGAGACTTTGGATGCTAGTGACTGGGACAGGAAGGAGACCCAAACTGATTGCCTATTATAAGCATGGAGGAAAATTACTAGGGGTTCAAGTTCATGTGCTATTTAAAAAGAGGACATGGAAGACTGTCCTTTCAGGTGCCCACTGAAGGAGAATGCTCGTTTCTATGCATTACACAAGCTCATGGCCTCTGTGTCCCACACAGGCCAGCATACTAGCTGTCCATAAGGTATTTCCTCTTTATTCACATTACAGAATCTGCCATCGACCTTTTGACTCCAACATTCAATGGAAACTGTTCTGTAATGTGTACTGACAAACTTGAATTGTAAGTCAGGTTCGGTTTTTCTAGTCTTGATTGTTCTAGACTTCATCATTCAACAGTCGTCTATCTAAGTATATTTGATAGAAGTGATTTTATCCTAAAATTTTTGTTGCTCATAATTAGCTCCAAAGTCTACACCTCCATGGTAGTTCTTGTGCTCTCTGGATGCTTTGGGGATTTAGAGTCAGATGCCTGAGACTCATTGGAAAGCACCAAGGTGGTGGTCATGCTGGGGGCCGTGGGCCAGGCGATCTCTAGTTATTCAGGTAGGAAGGAATAAAACATAGGGCCATGAAGGGCAGTTGGAATAAGAATCAAACATATTTGTTGGCGGGATAAAGTCTTTATCTAAATTTATCCCGCAGTGTAACTGTGATTTACAGCTGATAGAAACTGAGAAATCTGAAAGGGGATTTGGTTTGGGGGGAAAGATAAGGGTTTGGTTTAGACATGCTAAACTGAAGCATTCTGGAGAAGTGCACTGTGGACTTCAGGGCAGTGGTACACATGAAACTGGAGCTTCCTCCCTCCCCGCTGTGCCCAAGGAGGAGGCCAGATTTGGTCATCATTGTAACAGGACTCCCATGATTGGGGTGATGAGGCTGGGGAGGAGAGGGGCTAGCAGTGTTCTCTCTTCTCCATGCAGAGCCCATTTCGTCTTTAAACCATCTCCATCTCAGAGCTGTCTGTTGTGCAGCTGGTGTGGTGAGGCAGACATGGGACTTTTCCTCTTCTGGAGGCTTTCCATTCTAGCTTTAAACTTTTCCCATCATACACACACACACACACACACACAGACCTTAAAAGCCCAGCAGAACCAAGGGACTTCCTGATCTTTTTACTCTTTCAAGCCTTAAGCTAACTGGACAAAATTACTCTTTATATTTCCCACATTGTTGAGGTGTGCTACTGACTGTGGCCCTCTCCTACAGCTGAGGCCAAATGTCTAGCTGGAAGGAAAGTTCCTATGTGGGGTGGAGGAGGTAGGGGGGTAGGCATCCGTGCCAGTTCTCAACAGGGGAGGGCATGATAGTCAAGTATTGGAATCTGGATTTTTTTATGACTACTGTATAATACAAAATTATATATTAGTGTTCAAGAGGGCAGGAAGGTAAGGATACAAGTGCAAGTTACTAATGTTTACAGTATCATCTAATATTTGATTTTTGGATAAAATCTGTGCAGGAAAATTTGCTGAAAAAACAAAATTGCAGAAGTATCCTCCAACACAGCAGTTTCACTCCTAGACAGTTACCCGACAATATTGGGAACATATTTTCACAAAAGACATTTTCTAGAATGCTTATTACATCACTATTCATGATAGCCCAAAATGGAATCATCCCCAAAATTAACCTGTGGTAAGTGGATAAAGAGTGGTTTATTCATTCAAGGGAATATTATATAGCAATGAGAACAGACAATCACAAGAAAAACATGAACTTGATATGCGTGATACTAAATAGAAAAGACCAATCTCAACAGATACATCCCGAATGATTGGCTAGAGTTTAAATCAGGCAAAGTTATTTACATGTTATAAGGCAAGATAGTGGCTACCCATTTTGGGGGACACAGAGATTTCTGCGATCCTGGTTTTGTTTCTTTTATTTCATGATTTGGGCGCTTGTTCAACAGGTGTGTTTACCTTAAACATTTCTGAGGTTACGACTTGCATCTGTGTCTATATATTAGACTGCAATAAAATATGCGCAGATCTTTGGGAAACAAAGTTCTCTTTTGGAAGCAAAGTACAGGAAGATAAACTAGAGAAGTCATTAGAAGTAGCAGAATGGCTTCATCCAGTTCCACAGATGCTCAGAGGAAGTTTTGAGAAGTTGTAGGTAACTACATAAAAATGTTTAACTTACTAAGTCAAAACAAAGAATTAATAAGATCAAAAGTCAGGCAACCATCTGGAAAATATATTTACAGCAATGAGGAGTTGGCTTACATGAATATTCAGGCAAAGTTTGGCCCAGGAGAGCTAGTGGTGTAGTATAGTCTGAGTCTGCAGGCCTGTGGACAGCAGGGCTGATGGTGGACATTCCATTGTGAGGGTAAGTCCCCAAAAAGGCGAACACTGAAGTCTCTGCTCATAGACAGGCAGGCAGAGAGAAATAATTCTGTCTACTCAGCCTTGGATTCTATTCAGGCTTTCAGCAGTTTGGATGAGGCCCATCCACCTTGGGGAAGACAATCTGTTGTCCCCCTATACTGATTCAATCTGGTCTGAGATAAAATGGGTTTAGTTAGGGCACATCTACATAGCATTTATATCTGTATTAGACTCTTAGGGCACAGAATATACTCAATTCCATCATTATTTTTATTGATCATATTTTATAAGTTGACATGTAATAAGCAATGCCATTACTATAGAGACATGTAATAAAAGACCCATGAAAAAAAAAACTTTAAGAAATTAAACTCAGTTGGAGAAAACTTTCTTTTCCATCCTATGACTGTTAAGTTGCAAGGTGTTCAGACAAGGGCTGTGTCTTCTGTACCCTTGGTTCCAGCACCATGTGATGCTTGAGCTCCTGTCGAAGCCATTTATGACACAGAATGGCTTCAAGTATGGTTGGCTTAGAATGGCTGCACTGCTCCCCCACAAAAGCCAGAGATGACTCTGATTCACCTGCAACTCTTCCGTTCATTAACCCTTCCTGACCAGGCTTTTGGGTGTGTGAATTTATCTTTTGGTTGACAGGATGTAAATCTCATTACATTTAGAAAATGTTAGACCTTTAGTTGAAAACCTCTGGCTCATTTTAGGACTCAGAGTTGTTACTGCTCCGCATACTATTTTCATGTAATTTTAATATCAATATTCTAAAACAGTGGCTTGGAGTAATACCAAGAGAAAAGAAGTAACTCAAATTATGGCATCAATGCATTGTATATGGAATATGTACCTATGCACATCATTTGTGTAATCACTCTGTCTATTGCTAGTGCCACAGGTATTTGCTTTACGCTACTTTTACACTTTTTGCTCTTGGGAGACTTAATTGCAAACAATTTAATTAAGATCTCTTTCTCATTAATGTTCTAGTAGCTTAGCAAGTTTGGGTTAGCTCAGCAGGTTGCAAAGGTTTAATTTTATCAGTTATCCTCCCATTAACTCATACACCATCAGTACTGTGCTTTCTTTTTATCCTTCCCTGCCTGGGGTACCGAAAGAATTTAAAAATCATTAAATCTAAGAATTCAGGGAAGACTCCGTTAGTTGCCACCTGTCCTGATGAGGTTTGCATTTCCATTTTGAATCTTTAGAATACAAGATCAAGGATGTCTCAATAACATTTTTCTTTTAATAATATCAAACCAAAAAAATATTTTAATTGGATTTAGAGCATAGCATATGGTTTTGTTAGAAATAAAGATTTTTAAGGAAAACAAACTATAATTCATTAAAGATCAACCACTGAAGTTTGAACTAAAATAGTATCATAAGAAAAGTATAAAAGGTGGTTGAAAACATAAATAAGAATTTAAGGGAATATATTTCTATTGATTCTTTCTGAAGACATTGTCCATAGGTATAATGTGAACACTGAAGGCAGGTATCACAATTACAAACTGCCTAGAATGGAATAGATGACCTATGAAAGTCAAATTGACTTGATAATAGTGAATGCAGCTTTTGTATGTTTATATAGTAGAATGACATTTTTTCAGGTATCGCGGATTTAGAAAGCAAGGAACAATTAGCTTTCATTCTAAATAGTAAATACAGAACAGTTAATGTTGTAGCAAGCTGTTTTTTCACCTCATAGTTTTCAGTCTTATGTTCTCTTATTAAACCTGATACTTTCTAATAATTACTGGGCTGTTAAATTCAGATTAACAAATACACTTTTTTTTTCAAACTGATAAAAAAAAAAAAAAACAGAAAGGAACAGCTCAAAATGAGACTATGGCCTCTGAAGATAAGACCAAGGCAGAGTTGTTCAAGTTAAGCAAATAAAAATATAGAACTTTATGTTAACTTTGCATTTCGGGCACATAAACATTTTTTTTAGTTTTGTCCAATGTTATATTTGAGACATTTCTAGTCTGAAAAAATATTTATTGTTTGTCAGATTAAATGGACATTTCTTCTCTTGTTAGAATCCTAGACCTAGGCCACTTAGGTCAAGTAAATCCACTGTCACTGGGTTACTTTATGGCACCTTCACCACCAGAACCCAGACTGGATAAGATCATATACCTCCATTCTATAATGTGTTTCTCTGCATAACTGTCCTAGAGACAAACATCTTTTTTTTTTTTTAAAAAAAGATTTATTTATTTGTGCATACAGAACTGGGGTACAGGCCAGAAGCTCAGGGGCGGTGAGAGGATTCACCAGAGACAGAGTGGGGAACAGAACAGGCAGATCGACGAAGTACACTGCTGAGGGGAGCAGCGGGCGGGTCAGGAGAGGTCTGCCACGCCATGTGGTCACCCCCGGGGCAGGCGGGAATCGAATTCATGCGGAAGCGGCTTTAGATTCTCAGTGCTGTGCTTTAACCCGCTGCGCCACCAGGGAGGGCCCCGAGACAAACATCTTTAATCAATGATTTTTTTTTAAAGAAAGTCACCTTTCTTTCATTTTTTAGATGTCTCATGTTGAAAGATGATTTTTTTTTCTTTTCCATAAAATGACACAATTAAAATCTGAAAATGAAAGCCACAATTGGACTCTCCTGATATTCTGTAAATGGTTATTTTAACATGGAGTATCCAAACTGTTCATTCAGTCATTGCATATTCAAGTGATTTGATCATGTTTTGAAAGTGAAGCAGAATTCTGATGGGAAACTATAGTTACAGACCAGACTTGCAACGTAAAACTTTGTACATGCTCATAAAGATATTTTTTTTCTTCCTCTCTATTATTTTACCATCAAAAATAAAAGCAGAGGATAGCTACTTACTGATGAAATGTACAAACACTGTCTGGAAAGACAATGATTTTTGCAGCTGAGAAATCGAGATGGAAATGGGCAGCAGTTTATTTCAGTGGCTGTGATTTTATAACCTAAAGCTGTGTTTTCTGGCAGGAAAATTCAGGACCTGGATCAGAAGTGCAAAACATGAGGTCCTCTGCAGGTTGCTGGGATTAAGCTGGTGATTCCCTCTGTCTAGGAAGCCAGGCCTAAAACAATGGCTAGTTCAAAACTTACAAAAAAAAAAAAAAAAAAAACTTAAGAAATCCGTGCATATTTATAATTTTCTGTAGCTTATTTCTTCACCCTACCTCAAAGGTTTATTCTCCAAGGGGAGTAAAAAACAAAAAGGGCTGACTCACTTCCCACTGTACCTGACTGGGAAGGTAGCCGGTCTATTCCTCTCAGTGCAATTCAAACAGCATCTCTCTCTGTGGGCTGGCATCTCAGGTGTCCATGGTCTTACCATCTAGTAATGGCAACCATCTCTAAACATCCAGATTTGCAAGTGATGCGATCTGGTATTGGTGTCATCATGCTATTCCTGGGAGATCGGAAGTGAGATAAGTTAACCGTGATATCAGTTGATATTAGTTGAAACTGATATCGAGTCCAGGGAGGTTAATTATACTGTCTGTCTACCTGGTATTTTTGAAAGTGTCCACAATAAAGAGGCAACGTGT
>NW_004567117.1:35242755-35309684 GCF_000260355.1 Condylura cristata | reverse complement strand
AAGGCAAGGTGGAAGTGCCCGGAAAAGTGAGATAGTTTCAGGGAAAATAGAGGAGATTCGCTTCTAGCTTGGCGACCCCAGGAATGTAAAGTCGGCACATGTGTCAACAAGGAGAGTTCCCAGCATTGTGCCTGGCCAACTTGTGAAGACTTGGAAGGGAGGAGTGGGTGGAGTTGAGGATCTCTCCTTACCAGGAAGGTCTGCTCTGTTCACTGGTAGAGGCAATTATTCCCTGGTTGTCCAGTCATTAGGGAACTACCTGCTCTGACTTGGCAAAATAGTCTGGCTAAGCACTGCCTGAAGGGCTGGATGAATTATGCACACACCTTCCAGAGTGTTCGAAAGAGCAGAGTGCTCTCCTCCTTGAAAACTGCAGGAGCCTGAACTCTTAGCCAGCTCTCCTTTGTTCTCTGTGGTACCCGCACCCCTCACTGACTCCCCCCCATGCCCCCTCCTCAGCCCCTCTCCCCTGTTCCCATGGTCTATTATGTCCATTCTTTGTCAGCTCCCAATAGTTCGGCCAAGCACTGTGTTGGGTGCTGGGTGGTGCACAAGGGGCTCATTGTTCCTCTCCTTGGGGAATTGTAAAGGTTTGTTGATGCCTTTACAGCCCTGCAGAGGATGACTAGGTGAGCCTAAGGTGCAAGCCCTCTTAAGAAGACACCCAAGTGTCCTCTTTTTAAATGTAGCCATTTAGACACAAAAGAAAGTTTTGTTGGAAACCAGTCCCTCACCGACCTTCCTAGCTGGGTAATCTAATTTGAATGCAAGGAAGTCTGGCAGTTGCAAATGCTAGCTGGCAATAGAAGCGCATTTTCATTGACTTCCTGGGATTCTTTGCCTCCCTCAAATATTTTGGATACAGAGAACATGGCACAGATTCTTCAGTCAGTGCTAATGATGAGAAGAACTGCATAATGGAGAGTGCGCCCCATCCAGACAGAGAGAAGTCGTGCAGATGAATGCAACCCGCCCAAAATGGAGGCCGCTTCCAAGGCTGCCAGCCTGGCGACCACGAGCGGCAAAGACTGTGACATCCAAGTGTCTGAGCTCCAGTCAAAGTCGGCGGAGTCTGCCAATGGAAGACAATTAGCAAGCGCGACTTCTCAATTGTGTTGACAGATGAGGGAGAAAAATCAAATAGATGTGAGAGCTGTGTTTATCCTGCTGCAGTCTTTTGCAATATTATGTCTATTGATTTGCTTTTTTGTTCCTGAGTTATTGGGTGGATGGTGGGCCGCTCTGCCTGTCAACCCGCAAGCTCGCTTTCACAGCTGCTTGTCAAGTGAGAATTTCTACACAAATCACCCCAACCCGTCTCACAGGGGACATTAGGCCAAAGATACTCTGTTATGATTTAATGGAAAGAGAAAAAAAAAAAAACTGTAGCATGTGGTTCAATTTCTTTTTATAACAATTGGTTATAGCTTTTGAATCCTGTCGTGTGGCGCAGCCTGCTGTAATTGGTTTTGTGAGGATTCTGCAATCCAGGAAGGTAGCCGGGGTGGTGTCTGGCTGCTATTTGTTGTCATGGCTGACCCTCCTCCTAGAGTGATAGCGATTCCCACACCCAACAATGCTTGACAGCATCTCTCAAATGCAGAGAGGCAACAGTCATTGCCGGGGTACTTTATGGTTTGCAAAGAATGTGAAAGCTTAGAGCCAGCCACAATCGTCAAAGAAATAGAACTGATCTCTGCGCTCCCTCTTTATTCCCCTCCTCTCCTGGGTACCCCAGAGACTCTCAAGCTTCCCATAGTAGCATCTGTCCCCAGACAAGTCCTCCCTTGCAAGGTCCCATCTCCTACACCACTTTTAATTCCAGACTTGAATGCGAAAATGCATCTGATGATACATTAAATACAGCATGCTGCAGGTGAGGTAGCTTTATGCTGAAGAGCCCGTGTTCAATGTAGAAGAGTAGGGATCACTCAGGGCTCTATGAGATGTATCTTATACTCAGTCACACGGAGGGAGGACCTTATCTAGAGATGACATCCATGGTAGGGAATTTGGAAGTGCTGATAAAAGAATAGGGAAAGAATCTGGGACCCCAGAATTCAGGAGCATTCTCAAATCAAATTTCATCTCTGTTTCTGTCTTCTTGTAGCCTTAGAACTGGGAGGGCCATACATCAGAATTATGAAAGAAATCCTCACTCCCCAGCCCCATATTTAAGAATTTTTTGTTAAGTGCACCACAAATGGGAACAGTTGTGAGACTCTCAGTTCAGCATCTTACATGTGGGCCTCAAGGCACCCTCTCTACGGAAGGGGTGTTAGTATGGGCTGAGAAACCCCAGAAGGCAAAATCACGTACATCTTGGCTATATATAAAAAAAAACTCACAAAACTGCCTTGTCGGCATGTGTTCGTGCATAAAAATTCCTCCTAGGTATCACATATCGAGGCCTCTGTGTCCAACTCATTCTCTGAGAGAGACTTAGGTGCATTTAGGGAGATGCATTACTTTTTCACAAACAACACAGGGACTGTTAAACAAACAGCAGGAAGACAGCTCAATTTAAAATAAAATTTACAGGCCCAGAATGAATGCCCCTCCCTAAATAACTAACTTACTACCAGGGAATTTCTTAAGCACGAGGGATTCGAAACGCCGATTCTAAAGTTAATTACAATACATAAACATGTATTTAAAAAGATAATTATTTGACATTATTTTGGAACTTGACTGAAAATTGCTTTCTGAGGACAGAAGCTCCTTCTACAGGGTCTCATATGACTTAGTATGCAATGAAAAGGCATGTATCACACAGCAAGTGGGACTCTTTCCTAGCTATGCATGCTTTGAAAAAAATCAGCATTTCCAATTCTTTGTTCTATCTCCTGTTTCACTATTTCTCTCTCCAGAGTCGTCTTCTCCTGCTACCTCAAATGTCATAAATATCATCATGGGAGAGAATGTGGTCTAGTGCAATTTTATTAAAAAGTCTCACACTTTTTGCAGCCAAATCATCACCAACATATGCTGTTCCCAGCCTGTCCTCTGTTCCCATAGGTTCACAGGGAATAACATCAGTAGCATTGAACGCTTCACAGCTTTGCAAATGCTATTTCTTTCATTTAGACAAATATCCGCACGCAGCACCAGTTACGCGGGTAGGTTGGGAAATATCTAAGCGATTCCAACAACAAATCCCTGTCCTCAAAATGCTGACCATCTAGTTGTGGCTGGACATCCCTTCAAGGGCATCTACTGCTTCTCTAACAAAAGGCAGACATTTCCAGAGTGGTCCTGGGCCAAGGCTGATCCATCCCTGGGAAGAAGTGGCCACACTCCCAGCTCCGCCAGGCCGTGAGGTCCAGCCTCAGTTAACCCCCCCTGGTATGTCATGATAGGTGTTGGCATCTGTTTTACAGAACTAGAAACGGAACCAAGGTAAGCTAAATGACGTGGCTAACATTGCAAAATTGCTAAGTGACAAAGCCCACCCTGTAAATACCACTTGGGGGAAGACGAGACAAGAGTGTGGGATCCCCGGTGACACAGGCTGAGTCTCAACTCATTCGCTCTAGCTGAGCAGTCTCTGCTGCTCCTATAAAGGGAGAACAGGGTGCCTTCTTCATAGAGTTGTGCAACAGTTAAATGAGAAACATTGTATTTCCCAAATCTAAGATATGTCTGATTCTAGGTGAGTCATTGCTTCATGTTTGACAAAGAGAAAGAAAAATGCTACTAATTAACCTGCAAACACAATCTTTCTTATGATTTCAACTTTTTATTTATTATTTATTCCAAAAGCTCTTTTGGATTTAATTAAACATAAACTATCTTTCTGAGCTCCAGTATGACTCTTGCATATACATAGAAGGGAAGCTAGAAGAGAAATGATTGGACTAAATATTGCTGGACTTCTTCATACCTGACCTTTCAAAGATTTTTGTTTTGACTTGGCATTCCTGATGACTCTGCTTTTCTCATGCCATCACCCTCCGACCTGCTTAAAGAATGTACTCCTTTCATCACTGGGGTTTCACCCAGGATGCTTTCACTCACAGTGTAAGTTTTCATGATGGGGTGTTGGTGGGTTTTTCAAATACTAACTTAAACATTCATTTCTTCAAATTCTTTTCTTTGAAAAAGATTTACTTATGCACACGATAACTAGGGTGTAGGCCAAAGTTGGGGGTGGGAGTAAGAGGATTAACCAGAGACAGAGGGGGGAGCAGAACTGAAGTACACTGCTAAGGGGAGCAGCGGGGAGACAGGAGAGGTCTGCTGTGCCATGTGGGTCAGCTCCCTGGCCGGGGATTGAACTCGTGCTGTAGTGGCTGGTGATAGCTTGATGGTGCTGAGACTTAACCTCTGCACTACCAGGGAGGCCCTCTCCTTCAAATTATTTAAGAATGTTATTGACTAAATCCCGAGGGATTCAAGGTGTCCAGTCATCACACCAGGATGTCGTGACTGCTGACTGGCCGGCAAAGCTGCTCAGAAACAGCAACTATCAGCGACACCAGTGAGAAAATGCTGTTTTAGAATCAATACAGCAGAGCTCTGTACCCAATACAGTAGATGGAGTAAAAATGGCTCTCTCCACTACTTTTTCACATTTACAACAGTTATCAAATTGGTGGCATTGCCAATAAAGATATATTCAGATGAGTAAGTGTCTTGAAGAAGAGATGTCAAAATTACTTGAGCGATCAAAACAGAATCTTCCCCAACAATCAAAACCAATCTGGAGACTTCCCTTCTCTTCTACTCTGGGCAGCTCTTCAAATCTACATCATATAATGTTAAACCTCTATTATCTAAATTTTATTCTCAGAATTCTAGAAGTCGGAGTGGAAAACCTGGACGTTGCATGACCTTTGATTCAAAATTAAAATATGACTTGGTACAGTCACCACACCATATTTACCAAAATGTTGCGTGCTCAGTCATTTTCAATGAGTCATTTATTTAATACATCAATATTTTTCCCTTTGGTTTGGGTGAAAAGCAAGCTAATCAGCTCTGTGGCTCAGATGTTCTGATCTTCCAATATATTATGTTGGTTGCACTCCAGAGTCACATTTGAATTAAAAAAAAAAAAACAACCAAACAAAACAGAGCAAGTCACTTCTCTTTTAATAGTGTTTGTTCTCTTTTGCATTCAGTCTGATTCTTTTAGCAAGTGCAGATTTGAGCATTTAATTTTACTGTCTTCACTCCCCAGAAAGAAAAATGAAAATAGCATCTTTCTCTAAAAAAGTATTTCAGGAAATGGAGGAAGGAAAACCTTTAAAGTCAAATTTCAATTTTTCTATCAGAATGGAGATTTTCCAATCTGGCTACTACCTACCTTGGCAGCCTCCAGCTTCCTGGAAGACTCCAGTTTCCTGGAACTATTGGCCCTTGATAGCTCATTATCTTTGGGACCTTGGACTCTGTGCATGGTTTATAACCTTGGAGAGAGAGCGTCTCATTCCTAAATTCCTGGGTAACCTCCTAGTCTTCTTCCAAGATGCAAATGAGACATCACCTTCTCTGCAGAACCATCCTTACCCTACTCCCTTGCCGGACAGATATCTTGGTCTCCTCTGTGAGTCACAGGCACTGACTGCCTGACCCTGGCTGAGGGCTCAGCCTGTGGGGTGTAACCATTTCCCCCTGTTACGGAGTGTGCAGTCTTTCATGGCCTGAATTATACATTTTTTAAACATTTATTTATTCATACAGAACTGGGGTACAAGCAAGAGGTGCAGGGGCGGTGAGAGGCCTCACCAGAGAAAGAGTGCGGGAGCAGAACAGGCAGACTGACGAAGTACACTGCTGAGGAGAACAGCGGGTGGGTCAGGACCCGTCTCCTGCGCCATGTAGATCACCTCCGGGGCGGGATCGAACTCGCACTGAAGTGGCTGCGTCCCAACCCACTGCACCACCAGGGAGGGCCTGGAATATAATATTTTATCTTTGACTCCCAACTTCTGAGAACATACCAGATTGACTAAGGGCATTCAATCGGTATATTGTGCTATAACGGAACAAGTGGACAGTTATTCTCAGCAGTGATGATGCACGTTGAAGACAGTCATGAAGTCAAGTGTGCCAGTTGCTGATGTATTATCTTTTAGCTTGACATATGACATTTTGTCTGCTGCTTTACCTCCTCACTCAAAATATGCCTTCTTTTCATTAATGGTGGTGGGCTTTATAAATACTTCTCCTTATCAGCTCACAAAACATTGTGTTGTCATTATAGAGGGTACTGAGGGGACACCGAAGTATGTCCATTCCATATTTGGCTCGTCAATTACATATAGTAAAGACTACTACATCAAAGTAGGTCATACATACATTCCTGCATGGTACAATTGCTCCAGTATCTGGCTCCTATAGAGCAAGAACATTCTAGATCCCGGTTCCTGAAGCTTTTGTGACCCCACAGCACCTAGACTGCTGATGGCTTCAGAAGGGAGTATTGTTAGCAAAGTGCAGACAGATGAGAAGATTCTTCCACTGCTCTCTCAGATGACTTTTCTGTGATTTCACAGGTATCATACCTGCCTGAGGGTGGCTTCCCTAAGCATGGAGGGAACAGATTTCTAGCAAGTCTTGCTGGGTGTCTCCTGAGCTACTTGTTACTATGGTGAGTTATACTGGCCCCCCTATTTGGCAAGGTCTCTAGTTTAACTTAGGGAGGGTTTTCTTTGGGTATTAGATCTAGTCTGGGTATGGTGTATACTAATTACTATTATCCCTATAATCATTGTTGTTTTCTTTCACTCTTATTAACCAAATCTCTGTTACTCCAATACTCTGTTAATTGCTGTTTACATTATCATTTTCCTGATTAAATTACTGCACAGTTTTTGTCTCTGAATTTGGCATTGACTGATGATCAATAAATGAAAGTATGAAGATAATTTACTTGTTTGGGACTTTATAAACAATGTCAGTATTTAGTGAAATATACTGAGCTATCTATTTAGATTGGAAATTCAATGTTAATGGTCCTAAAATTTGAATATTGAATTTGAAATTCTTCTCTGCTAACCTTTATGTCGGGACTGGAATACTAGAGAGAAAGTATATGAATTTAGATACTTTCAATTTTGAATCTAAAAATCTCCTTATCCAGATGTTATCCTAATTATTATAAATGAATAGCAATGTCACATGCAAAGATAACAGTTTTAGAAAACCATTGTGTACTCAGATATACCATGAAATTTGACGTAGTAGTTCTTTACTATATGTTAATTGTGTAATGATTGTCAGGGTGAATCTTCCTCCCAATCAAATCTTCCAGTTCATTTAGGATGCATCCTAGGATGTTTTTTTAAATACCTAAGCTTCATAGCTGGACTTACTGCATCTACACAAATGTCAGATTTCTCATATCTCTAAAACATAATCTCAAACCCACTTGAACTACTTCAAACTAATGAGTCTTGTTACCTTTGATGCTGCCAGTATTGTTCTTATGATGCTTATATAGAGATTTTAAAGACTGCATTGAGTGATTGAATGTAAATGTTCCTGAAATAACAGAAGAAACATCAGTGGGTGTCACCTACACATTCCAACCTCTTCTGAGAAATCAGAGTCACATTAGAAAACTAAATACCACTTAGATTACATTACTGAGCTTGGGTTTCATATCTGAATCAATTATTTGCATTAGGGAAGACACACACCATTATTAAAACCTGCTTAAGTATCCCATTCACTGCCAACTGCTGCTTTCAAGACTTCCAGGGGAAATGCCCAGGTGATCAGGAACCATTTACCCTTATATTGGTCTGGATGATAGCATGTGTTTCCAACGACTCACTCAGAATAATTCATCAGTTTTTCTCCTGACTATTCTCCTGTCAAAACCAGCTAACATGGGTCTGCTTATTTGTGACATGGCCTCTTCATTTTTATCTTAGATACAGCAATAGCATGCTTTTTGGGCCAAATTCCATTTTTTTCACCTTTCCAGAAAGCTGCTGAGCAGAATCTTGAAGGATACTGTGTCTTATTTTATCAAAGTGAGAAATTCATGGTAAGGCATTTTGCCTATACTGTCTTGCATCTATCTCAATTTATCCATCCATCCATCCATCCATCCATCCATCTGACTGTCCTCCATTATCTGTCTACCGATCTATCCTTCTGTCTGTCTGTCTGTCTTGAGTTTAAACTGGATCATTCACCTGCAATATGTCAAGTCAGAGAAAACCCACCTTGTCATCTGTTCCTGCCTCAAATTTTACCCCTACCTTGTCAAAATAAGCTCTTGATTCAGAAATTCTTTGTTTCAATTGTCTCTTTTATCCCTCCCCTTGTTCAATAATTTTTGGGTCACAATTGAAACATTACAATAACCTTAGAGCTGTTCTACTCTCAACCTTGGATGTACTTAAGTATCCCCTGGGAAATATTTTTAAAATCTCAGTGCCCATGCTATACCTAATCCAATTACATCAGAATATCTGGGTGTGGGTTAACGAGTCAGCATTATTTTTAACACTTCCCAGAAGATCCTATTATGCAGCCAGGACTGTAACTTAGTCTAGTCACTTATCCCTATGCAGTCAAATTCATATGTCAAAATTTGTACTCACATCCAAGTTTTCAGTTTCCTATTGTCAATTCAATCCAAAAATACTATGTAGGTGGGCCTCCCTCGTGGCATAAAAGGTTAAGCTGTAGCACTAAGCAACTATCCACAGCCACTGCAGCATGAGTTTGCTCCCTGGCCAGGGAAGTGACCCACATGGCCCAGCGGATCTCTCCTGTCTCACCCTCTGCTCCCCTCAGCAGTGTGTTTCAGTAGATCCACCTGTTCTGCTCCCCATTTGGTCTCTGGTGATTCCTCTCAAACTCCCACACCTCTAGCCTATACCCTAGTTCTTGTATGCATAAACAAATCTTTTAAAAGGTAAAAGTATTATGCACAAAAAGATAGTTTGAGAGAGAGGGCGGGCGATCATATTTAAATAACTTATTACATTGTGGTATTATAATTATTCTATTTTATTAGTTATATTTCTTAATCTATGTTGTGCCTAATCTCTAAATGAAACTTCATCATAGGTATGTATTTGAAAGCAAAAACAACCTCTATAGAGACATGTCTGCAAGCTCAGTTACCTCCATAGATCTCGGAGATAGATAGATAGATCTCAATACATCCTCTGTGCATGCTGGGGGAGGCTGCTGCATATTTTAAAGGGCATGTTTGATTCTGTAACTCACTCAAAAATTTCCCACAATTTCCCAATGGCTAAAGCATAAATAAGATTTCCTGGGTATTGTATTCATTACAGCTTGTGAGCTACTCCCAGACTAATTGTCTAATCTTCCAATCTTCTTAAAAACTCACCTCTATAATCTTGTATATAATCAGTCTCTCATATCCTTGTTATTTCCCACATCTGAATCCTAAATATCCTTTAAGAAAAACTAATACCCCCACAAAGTCCATGAAGTCATTTGTTTCCAGCTAGGAAGTGTGTTTCCTCCACACCCCTACTGTGTAGTCCTCATATGATATTTGGCACATTCTTTGTGGTCCTTTGGTAGGGGTTGTCCGTTCTCACTTACTCAGTGGAGAAAATATTCCAGAATTTGGGTGTTTTCTAAACCTGTCAACTATTTGGTGCCCAATATGGTGATTTTTCTTTTTGTCCTTATTTGCTGAGTAATTTGTTAAAGAAAGGAATGAATTATTCTGATATAACTTGGTATAGAGTATTAATAAATTTACTGTGCTTTGAAAACGTCTGCCACATAATAGGTGTTCAATAAATGCCTTCTATTATAAATTAAATCTTTGAGGAAAATAAAAAGTTATAGGAGGAAATTGAAATCGTACATTGAAAATCATTACCAAACATCAAAAGGAAACCCAGTATTATATGATTTAAGAGCTAATGAATGTATGAATGCATATATTGGTCACACTAGGCTAGGTTGTGTTGCAGGAACAAATAATACCAAAGTCTTAGTAATTTAACAAATCAGTACTATGCACCATGTCCCACATGGGTTTTCAGGGGACTCTGTTCCATCAGATAATCGGGGATCTAGGAAGATGAGCTGCTTCAATGAGGCTGCATCATTTGGAATATTGAGTCCCATTAGTTGTTGCAGAAGGAGTAGATAGTTATGCACTTACTGATGATGTGATCTTAAGTAAGGATTTAGGTGGCTTTTAGCCAATTACCCATGCAATAAAGGGGAATGTATACTAGTAACCACTAGTACTGTCTACCATGATGGATTTCCCTAATTCTGGGTATGCACATTTACTTGAAGTATGAATGTATTGCCTTAAATATTCACAGAAAATGAATGATAAAAGTATTCAACTATGAGAATGGTTTTCTAATTCTAAACACACATGGTAGGATACTATGTAATCATTAAAATGCTCTGAAGTGATATTTAGCAACATGAAAGTATGTTCATGATATAATGTCATATAGAAAAGAGCATTAAAAATAGTAAGCATAGTATAATCTGTATTTGAGGAATGCATCATTCTAAGTATAAATATCAAAGTGGTTATTTTGAGATTATGACATTACAGGCAATTTCATTTTTTTCTTGGTACCTTTGTATACTTTCTAAGTCTTCCATCATTAACATGTATTTGTTATTAGGAAAAAAAAATTTTGAAATACTGTTTCCCCTCCATATATTTGTATACTGTATGGTATTTTATTTTTTCTTTATCTCTTATATGCCTCATTTTTATAACACAGTTGCAATTAAGTGTTGAGTTTTCTTTTATATCATTCTGTATGTGAAGCCTAGTGCAAAACCAGTGATATAATCAATTTTCAAAATTGATTGGTAATAGAAAGTTTTTATATTCAGATTAGAAATGAGCCAACAAAACCCAGCAACAATGACCCCCCCAAAAAAACAAAAAAACAAAAAACCAACCTTAACATATTGAGAAAACTCAGACTACTCTCTTTAATTCATTATAAAATTAACAAACATAGATCAGAATCTAAGTTCCTCATTCTTCTAAAAATGGTCACAGCATTAAAAAAAAATATTTTTCCACTTGAATAACCCACTGCTATTCCTTTGCGTTCTAGTTTCCTTTGAAAGAATTGGAAGGGAAAGATGAGAAAATGATATAAAAATCTCAGGACTCACAGTGTGCTTAGAATTTGGGACAGATGATTTATTTAGTTCTGAGATCAAGATAGATATTATAATATGCTGCAAATTAGAATGAAGATACTAAATAATTTACACTAATGCTCTCAGTTATAAAGATAACTGCCTCACTTTGCAACTGATATAAATTAAGGGAATATATTTAAATGTATATTTTAATCAATCAAGAAGGCTCGTCTGCCAGCCGGTGTCAGATGCTAATGCACGCGCTCAATGAAACGGTCTGTTTATTAACTAATTAAATGCCAAGTGACTAAGTCACTGAAGTCAGACACAGCAGCAATGACTGTCTACTCTCCTGGTCCTTGGCAATGCTTCATGATGCCAAGTTCAGCGTCACAGAATGGTGGAACACGATCTACTGCTCAATGACCTGAGCAGCAGTTTATCCAAAATGTAAGGTTAATGATGCAATTAAGAGAAATGAGGTGTCAGAGGTAAGAATATACTTCAGAAAGCAAACTTAAAAGAACCTGCACATAAATAGAGGCCCCTGGTTCTGTGCCTTCGTTGACCAGCTGTTTAGTGCATAGTAGGTTGATGAGTGAAGGTTTGTGGAATTGAATGAAGCTGAATGCGCTATTACGTATCTTGATGAGCTTGAAGAAAGGCATCCTTTCAGGGAGTTTGGGGGACTTGGTAAAAAGCAGCTCTAAATAACTGCAAGCCTTACAAGATGTAGAGTAATAAAAGAGAAGTACAGGTATAGGTAGTGAATGCCTGAGTTGAAAGCAGAACCGACAAATGACGGTACATTAACAACCCAGGGAGGATAAAACGTGAAAGAAAAGGCTTCTGAAAGGAAAGCCAGAAGAATGAAACAAACTGGAAATTCACAATCAGTACCATTTCCTTACTAATCAAAATCCATTTTTTTCAGCTTTTTATTTTCTCTGCGCTGGCATTTTCCTCACACATCATGGGCATAGAAAATAAAATCAGCCAGGAAAGTGGCAGCTCCTTGATGCTGTCGAGTCACAAACAAACTTATCTTATTTTCGAATCGTTCTTCTTGTTTTTAAATTCACGGGCTTTATTTGTGAATTAAACAGGAAAACCTGAAGATGAATCATTCTGAATCCAGTCTCATGTTTACTGAGGAAAATTCCTGGATTCAAGTTTCATCCTCAAATGAATTGCCCTTTTCATGATATGTTAATTTTTCCACATCTTAAGGACTCACAATATTCTTTAAAAATGGAGATTAGTGTAGTGACTAGATTGCGGTTATGTAAAATGTGGTGGTTACTGGCTTAAAGTAAATGGAAAATGTAATTTTGGTTGGAAAGTAGTTAATATCTTCTTCAACTACAAATTGGAAAATGAATTTTAAAATTTGTGTGGTCAGCTCACTACAGAAAGCTTAATATTTATAATTTTTCAAGGTATATTTTTGTCCTTTTGTCTATGTTTTTATTTATCTTAAAAAAAAATGTCCACGAATGGAATTCTCTACATTGGAGACTGCCCCTGAAGGGACATCGTTTTCCACAGAATCTGGGGGTGGGTGGACAATGCCAACGTCTCATCATGCGGTTTTCTTGTGGTCTTTTGGCTAAGGAGACCTGCAAGAATAATGCTTATTCCCATGGTCCTGAGATGGCTGCTGAATTGGCTTCAAAGTTACTGTGATTTTTAAAAATAACTTTTTACTTAGAGAGAACTATATTAAAGAGGAAAAGTTCTCTATGCCTACGATGAGTTCCTTGGTTCTTCTACACTGAGCTGAATATCTGACCTGAATTTATTGCTACTACCCTGGAGTTATTTTCAACGTGGGCGACCAAGTCTTTGCTCCTGTGAGCCTACGTGAATTATGTAAGTGGTGCAACTTCAGTCAGCTGACTCTGTATGCTAATGTCACTTTTTTTTTAAAGATAAATGACGATAAAATCTTTCCAAATCAGCATTTCAGCTCAAAAAAAATATGGATTTTCCAAGAGCTATAAATCCTTCCTTTGTGTCAGGTCAGTATCAGCACAGATAATAACAGTCATGTTGACTAGAGATGAATTCTAAGAATGTGCAATCGCACAAGGTCAGATCAAGATTAGTTTCATTTTTCCTGAAGGTCCAGGGATTCTGTGATCAGTCACACTGGCCAGAATCCCAGGAACAAAGTTCCTGTAGCATTAAAATTACTCAATTTACGTGGCTGTGATTTTCCTTTTTTCTTTTCTTTTCTTTTTTTAAGAGGATTTCTTCTATCTCTTTCTCTTTTTAAAATTGAAATAACAGTAACATTGGTTTACAACCTTACATAAACTTTTAGAGTATAGTTTTAGAAATCAACATCTGTATATTTATTATGTTGGTCACCTAGTTTGTCTCTATCCAATGCCATTATCCAATACAAATCACCCATTTTGCCAGATGTATGCACTGAAATCCCTTGCCCTTTTCAATACTCTACCTCAGTAGCTCTAACCTACTAATATCCCTTGTCAGTTTATAGATTATGCCAAAGATCACCAATTACTTCTGATAAAATGCCAGCGAAAAGGGAGCTGGGTTCTAATTGCTTTGGAAGATCTTGTCTTTTTTCCTTCTATCTTAACCTCTCTTCCCCAGTGATGAAATTGGATGAGGTTGAAAAGAAGGATATAATAGAAGTTGGGAAAGCAAGACCATTTAGATTTTTATTTCTATGAAATCAAAACTTTATCAATCTAGCCTATTTCATCCATCTGTTTTTATTGCCCCCTTAACAAGTTGACATGACTTTGTATCATTGGAGTATTGAATAAAATATTAAATAAAGATTTCTGCTATTGCACTAGATAGCATTCAAATATTTTGTTTGGAAAGTAATAGACTTGCTTCTTTTGTTTCACATTTCAAGAAGGGGCTATCATCAACAAGCTGTTGCTGTTTTATAAAACTAATTGGAATGTGTTCAAGAACTAGTGGTATTGACAAAAACTACAGGTGAAAGTTGGAAGCATCCTCAGACATTAGGTCTCTAATTTCATTGTATAGAGAAGAAACTGAGGCCCGGGAAGGACAGATAATTTGTTAAAGATTGCCCCCTGTCACTAGAGACAGACCAATTTTGAAGCTGCATCCTCTGCATCCTTGACCAGCACTTTACCTTTGCTTCTTGTCTTTTGGAATAGTTATTTGGGAGTGTAGGGTAGGCTTTCATATCTTGTTGCCGTAGTATGAAAAAATATTCAAATGAACAAGGTCTGCTTTAAGAAGTTCCTCTTTTTACAGTTGTATTTAAGATCAGCACTTTATTTTGCCCTGAAATATAAAGAACAAATGCACAATATTACATGATAACATTTCTAAAGCTCCATGAATCACTGGAAATGATATAGACGCGACAACATCGATATCGTCTATGCCAATTATCGCGCCTCTCTTATGGGATAATTAGGAGATGTTCACTGAAATATGCTTTTCATTTCCATTCACTGGTAATGACCATACACTCCTTCGGAGAAGATTTATTTTCCCTCCACCTCTGCTTCGACTAAGCTAAGCACTTATTCTGAACTCATGCAAATGAAAGGTGTATGTTCCATGCAAGAGAGTGTGTGTGTGTTTGTGTAATTAAGACGTACATATTAACTTTTTAGCTGACACAAGAAGATATAGCTTCAAAATATTGGAAATTTGCTCCAGATAGAACACATCTTCATGTCCTCCTTT
The DNA here is from genome assembly GCF_000260355.1 of Condylura cristata. Lineage (NCBI taxonomy): Eukaryota > Metazoa > Chordata > Mammalia > Eulipotyphla > Talpidae > Condylura > Condylura cristata. The sequence continues at coordinate 35,294,891 of NW_004567117.1, read as the reverse complement.
CTATATAAAACAAGCGATATTTACAGGAATAATTCTCTATGTAATTACACAATTATTAAAAACATAGTAGTGAAGTAGGAGCTTTTATCAAGTCATTCAAATTAGTGCTATTTCATACTAATCACTATCTACTTGAATGTGTATTGCTTGGATGTGACTGTAGAAAGCTCATTAAATAAATTTTCTTTAAAATTTAATTACTGGGAACTTCTTCAGATAATAATGATTATGGGTATAATTAGGATCTTTGTTCCTCTTTGTTGTTAGACTAAAAGGTACAAAGACTCAGAGAAAAAGAGATCGAAATTGCATATCCAACACTTGGAGAAGTAGTTGTCACAGGCGTTGTGGAATATTAAGAGCCCAATCCAGCAGTAAAGCTTCAAGATCGAAGTATGGAAATTGTAATTTGGCATTTAGTTATTTAGTCTTTCATTTTCTTCTTAAATTGCCTGCATTTTACTAGTGAACTTAAGTAAGAAACAATGAAAGGCCATTTCCTTTAATGTGTGACTGTGGAAGATGCTGGGAATTTATTCAGTTATAAAGACGGTGGTACAGACCCTGTACTTTGGAAGTTTAATAATCTGCAATGAGGTGCTGGCTGTTTCCTTGCTGAATAAAAGTAACAGCTGTGCTCACTGAGGTTCAGGACTTTTGACCCACATCACTCAGAAAAAGGCATGGAACACTCCAAGTAGTGAGATTTATCAGACCCTCTTTCTAAAATAGTGAACAAACTTCTGTTCAAAATGAAGGGTGTGAGACAGTCCTACCTCACATTTAGTGTAGAAATGACACACGCTTTGAGAAGAATTGCTGCCTGTCATTTCTGGGTTCAAATACTCTAACACCCCCCACCTCCCAAAGACCATTACAAAGCAGTATGTTAGTGAAACATTCTGTGTTGCGCTAGGAAATGAATAGGGAACATTTTGTCAGTCTAACAAATGCAAAAAGTAAGTATGCTTTACCTCATCTAAACTTGACACAAGTTATGTTTGTGTTCAACAGAAGTTAGAAAATATTGCAGCTTAATAATAAAGTCATTTTAAAAGTAAAGAGGAAGACAGACTCTTGACCCTCCTTTCATTCTAGAGAAGAGGATGAAGGGGGTTCCCTGGAGTCAGCAGAAAGAGTGACTTCAAGTACAGCCTTCTTCCCTCCTAGATTCTTTACATATCAGTCTGTGAGCGCCTTGGTGTGGAAGCTGTGGTGCGGGGTCTCCATAGGGCATTCTAAGTATTCTAAATGCACACTAAGTACTTAGGTGTTCTTTTTCCTCTAGGAACCATCTTTTTGTTCTCAGAAGGATGTAGAGAACCAAGCGTCACCAAATAGATCAATGCATGTTCAGGAAAACATGATTGGTTCTGTGAAAGAAAAACAAACTGACATTTACATTGCCTTTGAGTTGTTCTTTTATTACTGTATGTGAGATGGTTTTGGATATCTACTATGTTAATAGATAATCTTTTCCAAGCAAAAGTGGTGTAAGTAGAAGAGAATGAGTAAGATAATCTCTCAAATCTCTCCTGGATTCAAAATTACACACCTGTATAATATTGGATTGATGGCCTCACATGGGCATCCCTTAGATCCCAGGGGAGGAAAGTGATGGGAGGAAATGTGTCTGTTTGGTCTACTCCTTTTCCTGAATCAGATTCTCAGGGTTCATCTCCATTTTAGTTCTTACTTTCCTGATGAGCCCAAGACTAATAAAGCCAGTGACTATCTAGTTGCCTCAGAGCCAACAACTTACCAATTTTTTCTCTCAAATATTTTATTTTCCTGTTCCCATCCTGGTGAGCTAACAGGTTTCCTCTTCTCTAGTCTTTTCCTTATCAAATCCACCCACCTTTCAATATCTGTATCATCTTCTAAATATGAAACTGATTATGTTATTCTCCTGTTTAAATTTCTTCATGGCTCTCTTTTGCCTCCAGAGTAAAGCCTGAGCACATTGGGATTGTAACCATGTTTTCTCATAACCTGGTCTTGACTGGCTTCTTGGGTTTACCACAGGCACCAACTAGGATGTGTGCCCTGCCACAGGGGAAGTTCTTTGAGGTCAGACACTTCACCTGCTTTTTTTTTTTCCTGGTCTATGGAAGCACTTAATAAATACTTGTTGAATCTAACAAGTAGATGAATATATGAATGCCTCTCCTCACCATGATCTATTAATATTGATTGACATGATTTCTCAGAATTTAGCATGCTGTGCACACCTTCAAATTTTTGTTTTTGATTTCCCTTACCTTGGAAGTACCTTTCTTTTCTTGGCTAATTCATTTTCATCTATATAACTGAATGCAAAAGGGTTCTTTTTAAATGAAGCCCCCCTCCCTTTATGCTTCCAGAACATTCTGTACAAATATCGACCAATTACTTACTCCAGATTATTATGAAATAAAGTATTTTTATGTCTCTTTCTGCCCCACCAGACAATATATTCCTTAGAAACAAGTCTAGCATAGAGTTTTGTACTTAGTTACTTAAAACTAGTTGATAAGCTGAGGTATACTGAAATTTCTCATTCATTCAGTTCTGAGACAGATGTCATTTCTTCTGGAAAATCTCCACCAAAGAGTAGGTGGTTTATCATTCTTGTTAGAATTCCCATAGTACATAGTCTCAAATCATCATCTTTATCAAATACTATCTTATCATGTTTGTTCTCACGCAGTTAATAAGCTATAATTGACTTAAAGGAAGCTTTACATATAACCATCCATAACTCCCCAAAGTTTCCTTGTGCCTCTTTACTTTTCTCGTATCCCCATGCCCAAAAATCACTGGCTTACTTTGGCCACAGTAAATTGCATTTATTAGAACTTTAAATAAATTGAATCACAAGCATGTACTCTTTTTTTTTGTCTGCCTTCTTTCGCTAAGCTTAATTCAGATCCATCTATGTTGCTGGTTTATCAGTAATTTGTTCCTTTTTATTGCTGAATAATATTCTGCTGTGTGGCAATACAACATTATTTATTCATGCATCTGTTGGGTAGACATTGGCTTGTTTCCCTTTTGTGTTACTACAAATAAGCACAGTTACAAACAAGAAGTTATATACACATGTTTATATGGACATAAGTTTGTGTTTCTCTTCAATGCCTAAGAATTGAATGAACAAATCAGAGAGTAGGTGTATGTTGAACTTTTAAGGAAATGGACAAACCAGTTTCTAAAATGATTGTACAATTTTATATTTCCACCAGCAGGGTGTAAACATTCTAACTGCTTTATATCCTCACTAATACTTGGCACAGTCAGTTTAAAAAAAAATAGCCATTAAAATGGGTGTGTATGGTAACAATAATTCTTTGTGATTTTCATTTTAATTTCTTAATGACAAAGGATGCTAAGTACCTTTTCATGTGTTTTTAGCCATCTGTATACAGTCTTTGCTAAGGCCAGGGCAGATGCTTTGCCCATTAAAAAAAGTTAGGTAGCCTGTTTTTTTAATTATTGAAATTTGAGAACTCTTTATATTATCTATTTATGTCTTAACAAATATATCACTTGTAAGCATTTTCTCTCTGTGATTTATCTTTTCATTTTCTTAAGTTATTTTTAAAAATCAAGCTTTTAATAAAGTCAAATTTATCAGGTAGTCCTAAGTGATCTTTACCTAACACAAGGTCACAAAGATTTCTTCTTAAATTTTATTTTTGAAGTTTTATAGTATTGGGCCTTACATGTAGGTCTGTGATCACTTTTGGATTAATTTTATGTTAGTGGTATTATAGATCAATCATAATTATTTTAGGGGGAGATATCTGGAAGTTCAAAAGTTCTGGCACCATTTGTTAAAAGGCTATTATTTATTCTTTTTTGCCACTGGTTGTTGTGCATATTTTTCAAATATACATTGTCCATTATGTAAACATAGTAAAATACATAAATATAGAAAGATAGTCTTTTTCATTGATCTATTCATTCATCTTTCTACCAATTGCCACACTGTCTTGATTACTATAGCTTTATAATAAGTCTTAAAATCAAATATTGCTAGTCTTACAATTTTGTTCTTTACCTTTTTTTGAAGACTTATTTATTTATACATGCAAGAACTGAGGTACAGGCCAGAGGTGTGGGGGTGGGGTGAGAGGATTCACCACAGAGAGTGGGGAGCAGAACAGGCAGATCAACTGAAATATATTGCTGAGGGGACCAGCAGGCGAGACAGGAGAGGTCTGGCTCTAAATACTTAGGTATTCTGTTTCCTCCAGGGACTTTATCAGATTTACACTTTCCTGATAAGCTCAGAAATAATGCAGCTTTTTCCAAGTCTCCTTGAGATACTTGGTCTCCTGTTTCCCAGAATGCTTTGGGAATTTTGAAGCGTGACCGTTTCCCACAACTTTAGTCCTACATAAAGAGCTTACTTTCTGAAAAGCCAGCCGTTCTATATGTCAGGAGGCGTGATTTTTCCTTAGAAGGAGAAGAAAGAGAAAGGAAGAACCATCCGCATTAGTGCACAAAGCTGCAGAAGGTGTTTTCCTGAACTCTAGACAATGGACGCTAATGGATCATTTGTGCTGTGTGTTGAAGCCTTTTGAATTCACAACAAGAGAAATCATCTCTGATGATGCTTTGCTCAGCCAAGTTCTTCAATCAGCCAAATTACAAAAACTGAAACTTTAAGAAATGAGACCATCTTTGGAAGGACAGAAAGTCTCTTTGGCAGTCTGACTACTGAATACCATGTGGTGCAAACTGGGAAGCTGTCTGGAAAGGTGCAAATGTGCATAGGATCCATTACTCTGTATGTTAATATTGTCTCGCCCTTTCTTTATTCTCAAATAAGCAATCTTAAAGCTTTCCATGTGCCACAGGAACAGTAGGCTTCTATGACACATCCATTCTGACCCAGCCAATCAGATTGCAGATACAGGACATGACCTGTGAAGGGTGCCAGAAACCTGCAGGTGTTATAGCATCCTATCATTGTCCCAGTCAGTCCTTCCTGCCACTGAATTGTAATCACTGTTACCAATTCAAGAAAGTGGTTTAGATGCAGAAAATTCTCTTTATCAATCAAACCCACATGGAAATGTAACAGCTGGTACACTAGCTTTGTTCAGAACCAAGGCAGAAATTGCTGGGCAGGGGTCTTCCACAATAAGGTGCTGTGCAGATGTGTGGTGAACGCTTCTAGAAGCATCTTTAAGGGTGTGTGTCTTGCGGGGGTAGTGGTGTAGACCTACCTTTCCTGACCTGATTGACCTTCTATAAACTGATAAAATCTAAATGAAATCCTAAGTTCTGTCTTATAATATACATTATATATATTATACATAATATATAGCTACATATAATTCTATGTAGTTTATGAATCTATTTTCCTTATCTCATCCTTTAGATTATAACCTACTCAAGGTCTGGGCTTATGACTCATATGTCCACAAATAATGAGACATCTTAACCCTTAAACCCCCAAAGAGATTCTAGAATATCTAGATTATTGAATAACCCTGATTAAGTGCACCAGGAATGGGCACAGTAAGGTTAAAGAAAACCAATCAGTAAGTCATGGCTATCCTCTGAAGTAAGACACATTGAAATAATTTCAAGTTAATATAGATATTCGTGAGTCACCAGTTATAGACTGGTATATAATGCCACTGCTTTCATGGAGTTCATGGTCTGGTTGAGAGAGAGAAAATGAAATAAATATGGAATGACAAACTGCTGAGAAGAACTATGAGGGAAATGACAGGTTGTTGTGAGAGAAAAAAAACACACAAACACACAAAACCCCTGGTCCCTGGAAGACTGGCAGTCAGCAAAAAGAGTGCTTCCCAGGGGCCCTCCCTGGTGGCGCAGCGGGTTAAAGCACAGCACTAAGAAGCTTAAGCCACTTCCGCATGAATTCGGTTCCCGCCTGCCACCGAGGTGACCACATGGCGTGGCAGACCTCTCCTGACGCACCCGCTACTCCCCTCAGCAGTGTACTTTGTTGATCTGCCTGTTCTGTTCCCCACTCTGTCTCTAGTGAATCCTCTCACCCTCCGCATCTCTGGCCTGTACCCCAGTTCTATATGAATAAGTAAATAAATCTTAAAAAAAAAAAAAAAGAGTGCTCCCCAGGGTTGGCTTTTGAGTGGACAGTCAAAGGATTAGCAGCAAGACCTTTCCACCTGCCATCTCCTCCTCCTGGCAGTCTTTTCCTTCCCTGTTTTGCCCCAAATCCTACTTATCCTTTGATTCTTAGCTATACTTTGCTTCTGGAAGCAAGCCCTCTCTGAACTCCCTGGATTAGTCCAATGAGAACATACACTCGTTATGACACATGGTACATTTACATGACTCATTCTCATGCGTAGCTGTTTGACTCCCTCCCCTCCACACTCCACACCATTTACAATGCCCAGAGTAGCGAGCCTATCTAGGTGATTTTGTTTCTATTGTGGCCCTAGTCCAAGTCCTGGCATATTAAGCTCCCATAGATGGAAGAGTAACTGCATGATGAATCAATGAATGACTTAGAGAAGATGGGGTGAAGGACATAAAAGAGAGGGTGTCTTGTCTTTGTGAGTATCCAACATCTTCAATCAAAATGATTAGATATAAAAGATTAATAACAGGAAGAGAAAAGGTTGCAAAACATTTTAGATTAGTACAGATTAAATTTTTTATCAGACCAGATCATCAAAGTAAGTCCCTAAAGTAGTGCCTACCGTGGTTTGAATAACCTGTATTGCACTACGTTCTCTCCTAAATTCTCTACACACATTGACTGTTCTAATCACCACGGCCTTCCTGGCATTTCTGCCTCCTGGAGCAGGAGATCAGACAGATGCAGGACTCAGGGGTTAGAGTCTGGGGGCAGGCAGACTCCTACTTGGAGTTAGTGGCCTGACTGTGAGGCTCACATTCCCAGCTTTTAGGACATATCCTCAGTTTCTTTCTTTCTTTTCTTTTCTTTTTGTTTTTTTTTTAAGATTTATTTATTTATGTGTATAGAGCTGGAGTACAAGCCAAAGGTGCAGGGACAGTTAGAGGATTCACCAGAGACAGAGTGGGGAGCAGAACAGGCTGACTGATGTACACTGCTGAGGGGAGCAGTGGGCAGGTCAAGGGAGGTCTGCCACGCCATATGGGTCAGCTCCAGGTCAGGGATCGAACTCAATACTGAAGCAGCTACTGCTTGCTTGCAGTATTGTACTTTAACCCATTGTGCCACCAGGGAGGGCCTCATGTTTCTTTCTTCACTATTGTCAGATTATTCAGTGATATTCAGGCTTAAAAGTCACAGATGTGCTTTAAGCCATATTTAGGAAAAGTTGTAAACTTCAGAATGAAACAAACATCTCTTGGAAGAACATGTAAATGCAGAAGATGAATTTGTGGGAAACCAAACAGAAACTATTAGACAGGTAAATTGCAAAGGTACATAGAAGTGAGTTAATCACTTTAAAAAGGTTTATTGTAAACCCCTAAGGTGCTTCCCTGGTTCTAGTCTGAAGGGTCAGCCATTTCAGAGAAATGCAGATTATTCTGTACACCAAGCAGTCTGAATCTTCAAACATATTCTTAGTGGATAATACTATTGATGTTAGCCCAAAATTCTTGGAACTGTTACCTGGAGAGCGTTTAGAACTTTCGCCAAGTCTGGTAATCAAGTCAATTGATACTCATGAGTTCAACATTATGCTAGAAATATTTAGGGGGCCAGCAAGAAAGGGGGGTGTTCCTCAGGCCCAAGATAATTATATGTTAACTGGAGAAAAGGTAGAGCTAAACAGAAACAAATAGAGGAAATATACCATTTACATGTCTGTTGCTTCACTAGTCAGGGAGGATTATTTTAGTCACCGTGAATGTAATTTGCCAACTCTTAATCCCAACCCTTTGCCTTTCTCAGTGACTTTCTGGAAAGACCATTTGGTGTGTGTGGATTTCTCTCCAAAAGATGCATGAGATTCCCCAGAGCATAACTTGTAATGGATATACTATTCCTATGAAAATATGATCTGACTTCCTAAAAGGCTTTCCAAGAACTCTTGAAAACCTGAAGCAGGAGTATTTTCTTTTCTTGGTTTTTAATACACTGAACAAGTGAGAAGATTAGAAGCTAGAGATTCTAGGTGTGAAGATAGAAAGAAGACGCCTAAATGGGTTGTTGGATTACAAAAATGGAACCTCCTTTAACTAAAGAGTGAAGTCAGTAGAGTGGAGAACAGCGGGTCTAAGCAATAACTAAGAAATTTGAGGAAATAATCTCTAACTTTATCACTTCATCTATCTAATAAGATGGAGACCCCACAAATAAATGTAGAATGCTATTGGCAAGATATGGAATGGGAGAGGGTGGAAGAGATAGAAACATTTGTGGGGAAGTTTGTGTGTGTGTTTAATTTAAGTTCAGTATCATTCTTGTGGGGCTGTCTTAAGTGATCTAAAACTTACAATAACATTTCTTAGATGGGAGACACTGATTCTAGTCTGTTCTTCCCACCAGGAAATAAAATAAAACCCTGGAAATTGGTACTTATTTCTGAGCATAGAATTTCATAGATAAGCCCTTTCCTGATGGTGCAATGGGTTAGAACACAGCACTGCAAGATCGCTGCAGCCATCAGTTCGAGCCCCCAGTCAGGGAGGTGATCCACGTGGCGTGGCAAACCTGCTCCCCTCAAGCAGTGTACTTCGTCGATCTGCCTGTTCTGCTCCCTGCTCTGTCTCTGGTGAACCCTCTCACTGCCCCAGCATCTCTGGCCTGTGCCCCAGTATCTCTGGCCTGTGCCCCATTTCTGTATGCATAAATAATAAATGTTAAAATCTTAAAAAAATATTTCATAGATAAATTGGTGTCATCTGGAAGGAAAGAGATTTGAAAAAGGAGTAGGGACTTAAAAATCAGCCTATAAAAAATTGAAAGAAGAGATTTGCTAGCCAAGACCCTGGGATAAAACAGACCATCTTCAAATATTTAAATTATTCCAATTGTTTATTAAATGTTTGAAAAATCTAATCTGATAAAGTTCATATTCTATCTTAAAGAATGGAATTAGGAATAACACAAACAGTTTATTCCTACATACACTTGAGGTGAATTTTAGAAGCTGTTTCTATCAGCCAGAGCAAGGTGGAATAGACTTCCTTGGCAAATAGTGAGTTTCTTATTCTGGTTGTTTGAAGATGTTGATGCCTTAATGGGAATCCTAAGAAGAAAATGGGTAGGATGGTTTGACCAAATAAACTTTTACATCCCTGTGCTTCTAGAATTCTGCAGGGATGAGTCCTCCTTGTAGGACATATTGACTTTATTGTATTGTGGTATGAAAAATTGTTTCTGACAATTTTTCTGAATTTTGTATTAAACACTATACCTTAAACAGTTTTAAAAGAAAGACTTATCAAAATATAGATACAAATTCTATATTTCTTTGCTCCTAATCTGAACGTATGGCCACTGGAAAATTAATTAAATTGTTCAAAAATGTGTTTTTTTTTTTCGGTGTAGATTCTCTCAATGTTATACTAGGGTCTGACAACATCAATGGGTCAAAATGTACCTTAAGAAGGTTATTTAATATTTTTTCTCTTTTTCAGTTGTGGCAAATCATTCACTAAAAAATTAGTAATTGAACACCTATGATGGGCCAATGTGTAAGCACTAGGAATGACTACAATATTCAATGCTGGAATATTTTTCTGGATGGAGGAACATGAGGAGGGCAGAATTAATTTGCCGAAAGTCTGATATTCGAGCTAAGAAGCTATGCATTATATAGGGGTTTTGATGGCCTTAGTGATGTTAAAAGGTATATTGATGCCTTTATGGCTTTCAGCTGAATGTTCTGAAAGCTCATGTTCATGTTTTCCCACAACTGAATATTAGTTTTTAATAAAGTCTTTATCATATTCAGGCATTCAGTAAATAAAATGGAATAAAATTATGAGAATATAAACATTACCTGAAGTCATAAATAGAAAAAAGGGTTCATGGATGTTCAATGGTTGGTATCTCGAGTTTGGATAAATGTCAGTCTTTAGTTTATCCTTATCACATTTGCTTTGATTTGTGGGTGAAAATATTTAACAAAAACACCAACATGTGGGAACTGAGTGTCAATCTCTTGAATCCATAGTAATAAAATTATGGCACTTTATTTTTTTATTTGAGTGCCTTTTGTAATGGATAAATTTGGCCATGACTATCATTGTTGCTCAGACTAATAGTATTTGTAAAATCCAGTTGTACAAAACTCAGGCCTTATTTTAGACAATGTTGGGAAAGAAAAAGCCAAAGCTCTTACTTGAGCATTTTTCATCTGGAGATGAATCATAGGCAATTAACAGGAACAATTCTAATTAACTGACATAATTAAAAAACTAATAATGTTTAACATTATTGTTTTATACAATGACATTAGCTTTAACAGCCTAGCAACACATCAAGGCCTCATTTCCATAGTCACAGAGTATATTATTTATCCTAGGTTTCTCTGGTAACCAGTTTGACAATAGTAACAGCAATGTGGGTTCCTAAATTGTTTTGCCATACAGCATCATAATTTATGCCATTGGCAGTAATTGTAATGTCTGTATAATTTCCTTTTAATTATCAACTAATGAAATTTACATTCATTTGGGTAAAACAAATACTCACATTCAACTTCCAATCACCTGTCCATGCTTCCATTTAATTTGCTCAACTTTGGTGCCTTTTATTTATATTTTTAATATCAAACTGTGAGAGGAATATTAGCATTTATTTTCTGATTAGTGTTTTGGGAAATATTGATTATGTTGTTCTTTTCCCTTCTTTGCCTTTAAATTTTCAGTGAGTGAATTTTTTAATCCAAGAAGATACACACTTTCTAGTTTTTCCACATTAAACTCCAAGGAGTTTAAGTGGAATTAATTTAGTAAACTTTAATTGCAGAATAATCTCTGCCTGTTCCCTTATCTCTTGATTTATTACAGGCATTTATTTCTACTTTGAAAAATTCTCATCAGTTTCCCAGGGAATTAATTTAGATTTCTAAAAAGAAAAAAAAAACAAATTGCATCTAAATTCAAATTAAGATGCTAATTACAATAATTATTTCATCACATTATATAGAAACTTTGTACATATGAGTATAGCAATTTTGAGGCAAAAAGTGTTGTTTTTTCACAATCGTAATTCTCGCAACTTTTGAACAGATGAGTTCCTTAGTTTAATTAGTTGTATACGAAGACACTGCCCCTTAAAAAAAGCTCTGCTGAATGTCAATTGACTGCTAATTTGAAAAATTGATAGTAAATAGTCTTTCTAAGTGAACTGAGTGCCAATATTAATCCATGAAAGCGAGATGAGCTTGTGATGAGTAAATGGTGGGGGTCGGCCATTAACAGGCGTGAACCGTGTGCTTTGGACCAAAGAGAGCCACACTCATGGACTGTGCTTATCCAAATGGGAAAAGACTTATTTAAAAGTGATTATAACTTTTTCATTATTATTAAAAAGGGGAGCACATTAGGAAGAGCATTAGTTTATTCTGCACCTGGACCAAATCACCCGGCACAGCTCTCTGATGTACTTAGTTGCTGATGTCACCAGGTCTACGTTCAGGGTTTGATACTAGGAAAGAAACTGCTGGAAGACTTGGTGAGAGGGAATATGCATCTCAGCACTTGTGGTGCACAGATTTTGGCGGTTTTGGCTTGTTCTTTTGATTTGGGGAAATAAACCAAGGGCTTTTGACTTTTTTTCAGATAGATTCAAATTGCTTCACTTTGTACCTCCCCAGATCAGTGTAAACCTGGTTCTTGCCCACAGATAATACCTATGCATTGAAAGAAGAGTCAATAGTGTGTCCAAATGTCTTTATTTTATTTTATTTTTGGTAAGCTAGCAGAAAATTTGTTTTAACATTTTTGGTACAATACACCAATCATAGTCATTCTTCATTTAACCTTTTCTGGAAGGAAATGTGGAATGTTGGACTTGAAGTTTGCCACTGACATAGGCTAAGAGTTTGAAACATGTTGTATTAGGAAGAGTATTAGACCTGGATCCATAATAAACTGATTAACTACCTTCCTGTCTATGGGGTCCCTGGGAAAAAGACCTGACTTCTGTAATTCTGGGTTCCTTATTTGTAAATGTGGATAGAGAGTAATACCAGTTGCCTTAGAATTCAAATGAGAATTAAATGACAACCAAAGACCCAAGTCCTGTATGAACTGTAAAGTCTACTACAGTTGTTAGGTACTATTATGGTTAATCTGTTCAGGTCTTCAGTAAATATTGGAATTACTTGAAAGCAACTTTCATTTTGTAGATTTTTTTGCATGTAAATAAATATATTTCTCAAGTCGGATATGTACTATACCTTTGGATAGTGAAGACAGTTTTATAAATAAAAAGTATAATTTCTTAACTTTTCTCTTTTTTTGGAGTTTTTTTTTTCCTATTGAGAATTTGTTTCTAAAATTGTGCACACATTTAGTAGTAAGTCTGATAGATCTTAACAGCCCCATTGTCAAATTTAAATTTTCCCCACTCAATCAATTGTACTAGATACTGAGCTATACTATTATCATTTAAACAGTTGTTAGAGCTAAGAAGTTTGAAAATAATCTTTAGGTAAGTTTCCTTGCCTCAGATTGATCTTCCTTTTTTTTTTTTTTTTGATCCTCCATTTTAAGCAATTTCCATTCAATTTATACAAGCCAAAATAATGAGCTCACTTAATATAAAAAATGAATCACAACTCTTTCAAACTGATGCAAAGACAGAGAAAGGAATATCTGTGCCTTGATTATTGAAGAACTGTTATAATATTTAGATGCCCAGGCCCTCCCTGGTGGCACAACGGATTAAAGCCCAGCACAGCAAGTTAGCTGTAGCTGATTGAGTGCGAGTTCAATTCCCAGCCCCAGAGGTGATCTACATGGCAAGGCACAGGCAGACCCCTCCTGACCCACCCACTGCTCCCTTTAGCAGTGTACTTTGTCAATCTGCCTGTTCTGCTCCCCACTCTGTCTCTGGTGAAACTACTCACCACTTCTGTACCTCTAACTTACACCCCAGTTCTGTATGCATGAATAAATAAATAAATCTAAAAAAAAAAAATTTAGATTCCATGACAAATCTTACTGGCCAATACTGATTTGCAGGGTTTATACATAAGCTCTTGGCCACTTATTCCTCTTATTGTGATAAGGCCTTTTCTGTGTAGAAAACACAATAGAATTCCCCTTTTGGCTGTGCATCGTTTGCTATGGCCTCAGTAAATTTCAATATCAACACATTTTAATGACCTATGGAAAGGTGGGTGGGTGACAGAGGTATATTATATGGGACTCTGCCCATCAAAATGTTTACAATAAGCTTGGGAACTCATCCTAAAATGTAAAAATAAAACAATAACTGGCAAGGTATCTCTAAAAAAATGTAAAATAAATGAAAGAAGGAGTAGACTTTAAAGCTAATTCCAGAGTAATTGCATAGGGGCAGTGTTGTTAAGTAGCTTAACAAGGAAGCAATAGATGCTGGAATGCAAGATGTCAGGGTCTGAATCCCACTGCTGCTCCTAGGTCTGCAACCTTGAACAATTTACTTTCTGTGAATCTCAGCAAATGAAACTAATCATAATGTCTTCTTTCTATGGTAGTATTTTGCATTATTTTAATCTTTATCATTATTTTTATGTTTCAGATGAGGAAACTGGGGCACTCTGAAGGCAGTAACTTAGGGATTTGTCTGGGATTTAAGCCAACCTCATCACCTCCACACTAATTGCTTCTCTGTATACATAGATGTACACCATCTCTGGGAAAAAAAAAAAAAAGCATTTCAAAGTTTGACACAGATGGTAAATATGTCCCAAAGTCATCACTGATACTTGAATATCTGGTATTCATGACTGAGATTCAACAATGGAAGAAACTTCCAATTTAGTTGAGAAAGGGTTAGTGCATGAAAGTACACAAGTTGAATTGTAATTAAAGCTTTAAACATAAGCTTTAAGCAACAATAAAAAATGCCAACAGATAGTTCTTGATGAATTACCAATTAAATGATCTAACTAATAATTACTGATCTAGCAACTATTTAGATAAACCAGGGTAAAGACACATTTCCCCTGGTTGAGGCACATACTACAATACCCAAGAGATTGGTCCAGCTCCTGTTAGGTTCAGCTATGAAAAACAGAATAACCTGAAATAATTATGTGAACATATAGTTTATTTCTTTGTTACATCAAGAAGCCATGTGGTCCGTGACTGGTATGGTAGGATGTGGTCTACGTTTCTTTTTCTCTTCTTCTTTACTTTTTAAATCATGTAATTATACATTTTTTACATCAGTGTTCATAATTTGTACAGTGTTTGCTTTCTTTTCTTAGGTGTATTTTGTTCTTTAGCCTGTAGCTTTCTTTGGTGATTCTATGGTTCAAAGGGACTGCACAGCTCCAACTCACAGGGTCATGGTCCAGTCTTTGAAAGAAGAGAGGAAAACGAAGAAGGATCTGCTTCTTATCTTGGACGATGCTCCCTAGAGACATACATTTCACTTCCCCTTCATTGTACTGGACAGAAAATGGCCACCAGTCTCAGCTGGTTGCAGTGGAGGCCAGGAACTTGTTCTTCTGCCCCTCCAGGTGGCTCTATTGGCATTTCTGTTAATGAGGAAGATGGGGAAGGTAACTGGCAATGTCTGCCTGCCAACCTCATAAATCAACACGTATGGTCATCAAGCTACATACTTTGTGTCAGGGCAACCCAGGCCCTAAGAAGATTTTAGAGGTAAGAAAATAAATTAAAAATTGCAGTCATTTTTATGCCCCTGCCATAGTTATTTTCTTATCTTGGCTGACTGGCTAAATGCCTTGGCTGAGTCACTGTCACCATCTCTTTATTTCTCCCAATGCTTGTAGACACCAATCACTTGCAATAGGGTTCCAGACAAGACCAATGAAATACCCCTTTGCAAACTTTTGCAAACAGTATACCATGATTCTCAGTTTTTCTGAGGGAACTGTGGAAAGTGAATCTCTATCTGATTCTCAGAAATTGAAGACATCCCCAGAGAACTCCTAAGAAAGTTCCATATTTGTAAAAGGAAAAAAGATGATATATATGAACTTGCAAATATTTGCAAGGAGCACATTATAAACGATGCTGACACTTGTGTTTCAATACGAAACTGAAAGAGACTGATGATGTGAGTCAGTTGTGGACTCAAATGGCGTCTCCAGATCTAAACTTGTGATTGTTGTTTTTATTTTATTATTGTTCTATGTGATCTTGAAAGATTTATTTAAGCTCTTTAAGTTTCATTTTCCTCTTCTGCAAATGAGAAACCAAAATTAGTACCCTATTCCTTCCCTCACAAGGGAGAAAACTAATTAGAATAAAGCTGGGGCAATTATTTAAGCTCTGTGGAGAAAGGTATAAGCAATTTCTTATAAATTCCTACAGGGAAGATCACCATTATTAATCTAGATTTTTTTCCTCTACTTAGAAAACTCACCCAATCCATCTCTATCATCTCATACTTCAGAATAACTCTACCAATGTCCCTTTGGTTGAAAGTGGATGTGCTTCGTCCTTCTCTGACACTCTCCAGGATGTGTTTGTATTGTTAATATAGTTTTCCTGATCATGTCTGGTCAGCCGGCCATTATCTTCTTGAATGGTGTAAGTAGCTAAGTGCTCAGGTAGAAAACAGCCAAGTTCAAACTCTGTCTCTGACACTTGCTAACTATGTAAACTCTAATAATTAACCCAGAAGCACCAATTTCCTCAACTGGAAAGTGGGTATAATTAATACCTGTGTCATAGGACTGTTATAAGAATTAGTAAGATGATGTATGTAAAGCACTTTAGGAGATTCAGCTATAGAGAAAAATTTAATAAATGAATGTTTTTATCATTTTAGTAAAATGATCATCAATAGATTTCTTCATTGCTGTGTCCCTTGAGACCTACATATTTGTTGGATATCTGTTTAATGAAAACACTCAGCCTTACTTGTGAAGAGGGGTGATAATAAGATCAGATAGCTTGAAAATGGTAGGGCTGGAAATTGAGTATGACCTGTCTAACTCCAGATTCCTGCATGCTGTCACCCCTCTGTCCTCAAGACCACTAAGACTCTTTGCACAGAGATAGTTCCAGGGATTTGTGGGCTGTTTATGTCTCCACTGATGCTTATGCGGCTCTGTCAAGGTGGATGAGTTATCTGTGACATCTTCTGAACAACTCTGTTCTCTGACAATCAAACCTGCCCCAACCATAGATCCTTGAACCTGGGAGGTGGTGGTAGGCATCCTCTGAAAGGGTTGTCGTTGCCACCACACCCTGAAAACTCATGCTGTGGCACATGGTGCCCTGTGCTGCTGCCAGTTGCCTTTGCTGCCTTGGCCTTGGCTTGGCAAATACTCTGGCAATGCCAACTCTGGTCTCATGAAGGAAACAGAACATTCTAGCATTTCTCCCCCATAGATTTATGACTAAAGTATAATGTTAACTATCAAATATCCATGTTCCTAAAGAAGAACAGGCATATTTATTAAAAATATTATAATTGATTTTGGAGTATAGCAAAAATAGATCTGGTATGATTATGAGGGGCATTGAAAAACATGCCTCTAGCACACATGCACACGCTTGATACACATTCACACAGATGTCCTATTCACATAGTAGACTTGTGGGGGACAGATCACTGCCTCCTTTTCTGCCTCAACTCCACAGGGAACGAGGGCAGAGAGTGAGAGTAAGAGTCCTTGAGAGATAGAGCTAACTTTAGAGAATTCACCAACTTCACAAGTCATCATTTATAAAATTAGATGACTACTAGCCACAATTATTAGTATCCTACAGGCGGGGTATGCCTGTAAACCGAACTGAACGATCTTTGCAAAAACCTACCAGAATTCCTGCCTGCGCTTGAATATTTTGTTTTCATTTAAGCTGTTTCACAAAGAGAAACTGGGGGACTTGGTTCTGTCATCTCTTGCTGTTTACCGAAACTGCTTTGGAACTTCTTCTTTGCAATAGCAAAACTGGGACACAAACATTTAAATTATCAAATGGTGCAAGGTATATTTTAGAGCTGATTCTCAATTTTAGAGAAATTGTTCAAGATGATTGGTTGCTAATTTGGGAGATAAGGTGGGTGAAAGGGCTGGATAACAGCTTTTAAAATTAAAAATAACCAGCGAGGACAAAATCGTGTCCTTTTCCTGTGAAACTCACTAGATTACTCTGAGGAGTTTTTAAAAATGAGTTAGAAAAAATGTTTCTGGTGATGAAATAAATGTGTGGGCCTCCTCAAGTGACTAATTTGAAGGGGATCAAACAAAAGTGCATAAACAAAAGCTGGAGCTTGTTAAAAACTGAAAAGTTTTCACTCTCTATAACTCTCTGTAACATTACATTCACTCTCTGTAACTCTGATTTTTCAAATTTATGGATGGTTCTCTTCCCTGGACTAGACCTAATTTTGGGACTTTAAAAATAAACAGTGAAGCAGAAATATCACACCAAGCGATGGGGACCAGAGTTTTCCTATTCTGCTGTTGTTCTGTATCCAGAGTGTTAAATATCACGTAAGTATTACCAACACCAATTGAGTCCCTGGCTAAAATAATCTTTCCCCAAAAATTCAGGCCATTTGAGAGAAAAGCAGATACAAGGCAAGTTGCTGTAAATGGAGCTGTTTTTCTGATCCCTTTTATTACCTTCCTGAAGTAGAAATGTACAGTGAAGGATAGAATTGGATCTTGACTAGTGAACTTAATGTAGTATAAACAGACATTGATTGGTAGTGACACATATCTCATATCTATATAATGTTGTCATGCATGTCTAAAAAATAAAGTCAGGAATCTGTAAAAAAAAAAGAAAGATAGAATTTGATTGGCTTTTGTGCAACTTAATCATAAATGCCATTACTTTACAAGAGAGGAGATCAACAGAAGGCCTCTATAACTTAGCAGCCACAGCAAAGCACATAAGCATAATTTAAGAAAGAAAGCTTAAAGGAATGTTGAAGTCATGGCATGTTCTAATTCTTGCAACATCCAATGTTTATCTTTGGGGGAAATCTTAGATTTCTGAATATCACTTAATACAATACTGTGATTTGTTCATTACACTTTATTTATGTAAGAAAAGGAAAAATCTTTACTTGTGCAATGAATTTGAGTGGACTTGAGTGTATTAAAAAAAAATTCAACCCAAGGTCTCCCAAATTTCAGTGCTTCTGAAATTTTCATTTCAATTAATGGGGATCAAAGGATCCCCAGAGGACCTAGTGGAAATGGACCTCGGGATTCAAGAGGTTTGGAGGGAGCTTGCCTTTTGCCTTTCTAACAAGATGCCACCAAACACTGCTGCTGATCTGAGCCTGAGTTGTGCAGAGGCCTTGGAAAACATTTTTTTTTTTTTCCTGATGATTCCATAGGATAAGTAAACAACAATTAAAGGTACAACCTCCCAATTACAACTGAAGCACATGTTTGTTGATCCATGTCCTTCCGAAGACGCATGTTCTGGAAGTGATTAGCAAACTCTGCACAGCAACATGCTTCCGTGTGCACTGTGCATGGAGCCAATTAGTGGTGGGTTGGCCCAGGTGGGTGACCATCGAGGGTGGGAGCTAGTGCAGGCACATCAGGGGTGGGTATATTAAGTTTTTAAAATAATAAACACCAGGGTGTGTGGTTGTGAGGATCCTAAAACTTGGAGGCATATGGTAACTTTAGGTGAGCCCATAAATCTTCAATTTGAGAAAGAGAAGGAATCCTAGGGTCTAATTAAGAAAGTGGTGAAAAGCGAGAACCCTGTCAAACATTTTGTTTTGATGTTACTCTTTCAACAAAAATAGTGACTTAGACATGATGGCGATCAAGGTGACTACAGGCACACACACACACACACAAAAAAAGGAATGCTTCTTAGGGAAGTCATCAGTACTTCCTCTATCTTTCCTGTTACCATTTATTTGTAATACATTTGTGCATACTCAATAGTCAAAATAATGCAACATGCTATTCAAGGCTTAGATCTCAGCATCCAAATGGATTTTTGTCTTACAGAAGAATTTATCTTGCTAATCCTTGATCGTCATCTCAAAAAGGTAGATGCAGGCCACCACAGGTACAGAGATACTCTGGAGGCATGTTGCAGGAAAGTATGCTTTTCATACACAGCTATATAAAATTAGATCTTACTGATGGTTTAAGACTGGGATTAGAGAAAAGCAAAGTCCCATCCCAACAAGTAACAAGAGTAAAAAATTTTCAAAATTAATGTAGTTAATGTATACAATTTATATAATATATAATATATGTATAATCCTTCCTATAAAGGTGCAATTATACTCTTATCAACTGACTGGCAGATGTCTGTAGAGTAACAATTTTTCTGAGTCTCGAATAATTCTAGATGCTCTGGAAAATACAAAGAACAAATTTTCTGTCCTTTGACAATTTAATTGGTGAGATAAGACAGCCTCCCATGAAAGTTAAGTAAAAATAAAGGCCATGCATATTTAAATCCCACATGCCTGGTATAGATATTTTGGACAGTGGATATTTAGAGAAGAGGAATATTACAGGTTCTTTGTTAGTGAGGCCATTTATTTCTCATTCCTTTGTTCACCATCAAAACCTACCATGGAGTTTTCTTGACCTGTGATGGATTATATTGGTTGGTCTGAGTAGTCAAGGAGAGTTTCATGGAGGACAATGAAATTAAGAACAATTTCACCTGCTCGATATATGGATTCAAAGGCTTTCTTTTATTTAGGTTATACAAGCTGCCTTATGGCAAAAGGAAATGGCACAAGGGAAATCAGGAAAAGCAGAAGAAATTATATGAGATGATTTTCAAGCTGACTTAGTCTTTCAATGCACAGTTTTCTATAGAAAAACACCCTCAAGAGGTGATCTCATACTATTGAAAGAAAGGTGCCACAGCTCCTGCAATGCAGAGATGGATTAGAATGGCAGCCAGAGCTAAGCTCATTTCTTTTTCTGCAAAATAATGGAAAAAATCATATACAGGAATTTGGGTCTTCTTCAAATAAATACTATTTTTTAAGGTTTATTTATGCATACAAGAACTGGGTACATACAAGCCAGGGGTTCAGGGGGTGGGAGGACTCACCAGAGACAGAGTGGGGAGCAGAACAGGTGGAGCTACTGAAATACACTGCAGAGGGGAGCAGTGGGCAAGCAGGAGAGGTCTGCTGGGCCCTGTGTGTCAGCTCCCTGCCCTCAGATCACACTTGTGCTGCAGTGGCTGCAGACGGCTTCATAGCACTGAGCTTTAACCTTTCGTAACACCAGCAAGGCCCCTCAAATAAATATTATTATGCGCACAACTCACTTCTGTAATTGTCCATCTTGTCACTTTTAAAACTCCCCCTTGTACCCTGTAAAACATGCAGCTAGTCCCTATAGTTCTTATTCCTCCTTCTCCGTGTGTCTGTTTTACACACAGGGTTTTTCAGCTTATCAAGAAGGAGAATACAGGATTGTCTCTTCCATTGTTTCTATGAATTTAATTTTTTTATTTTGACATTAACTATGTTTGTGTCTCTAATTTGGGCCTATAACTGGTTTCTGTTCATTTTCTCTTGCTCATTATTATGATGCAGGTGTTCAAATCCCACCATTTCCATAGAGCCATTGTGATGCCTTTGACTGCATGCCTTTGAAGATTAATGGATCACGGAGAAGAATAATATGGATAGTATGGAGCAGTATGAGAATGCAAGAGAGCAGAGGACGGCTGTGTTGACAGGATCACTATGGAGCAAGGGACTTGGGGTGCCTGGTGCTTCCAGGATGAGTTTTGTTGACTCCCAGCTTCTTGTATCCTCACTGTGGCATGTGATTGGGAGCAGAGTCTTTGTTAAGCCACTTGATGTCTCTGGGCTTCCCTTTCATGACAGAGAACGGGGAATGATGCTGTTTACTAGTTTGTAACAGGCTGTGGGAATCCTACATGCTGTAAATTACGTGTTATTAACAATAATTGCCTACAGATTTTTCCAAACCATTTACATGAAGAATCTTTGCAATATGAGGTTAAATTATAATATGCTAATAGTCAATCAATGTTGAAGTGTATACTTCTTACACTGAGCTGCCACACGTTGCCTGTTAAAGTGACTGTTTTCTTCATACACACTTTTTTGTTCTTTTTCTGGTTCAGACTTACAACTGCCTTGATAGTAAGGAAGTAAAATCTTCTCCACGTAAGTTTTTCACTACACTTACCTAGTACCAAAGTGCTTCAGAAATCGTGCTTGTATCCCCCTTTCTGAAAAGCGATGAGCATGTTTCTGTGGATGTTTCGAGCAGCTGCAGTGAGAAGCTGTAGAATTCTTGTGAACAAAGAAATCTCTGTGCTGAAGTGTAGCTTACAGAATAACACGAAGCATGAGGAAATTTGCAGGAACTCACCAAAAGCAAAGGTTGTATGAACTGAATTTCAACTAAGAACAATGTAAATAAACCTAACTAGAGTAGCACAGACAAAGCAGCAAGACAGTGGAGGGAGGCAACGTAAGTCACCCGCTCCATACTGCCCTGCCATGACGTTCATGCGGCACATGAAATTGACACAGGGGTTATGGGAAGAGTATTTTTTAGCAGAATTGCAGTTTCTCCCTTGTGGTCAAGAAATTACTCAGCCAGCGGGACTTTATGAAAAAACCCAATGCAGAAAAACTGAAGTATGAAAGAAGCACAAATCAGTCTCTTACTTTAAGAAGCCAGTGATTTAGGGACCCTCTCTCGTAAGTCTCAGTGCTATCATGCTACTGCCTCAGCCTGAACTCGAACCCCGGCCATGGAGCTGACCCCCCACATGGCGCAGCAGGGCTCTCCTGTCTCGCCAGCTGCTCTCCTCAGCAGCGGATTTTAGTTAATCTGCCTGTTCTACTCCCCTCTCTGTCTCTGGTGAAACTTCCCTGCCCTAACCGCCCCCGCACGGTTGCCCAACAACCCATTTCTTGTGTGCATAAATAACCAGTTCTTGTATACATAAATAACCACGGATGCTCCTTGGTGGTGCAACGGGTTAAAACACAGCACTGCAAGCGAGCTATGGTCACTTCATTGTGAGTTTGATCCTCAGCCCTGGAGATGCCCCACATGGCACGACAGACCTCTCCTGATCCACCTGCTGCTTCTGCTCCTTTCAGCAGTGTACTTGTCAATCTGCTCCCCACTCTGTCTCTGGTGAGTCCTCTCACCACCTCTGCACCTCTGGCATACACCCCAGTTCTATATGCATAAATAAACAAGGCTTAAAAAAAAAGGAAGCTAACAATTTAGCTGCTTAAACAAGACACTCAATGTATGCCCTAGGTAAGTTCCCCTTTGTATTATGAATCATGTCATAGAAATGTGCATCTTGAATAAAGAGTAGACTAATCTGGAAACCTCCACTGCAGAGCCTGAGCGTCCTGGGGATGAAGTATCATCCCCAGGAGTTCAGGTACATTATCCAATGCATGCTATAGCCCCGGGATGTGGGAGAGATTCTGCCATGTAATAGGTGCCTAATAAATATTTGTTGAACGATTGGCTGAATGAATGAAAGGAAAGGGAAAATCAGAATATAACAAATACCACATGGAATATTGTTCAGATGGCTATGATTCCTTTTATTTTCTTTCAGAATGGATTTGGCTGCAAGAACAAAACACCTAACAGCAAAACCCCACAGTAGGGTGGTTTTATTGCATGAAATCCAGGGTAGTCAAGGGTCATCACGGACCACGGACCCATCAAGTCTGATAGTCACTTGCGTGACTTTTATTATTATTATTATTATTATTATAAAATAATACAGAACTTCGTTGCTGTCCAGATACATGGCAAAAGCTACCACTTTCTCCCAGATTAGCGGTGTGCTATTCATGGTTCCCCAGACTGCAGCAGTTGTCACATGTGGCTCATAAGGCTTGCTTGAGTGAAAGGCATTTCAGACCTTCTGGAAAGACAGCAGGCTTTGTCTGAGTCCACGCTCCCACCCCCCAACCCCTTTCCCCCACCACCACCACCGCCCCCACCACCCCCACCCCGCCAAAGGCATTCCTGGCATTACTTAGTGTGTGTCCTACCCAGCCCGCTCATCTGGGCCAGGTGCAACTCCTCATTCTCAGAGTTGTGCAGTACAGGTTTCTGGAAAAGTGAAGCATAAGAACAGTCCTCGCCTGGACCACGCTTGGCCTCTGCAGTGAAATACAACCTGTGCCCAGGACATCATCAACCTCGGGGCACAAAACTCATGCTTTAATTTCAGTCATTTTCTAGAAAAGTAGACTGATGGTAGCATATAATAAAATGTGCTAGTGATTTCTTTTTAAACAAAAACATACACCAAGGGAAAACTGAAAACTAGGATTTACAACATTACATATAATTACAGAGCAATGAGGCTGACAGGCCACATGTGGCTCTCACTCCCCAGAACTCATACAGACTGAACTTTCCACTGCCAGGAAGTCTTTCTGGCTATATACTGTTTAAGTATAGGAGAGCTGTAAAATGTTCAAAGAACTAGATATTAAAGCTTCTTAGCAAGAAAACTATGGCAAGTAGGCAAATCTTAACACAGGTATGCAATGTTTATAACCTTATTCTCTGATTTAAACAAAATAATAACCATTTTGGAAGTTGTGGAAAATATGGAAAAGAAAAAAAGTCATCCAAAGTATCTAATTTTTAAGTAGCTCCAAATATTTTCTTTTCCAGGATATTTCCTTTAAAATTATGCATTAGGCCCTCCCTGGTGGCGCAGCGGGTTAAAGCACAGCACTAAGAAGCTAAAGCCACTTCCCCATGAGTTCGATTCCCGCCTCCCCTGAAGGTGACCACATGGCGCTCCAGACCTCTCCTGACCCGCCCGCTGCTCCCTTCAGCAGTGTACTTTGTTGATCTGCCTGTTCTGCTCCCCACTCTGTCTCTGGTGAATCCTCTCACTGCCCCTGTACCTCTGGCCTGTACCCCAATTCTGTATGCATAAATAATATTTTTAAATTATGCATTAATATCATACATTTTATGAATATGTTATATGTTTTTAAGATCCTGGAATAACTAACATAACATATATTTTTCAAATTTTTCACCAACTGACTCAATTGACATGTAGTCTAAATAGACTTCTAAAACAAGAATCCAAGTTACACTTCCACTTGAAGTGTTAAATAACACTCATTATTCTTAAGCACACACGTACAAAATATGTCATTTTAAAAAATAAAAATTGATACCTTTTCAAATTAAAATTATTTCTGTGATAAGATTTGTTCCTCATGCTTATTGGCCAGTTAGATATTCTCTCTGGTGAATTACCTGGCCCTGTCCTTTGTGTGGTTTGGCGGAGAGAATAATAGTTTCATTTGATCCTTACTGATTGGTAAGACCTTTTTGTAAAAAATAATAAACATTTGTCTGTCATTTATTGCAAGTATTTTTCTTAGTTTTGTGTCTGATGTTCTTATGGTCATTTTTAATCGTAGAAATTTAATATCCTCGTGTGTGCAAGTCTCAAGGACTTGAAAAGAACTACTAAGGTGATTGCACAAGTAAATACCTCTTCTAATCAGGACACTCCTAAAATAACTCGTATCTGGAAGGGCATGCACGTGCTTGCACACACACGCGCGCCCATGTATCTTCAGTGTGCTGCTGACCCATCCTCCTTTCCTTTGACAGAATGGCCAGTTTCGCTGAACTCGCTCTAAGGAGAGGTTCTAGGCAAGTTAGATGCTCTTTCTGCCACTGGGAGGTGGATAAACTTCCAAGGCAACCCAGTCAGAGTGAGTTGCTTAAGATAAAATGGGAGGAAGACTTTTAAGAGCTGGGAACATCTGTGATGAACTCATTTTCTGTGTGAGCAACAATGGTGATGCTGTCTGGGTCTGCTGAGCAGCATTTTCTTTAGCAGTCGAAAATTCATTTCATTTCATTATCGGAACTGTTCAAGCACCCCTGTTTGGATCAGGGAACAGCTTCTTAAACCTGCAGGAAGCTCATTTACGCCTGCTGAGGCTCCAGTTTCCTTTCTTAGGGGAAGGTAGAGACAGCCCGCTTACAAATCCTGGCAGACACTCACACACACGTATATATGTATTCCCTGATCATGTATGTAAATATGATTTGCACTGAAGAAACATGAACATTTCCCAGGACCCTCCCTCTCTAGCAGCTTTCATAGTATCCTTTTCTGTTTGATTTGGGTCTGTTTCAAGACTCAGTTCCCAGTCCTCTCATGTATTAAAAGCCCAGCTCTCAGGGCGTTAGTAAGCAGAACAGCGCCCCCAAGGTGGTGCACAGTACACAAAGACAAGGGCATCAGTTCTCCCAACAGCCAACAATGAAGCAAGTCAGAGCATTTTTCAAGCAACAAACACTGATTGGGAAAACTTTTAAAGGATCCCAGATGGCCTTTACACATTCAGAAGGGGGAAACAGTCATATAATTTGAAACCTTGAAAGTGAAGGCCAAAAGCCTCTACCTGTTCTTATCTCTTTTTTTTTCGTTACTTTTTTAGTTTTATTTATTTATGCTTACAGACCTGGGTACCAGCCCGAGGTGTATGGCATCTGAGAGCTTCATAGTGTGGTGCTTTAACCTGCTGCGCCACCAGGGAGAGCCCAGGCCTCTACTTGTTATTCCACAGTCATGGACTCTGGGCTCAAACACCGTAACTCCAGTGCATTCTTGTATTCTCCGTGTCAAAGAAGGAGCCAGAAGCCAGTAGCACAAGCGAGAGACTGACAGAGGTTCCAAGATGCAGGAAGGAAGGGAGCACCTTCCATGGGGGGCAGTGCCTGGGGGACACTCAGACACAGGTTACAGCAGAGATGCAGCCAGTGAAGGCAATCCTGTGTCCAGGGAGGAAGTGGCCAGGAGGGAGGGGCCGTCCTCAACTCGTGTATGGTAGCCTTCCCAGGAATCGGGAGAGGAGTTGCTGCTGAATAAGACAGACTGCGGGAGTGAGTAACTTGAGGTGGCAGGGAACTCTGAAGGCTTCCACGCTTGGGTCGCTGGCAGGAACAAGCCTCCATCCGTCCCTTTGAAGGAGCACTAGACAGACTACAGATGCCCAGTCCCAGGCGCAAATGTTGCCTCCAGTCCGGTAATTTGGTGGGGCACAGTGGCATGGGGCCTTCTCTGTATGTCTAGAGTTCAGGCTCTTTCTGTTCAACCCGGTAACTGTAGGATGAGTCTCTTGTCTCCTTGTTACATCTGCAAGAAAGAGTCCAGCTGGGCCAAGGTCAAATCCATTAATAATAAGAGGGTCGTACTTTGCTGTTTTCAGGGAGTTAAAATAAAAACTTCTGGATGAATAGTGTTTTACTAATCTTCAGTGTCTGGCAAGTGTGTGTTTGTGTGTTAACTGAACCTTCATGTAAGTTGGAAATATTTTCAATAGAAAAGACAATTGAAAATTTGTAGGCAAGGTAAGAAGAAAAGGTAGGAAACACAAACCCAGTGCATTCTGGAAGGATTTCAGTATTCAAATTCTTAAAGGCCATATTTGTTTCCTTCGCACCCCAATCTATTTCTCTCTTCCAAAGAATCTGCCTGTCATGGCATTGTCCACACAGTGGGAGCTGCATTGATGCATATTTCTGGCTGGTGATGTTTCCGGGAAGTTGGCATTGTGGGTGGGCCACGAGGCCCAGCTCTTTTCCAGGCAGACCTGGGCTCTGCTTTGTGCCATTGGTGATAGGTTATTGACTGACAGAGGACAACGCCAAAATTCAGCATGGTCCACACAGTGGTAGCACCTTCAGGAAAGCTTTCACCATGTTCATGGTTTCATGGAACCGTATGTGATGCGTATTTTTTTTTAAGATTTATTCATTTATGCATACAGAACTGGGGTACAGGCCAGAGGCACAGATGCGGTGAGAGGATTCACCAGAGACAGTGTAGGGAGCGGAACAGGCCAACTGATGAAGTACACTGCTGAGGGGAGCAGCGGGCATGTCAGGAGAGGTCTGCTGCGCCATGTGGGTCTCCTCTGAGGCAGGGATTGAACTCATGCTGAAGTGGCTTTAGCTTCTTAGTGCTGTGCTTTAACCCGCTGTACCACCAGAGAGGGCCCGGTACTGTTGTTTTGTTTTTTTGTTTTTGTTTTTGTTTTTGTTTTTTATACTCAGAGGTAAAGAAAATAAGTCTTGTGTAAATAGGAAACGTCTCCAAGATCACACCAGTAAGTGGTTGAATCTGCACAGATTTCCCTCTCTTGGAAGCTAAAGTTAATATAGAGTACTCTAGGCCGTGTTCTGAGTCTGGTGATGTGGATTATGTGTGGTGTCCAGCTTAGTCTGACTGAGTCACTGTTGTACTGAACGTGCAAGATCGCATATCTAGTCGACAGAGTTTGGATGTCTTGTTTGAATTCCCAACCTTCGATTGCTTCACCCTTTGCCTGCACAAAATTAGTAACCTGGCTACATTAACATTTATTTTAGTGCTTTTTTTTTAAAGAGTACATTTTTAAGCATGGAAATAAGCATTTAAATGTGCTCTATAAAATGTTTGTTTGTTTATAATAGACAAAGAAATTGCAGATGCAAAAGTACAAATTGTTTTAGACACAGCAATTTTTGCACTTATAGTATTTATAATAACCTAAAATATACATTTTAGTAGATATGTGTTGAGAAATGTTTTTTTTAAATGTTGACTTGTGATGTTGAGATATTAAAAGTGCTCATTAATTGCAAATGTACCCTTCTCACTCTCTATTTCTTGAATTAGAATAATATCTAGCTGATTTTAATGACCAATCTAGAACAATTCACACATATGTAACTTAGGAGTCGGAAACAAAATAGAAAATAAAAACGACAGACCTGCTACTTCAAAAAACACTTTTATATGTTTGAACAATTGCTCTTGTTGTTTGATCTAAGCAATATGTGGATAATAGGACAAAGAAAAGTAGAGAGGTAAAATGGCAGGGAAGAACTGGAAATAGAATTAATGAGAGTTGGGAGGAATAACATTTATTTATCCTTATGACAAATAAAAATGAATGATTTTTTTGGCAGAAATATTTCATTAAGGTAGGGCCATGCCTTTTTTACTCATTTATATTAGACTTAAATGCCAGAAAAACGTTATTATTTTTCTTACTCTCATTTATTATAATCATTTTTTAAATGCAGTTCCCAGACATCCATCTGTCATATCAGGAAATAAGCTAATTTTCTTTCTTTTTTTCAAATACACTAGAGAAATTAGATAAGCTAATGTAATTTATTAAATGCTTTTCCACTATGCAGGAATACGTATTCTTATTAGAAAAACTTAGAAATAAATAAAATCTTATTAGAAAAACTTAGAAATAAATAAAAACAGAGACAAAAAATATTCTCACACTCAAAGAAAACAAATCCTGACACTTTAGCAAATTTCCTTCCTTCCAGTCTTTTTTCTTTATGAGTTTAAGCCAACATGTTCACAAAGATCAGAATATTGAGAAGTGCATAACTATTGGGTACATCATTATAACTTCCCCCCACCCCAGATTAAAATGAAGAGACAAATGCGCCAGAAACCCTTAGCTCAAACATCTTTCTCCAAGTCCAATAGAACTGATGTTTTAGACTACACTGAGTTAATTTCCATCTTGCATCCCTCACTGCTTTTGATGTATCCAACCATATGTGCGACAGAGCAAAGCTTCCACGTACTATTCCCAAGCCTTGCTCCCAAGTGCATTGTAATGATGATGGGACTGTGAAAGCAGCACCAATGAAGAAATCTCACTGTTCAGTGTCAGTGCAGAATAAACCTAATGAACTTAATGTCTCAGTAGGTACCCATTGGTTCTAAAATTGGAACACAATACACAGTAAGAATTCAATTCTGTGGAGAGTATAATGTATGTCTTTTGATTCTACTAGCTTAATTTAGAGGGTAAATGAGTCCCTATACTTTTTAGCCTTTTACCAGAGATTGATGAGAAGACGTATGTCATCCAAATGAAGGGGACATTGGCCCTAGATTCTGTAGGAAACATAGGTTGAATAGAAGCAGTCTTTGCATCTCTACTACCCCACTATAAGAGGCTATGTTGTGTGGCTGCTTGCGTGAAGACCCAGGGGATCTCAGAAGTGCAATTTTGATGTCTTTCGATGGCTTGAATTTATTTTATCATCTCCAGTTGAAAATTTTTCTAAATTTGAGAATTTGATTTTACATAAATCACAACAGACATGGATACAGACTTAATCGTTAATAATAAAATTCAGATGTTATTCTGTGTGGGTGACAAACCCTGTATAAGAGAAAATGCTGGGAGGCTTTAGCTCTTGGGCAGTTTAATCGTGATTTCTGCTTTAGAAAAACAATTCTATCCTGATATCTAATCTTATATAAGATATCCTGGTATCTCTTATCTTAGAAAGGTGCTATTGCCTTGATCTTTTTAAAGACTATGTAAGCCATTGCAAAACATAACCCAATCGTTATCTCTGGATATTCTGATGTTCATGTGTATCTTTGTATATTTTCCAAGAGACTGACCTTCACTTTTAGCTAATCAGAGCACCAGTTGCTGCTGACCTCTCTAGTTTCTTTCTATTTTCTCTGCCTGAGTCACCTTACAGTTAGCATCAACATCCTTGATAGATACCCACAGATGTATTTTTAAAAACTGTATACAAATCACTTATGAACTCCTATGTTGTGTCAATGCCTTCGACTTCAGAGCCGCAGACCAGGAAGAAAAGTGGTGGTCCTGGCTTTTTTTTTTTTTTTTTTTAAAGATTTATTTATTTATTCATACAGAACTGGGGTACAGGCCAGAGGCTCAGGGACGGTGAGAGGCTTCACCAGAGACAGAGTGGGGAGCAGAACAGGCAGATTGACGAAGTACACTGCTGAGGGGAGCAGCGGGCGGGTCAGGAGAGGTCTGGCTCGCCATGTGGTCTCCTCCGGGGCAGGCGGCAGGCGGGAATCGAACTCATGCGGAAGTGGCTTCAGATTCTCAGTGCTGTGCTTTAACCCGCTGCGCCACCAGGGAGGGCCGGTCCTGGCTTTTCTTAATTGCTAAAAGTTAACTTGTTGTTTACTTGCTTTTTAAAATCCTCTTTCCTTCAGTGGGATCCTTTCCTTTAGCCTCACTGCTAAGCCAACTGCTGTTCATTTCCCCTTGTTCTGCTTGTATAATCACTTGCTTCTATGGTGGTCATTACCACTGTTGTGCTTGCAATTAGTGATCTAAGATGTTCTCATCTGGTCTTTTCCTTTAGATTTCACTAAGTACTGTATTTCCTTTATAATCTGTATATATTCTCCCCTGATTTCTTGCATTTAATCTAGATAAAGGATAGCTCGCATTTCCTGTAACTATTGCAACTATCCAAACTCTGTCATTGTGGCCCAAAAGCAATCATTGACAAAATTAAAGTGAGTGGGTGTAGATAAGGTATAGTAACATTTCATTTACTGAAAGCGTCAGCAGACCAGATTTAGCCGGTTAAATCAGTTTGCCAACTCCTATACTGACCTAAATCCCTGTGGTAGACTACTACCTGCCAGATTTGCTTTTGTGTTATCACATAATATATTTGGCAGGTCAAGAAATTTTTTTTTTTAAGATTTATTTATTTATTCGTACAGAACTGGGGTATAGGCCACAGATGCGGAGGGTGAAAGGACTCACCAGAGACAGAGCAGGGAGCAGAGCAGGCAGATTTACAAAGTCCACTGCTGAGGGGAGCAGCGGGCGGGTCAGGAGAGGTCTGTTGCGCCATGTGGTCCCCTTGGGGCAGGCGGGGATCGAACTCATGTGGAAGTGGATTAAGCTTCTCAGTGCAGTGCTTTAACCCGCTGCGCCACCAGGGAGGGCCCAGATCAAGAACTTTTTATAAATATTTACATGCACAATTATGTTCATTATTAAGCTAATAATATTTTTGGACACTTAATGTGTCTTGTCACTGTGTTAAGCTTTGCATGTGAATTATCTCAGTGACCTATGAGGTCAGTTCTAATCTTAGTTTTATATTATAGATAGATTGAGGGAATTGGGGCACAGAAAGGTGTCATATTTTGACTCTCCAGACTTCTTTCCATAGGGGCTGCACTAGGTTACATTCCACACCTTCACCAGCGCTAGTATTATTTATTATTATCATTTTATATGGGCCTGTCTCACAAGGGTGAGTTGGTGTGTCCCTGTGGTTTTGATTTGTATTTCCCTGCTAATAAGTGATGATGAGCATTTTTGCCTGTGCCTGCTGTCCTCTGCTTGTCTTCTTTGCTACTCTGCTTAGGGGTTCTTTCCTTATTTGATTGGGTTGTTTGTTTTCTTTGTGTTGAGTTGTATGAGCTCTTAGTAGATCTTTCTATAAGTTTAAATTTAAAAAAACTCAAATAAAACTTGATGGGTTCAATTTTGGCTCTCTGGAAAATTTACTTATGCAAAACTTATACTGATAAATAAGTGTACTGTTCGTAAATGTAGATTGTTGGGTCAGATAATGTTTATGTACATGACAAAAGGTGTTCCTTTAAGGTGATTCAGAGGAAGCTGTGATATCAATAAAGCTGTATTTTTAAAGACAAAACCAAAGAACTATATGCAATAAACAAACAATAGTAAACTGATTACTTGGGAAAATGAATTAATATTGATAATTACTATGGCTAAGGTAGCCAAGAACTTTTAAAAATCACATTAATACTGGGCCCTCCCTGGTGGTGCAGTGGGTTAAAGCACAGCACTAAGAAGCTAAAGACACTTCAGCATGAGTTTAATTCTTGCCCTGGAGATGACCCACATGGCACAGCAGACCTCTCCTCAGCTGCCCGCTGCTCCCCTCAGCAGTGTGCTTTGTCAGTTGGCCTGTTCTGCTCCCCACTCTTTCTCTGGTGAATCTTCTCACTGCCCCTGCACCTGTGGCCTATACCCCAGTTCTGTATGCATAAATAAATAAATCCTTTTAAAAAATTAAATTAATACTTTTATCTCACCACTACATTTGCCTTCAAAATACACATATTCACAGAACACCATGTTTAACTTCTACAGGCGTTCACAAATACACCTGCATACCTGTATTCATCAGTTGATTCTCCATTTTACTCTGAATTTAGTAAGACATAGTAACAAGTATTTTTTTTATATCTTGTCATATCTAGATTGTAGAATTGTTAGGGGAGTGGAGTCCACAAGATTCTGCAGAGTTCCTTTAGGACACCCTTCCCCCTAACAACTCCCCACTTTTGATTTCATATCACCATAGGATGTCCTAAAGGAACTCTGCAGGGTCTTGTGGACTCTACCCTTTACTCCAGCTTCCTGAACTGTACCCCCTACTCCAGTGATTGGAAACTACAACTCCCAGCAGTACCAGGGAGAGAACTGCAAGGACCCAAGGGAAGAGCTAGCAGGAATTCTGGGACTTTGGGGGATAAATAGGGCACCATTTGCTACAGTGCTCTCTCTTGCTTGGAAATGGCTTCCGTGACCTCGTGACTCGGGGTCGTGACCACGTGACTTGGGGCTTTCAGTTAGTTTGTTACCAGAGCTCTAAGTCAGCCAAGCCAGTAAGATATTCCCTCTCTTTTTCCCCAGGGTTGTTTCTGTTTCTTTTCCCCTTTTGTAAATAAACTCATTATTTTGTGTGTGTCTGCAGTACAACTGAATTTTAAGCATGCAGGTGAGGCCCCACAAACAGGTGGCCCAGTTCACACTGGGGTGCCCTGTAGCAGTATTACATGCACATGGTGCATTTTGATGCAATATCATGATTAGATTTTGTCAAAAACACCAATCAAACATTTTCATCTTTGATTTAATATAAGCAATAAAACTCTTCATATTGCCTTTTTTTGTACTTCTGCAAAACATGATTTTTCTAGATGGCTGCTTGTTTTCATGGTATCAAAAACCATCTTGAGTCCCTGCAATGTTTATCCCTCCTTGAAGTTTCTTCAACTTGAAATTCAGCTCAAATTCTAAATGTAACTAAAATTCAATTTAGTTGTTAATCCCATAAGGAGATACAATAGCTGCTACACATTCTGGCAGACTCAAAAATCTACAAATTTTTACTTTTAATAATGTTTTCCCTGTCTCTAATTTCCTGTGTAAGAAAACATTCTCTTGGACAATTACCCCCGTAATGGCCTTGCCAGAATCAATTTCAACTTTAGCTGTCTCAGAGAGTTCAGTAGCTGTCTGAGCTTATCTTTACTACAATTTTAATTTTGCTGCAAAAAAATGACTAAGTTTTTTCTTTCATTACTAAATACACATATTGCTTTCACATATTGCTAAATACACATAGGACATACAAGTCTTTGCATTATGTATCGGTACAATATCAAACTGTCTCTACTATACAAATGGTTTAAGTTCTAAAAATCCTATTATCAGTCATTTGAAGCATGTTACACATTTCCCTGGAGAAATAGTGGTAACATTAAAGGGAAAATTCCAAGAAAAGCAAAATAGAATTTCTATCAGAATGCATCAGAATAAAGCACTTTAAGCAATATTTTGATGCCACTCCTAGTCACTGTGATAATAAGAAATTTATTGAAATTCCAGTAGCAAATACTGAGAATGCATCTCCCCATTCAGCAGTTTCTCTGTGGGTGGTGTAAGGAATGTTCTGTGGAGTAAGGTCAGTGGGTGACCTAAGCCTAAGTGATCCCAGTATTCTTATAAGACCCTATAGTTGCAAAAGGAAGCACATTTCTTTTGATAAATCACTAGCCAGGAGTTCCAAACTGAGCAAAAATACATGTAAATTTATCCAGAAAATTTGTCTTCAATAAACTCATTAATCTGGTGTCTATGTATCAGATTCTTCTTTTTTTTTTCTGACAAAATGTTAAACTTCTTTGAATATCTTATGTAAAATGAAATTCAATTTGCATGAAATTGGGAACTCACTAGTGAGGGCTACCAAGTCTTCATAGAAGAACTAATACCTATCCTTTTCAAATCGTCCAAAATACAGAATAAAAGAGAGATTCCAAATCCAATTTATGAGGCTAATATCACTCTGACACCAGAACCTGACAAAATAGGGAATTACAGATCCATTCCCTGATGAATTTAAATTCGAAAGTCCCCAGCAAAATCTTAGCAAACATTGGAATTCAATGATGCATCAAAAGAATCAGACATCATGACAAAGTAGGATTTGTTACAGGGATACAGGGGTGGTTCAGCATCTGACAATCAATTAGTGTAGTTCACCACATGAACAAAAGGGAAGATAAAAATCATATGATTATATCAGTAGATGCAGCGAGAGCTTTTGTAAGATTTAATATCCACTTATGATGAAACCCCTCAAAACACTGAGGACTGATGGAATATTCCTCAGCACAGTAAAGGCCATGCATGACAAACCCACAACCAATGTTATACTCGATAATGAAAGACTGGAAGTTTTTACTTTAAGATCGTACAAGATAAGGAAGTCCACTTTCAATACTAGTATTCTAAATAGTACTAAAAGTCATAGTAATCAGGCAAGAAAAGATAAAAGGAATTCAAAATTGGGAAAGAAGTTAAGCAATCATTATTTTCAGCTGACATTGTAGTACACGTGAAAACCTTTAGTCATCACTAAAACGCTAAATAGAGTAAATTAAATATAATTAAGGACAAAATAGTCTTAATATACAGTGTTAGGTCAATGTTTAATATAAAAATGTGGTATTTGGGCCCTCCCTGGTGGCGCAGCGGGTTAAAGCACAGCACTAAGAAACTAAAGCCACTTTCGCATGAGTTCGATTCCCACCTACCCCAGAGGTGACCACATGACGCGGCAGACCTCTCCTGACCCACCCGCTGCTCCCCTCAGCAGTGTACTTCGTCGATCTGCCTGTTCTGCTTCCCGCTCTGTCTCTGGTGAATCCTCTCACCCTCCGCATCTCTGGCCTGTACCCCAGTTCTGTACGAATAAATAAATAAATCTTTTTTAAAAAAATGTGGTATTTATTGGGATGAAGAAATGTGGCATTGAGTGATGGAATAGAATAGATATAGAAGTAGAACCACATACAGGGGAAGTTGTTTTCAACAAAGATGCAAAATCTTTTTATTTAAGCTGCTGGGGTAATTTTCTTTCCACATGCAGAAAGCAACAACAAATATACTTTCATGTATATTCTCCAACACCCACCCACCCCCACACTAAATGGGTTCTAAGCCTAAATGCAGAATATAGGAATATAAAACTACTAGAAAAAAATATATAGGAGAAAATGTGATTTTGTGTAAGCAAAAAATTTTTTAGACATGAAGCCAAAACTGTGATCCATAAAAGAACAAATAGGGCCCTCCCTGGTGGCACAGCTGGTAAATGCAGCACTAAGAAGCTAAAGCCACTTCAGCATGAGTTCAATCCTCCCTCCCCCCAGGAGGTGACCACATGGTGGGGCAGACCCCTCCTGATCAGCCCGCTGCTCCCCTCAGCAGTGTACTTCATCAATCTGCCTGTTCTGCTCCCCACTCTGTCTCTGGTGAATCCTCTCACTGCCCCTGAGCCTCTGGCCTCTACCCCAGTTCTATATACACAAATAAGTAAATCTTTTTTGAAAAAAAAAAAGAACAGATAAATTGGACTTTATCAAACTTTAAGAACTTATGTTCTTAGGAAGAGATTGCTAAGAGAATGAAAATCAGGTTAAAGACTGGGGTAAATATTCATACTCCACATATTTGATACGGGATATGTATCCAGAATATAATTATAAATGCTGCTAAACACTGAGCAGTTGGATGAGCTTGGACAAGTCACAGCTTCTCAGACCTCAATTTCCCCAGCTGTGGAAATAAAAAATTGTACAGAATGATCTCCAAGGCCTCATTCATTCTATATAGCCACATATGTTCCAAGGTCTTAGTGAATTTGCAATCTGGTAGGAGCAGAAGATTAACCATCCAGAATAAAAACAGCAATACTAGAAAAAAATACAATTAGATGTTCAATTATGTGTTACAGATTTTGAGAGTTCTAATAATCTGGTGCACGTTGATTTTAGAAGCTGGAGATATGAGGCTTAATAGAGAGGTCGAGGTTTCACTGAGTTTTAGATGTGATGTATTAGTGTAGTTTCCACAAAATCCATTGAGGCAGTGGCTAATTTTCAGGGCAAGCACTGTGTCTTTCTAATTGCTGTACTTTTCCTCCCTAGAGCTCCTCATCTATACCAGTGGATTTAATTCCAAATCCAGTCTATCTTCTCCTGTTTACTGTGGACTCATGCATACTACACCAAGTATATTGTGAAGTGCTTGAGAATCAGCCTGTCTGCTAGACCTGTCTTCATATTCATTAGTTAAAGCGCAGCACCATGAAACTCGCCCCAACCTCTTCAAGGCAAGTTGGATCCCCAGCCAGGGAGCCGACCCCACATGGCCCGGCAGACCTCTCCCGCCGCGCCCGCTGCTCCCCTCTACAGTGTACTTCATCCATCTGCCTGCTCTGCTCCCCACTCTGCCTCTGGTGAATCCTCTCACCACTCATGTAGCTCTGGCCTCTACCCCAATTCTATATGCACAAATAAACAAATCTTTAAAAAAAGAAAAGAAAATCTCTCAATGTAGTCTATTCCCTCTATCACTTCAAGTGCAAAGCAACAACAGAATTCAGGAAGCCAATATACTCGAAGGCTGTGTATTTAGGAGGCTCATTTTAGATAGACCTACATTTATTTTATTCACCCAATAAACATTCACTGAGTAAATGTCACGCACCAGGCATTGTTCTAGATACCACAAGTTTTTTTTAAAAGCCAGTATTTTGCATGTATGAACCTGTACAAGGCAGTGGTGAGGATGAAGGAGTAAGTAAAGTGTCAAAGAATAGACAGTCAATGAAATATAACAAAGTGGTATAAATAAAGTTTGTTGAGGATTCATTGGAGGGAGACAAGATCTCTTTCCTTCATTTCATGTGCAAATTCTACTTCCAGTTGTATTAACAATTTCCTGATTTACTATCTTGGATTAGATCCTTCCTTCTGCTTCAGCTAGAGGCGGTGGTGATGTTCAGAAACAGCAGGCTGAGATGGGTTAATTACATCAAATATTCACGGCATTTGGATTGCTCTCTCAGACCACATATTCTAGCCCTTAAAAAGTGACCAGTCGCGGTTTAATTTTTTTTAAGCTTTTTATTTATGCGTACAGAACTGGGGTACAGGCCAGAGGTGCCGAGGCCATGAGAGGATTCACCAGATTGAGGACGCACACTGCTGATGGGAGCGCCCTTGGGCTGCCTTCTTCAGTCCAGCACCTCCCGGGCACTACCTTGGGAGACTCGTACCTTATTTCTCAGAGACTTAGAGCTGATTCTTTGCAGTGTACACATTCAGTACAGAGCAGAAATTTCCGATATGCTGTATTTGCAAGATGGGGGTCCTGTCTGATCATTTGCACATGACACACAGTCATCATAAAAAGGCCTGGGATCTACATGGAAGCTCAGCCCTACTGCTTGAGACCAAGGTCTTCTGGTGAACGACGGACATATCCTCCCTCAGTTTCCAAATCTGTAAAGGTGGAGGGAGGTTTTCAACAGTAATCCTCTGACTTTGATCCTTGATTTTGCAATTCACATTTAGATGAATCTAAATCAGGGCCTCAACTGATTTTGTTAAACAAGAGAGCTGCTTAAAGTCCCTCTATGTACTAACTACATCAGGAACCGGATAGCTAGACATTTTACGAAAAGCCCACTAGGTGGCGACCTGTCGTCATATTTACTGTCCTCACTGTAAATTTCTAACAGGATTTCTTGAGAGACCACGTTGGCCTCATCTGAAAATTAAGATCTTTGTTACCACAGTCACAAATGAGCTGACTGTAGTCAGTTGTTATTTGGAAAAAATTCCAATTTTTTTTTATTTAAATATTTTCTATTTAAATATTTTTATTTAAATATTTTTATTTAAATATTTTTATTCACGTTTGAACACTAGTTACACTAGTAATGTAGGTGTCTTTTGATGTAATTATTAGAATGCAGGATTTGTCTGTTTATGACTCTTAAATTCTTACATATTTGATTTTTAAATGTTCTGTTTTAACTTGTTGGTTGCCTGACACAGGATGAAGAATTTAGATGTTTATCCGATGATTCAAAACATTCCTTTGCATGCAATAGATATTGTGAAATGTACTTTGCCATATTTATAACTCAGACAAAGGATAAAAAAGTTTTATCTTCTCATGCATTTATGCCCTTATATTAAAATAATGATGCAGGAAAAGAAGAAGTCAGCAATTATATGGGGTTCATTGTGTGATAAAGGTAGGATTTGTCACAGGTATCAAAGTAATCTAACATATTTTTTAAATATTCTTTTCTATCCCTTTGTAATATGTTTGGGGAGGCAGAGAAAAGAAGTGGAAGAAGAAGAAGTTGATGAATCTGACCAAAATGGAAGCTTTGGGAAGCAGCTATCAAAAAATAAGCATTTGTGGATGAAGGAAAAAAATGTGAATTGACATTAAAAATCTCCATCTTGAGGAAAGACATATTTATATGTGAAATGGTAATAAGGCTATAATGAGTGGGTGGTTTAGGAAATATTTGTATGACAAAGTTATATTACTTTTTAAAACATATTTGAACGCATAATTGACAGTGCTTTGAGAATGAGATGAACACACTTTAATGAAATTATCTATAGGCTCACATTTACTGAAATGCTAAAAATGGGATAGTTGATATTAACAAGTAAACTTCCAGACAAGTTCTGGCTTTGAGCTCCAAAAATCCTACTGTCTATATATTATGGTAATGATGTACTCCTGATCAGTATACAACTACATTTTCACTTTTTCATTAAAATGCACATTAGGGCCCTCCCTCCTGGTGCAATGGGTTAGGACTCAGCACTGCAAGCTAGCCGCAATTGTTTCACTAAGAGTTCTATAACCCGGAGGTGACCACACCGCTCAGCAGACCTCTCATGTCTTGCCTGCTTTTCCCCTCAGCAGTGTACTTGGTTGATTTGCCTGTTCTGCTCCCCACTCTGTGTCTAGTGAATCCTCTCATTGCCCCTGCACCTCTGGCCCATAACCCAGTTCTGTATGCATAAATAAATAGATCTTTAAAAGTAAAATAAAATAAAATGCACATTACTGATCCAACTATTGCCTGGAAATTAACCCGTAGGCTATTGTAAACTTAGCATTATATTTTAAAGCAATATTTTAGAACACCTGTGTGGTAATGATAGTGATGGGGTGTCCAAGATGGGAAAGGAGGTATATTAACTACCGTGCATATTTTTGAGAAAGGCTGATCCCACATAAGCCTCCAGTGATATTGAAAACCACTCTGTGAGGCCATGTAAATAATTGCAAATATTGTAAAGTGGTGTTTTATCGGGTTGTTTTGCAAAGAATACACTGACATGGTTTAGAATTAATTAAGAAAATGATTTGCCCTCATTTCATGCATTCTTGATGGGACTGTCAGCCATGATGTACTTTCCAATATTGGCCAATAGATGAAAAGGTGAAATCCAGACAGATACAGTTGTCTTCTTTAAAAATTTGAACCCTCGAATAGAAAACCCAGCTATAAACCCACAGGTTTAAGGGCTTCTATTCTTTGACAAATGAGCAAAGAAGATACAATAGAACAAAGAAAGTTTGTTCAACAAATGTTGCTAGGAAAACTGGGAAGCTACATGTAAAAAAATGAAACTAGATCACTACCTCATACCATACACAAAAATCAACTCGAAGTGGATTAAAGACATAAGAACAGAAACCATAAAATACCTGGAAGCAAAGGTGGATGAAACACTACACGACATACACTTCAATAAAACCTTTCAAGATACAGCACCCACCACAATGATAGTGAAGGCAAGGATAAATAGATGGGACTACATCAAGTTAAAGAGCTTCTGTACAGCAATAGAGACATTACAAAAAACAGACATCCTATTTTGTACGATAAAAATTTTTCTCATACAAAACTAGCAATAAAGGCTTGATCACAAAAGAATAAAAAGAACCAATGAAATGCAGCAAAAATAAACAATCCCATCAAAAAATGGGCAGAAGAGCTAAAAAGACACTTCTCCAAAGAGGAAACGCAGATGGCCAACAAACATATGGAAAAAATGTTCAACATCACTTGTAATAAGGGAGATGCAAATTAAAACCAAAATGAGATACCACCTCACCCCAGTGAGAATGGCACATCTTAGAACAACTAGCAACAACAAATGTTGGCAAGGATGTGGAGAAACAGGAACTCTCCTGCACCGCTGGTGGGAATGCAAACTAGTACAACCACTATGGAAAACTGTTTGGAGGCTTCTCAAACTGCTAAACATGGAGCTTCCATATAATCCAGCAATCCCACTCCTAGGTATCTACCCAGAAGACACAAAGACACTGATTCAAAAAGATACCTGCACCCCCATGTTTATTGCTGCTTTATTTACAATTGGAAAGACATGGAAACAACCCAAATGCCCAAAAGTAGATGACTAGATTAAAAAGATGGGGCACATAAACACAATGGAATATTACTCAGCAACCAAAAAAATAAATAAATAAACACATGCCTTTTTCAGCAAAATGGATGGAGCTGGAAAAGACCATGCTTAGTGAAATAAGCCAGGAATAAAAGGAAAAATACCAGATGGTTTCGCTCATTGAGGGAGTATAAAGGACCAGGGGAGAAATAAAAATAATAATGAACAACTATATACCAAAGACATTTTATGGGGGTAGAGTGGGGAATGGGATCAAAAACAGTGGGGGGAGGGAAGTGCACTGGACTACGGTGATGGCACAACCGAGATGGAAAAAGGCACAAAATGATGTTAAAAAAAAAACTTACATTATTTAGAAAATTTTTGAATCTTGGGGAAAGAGAACAGAAAGTTAATACTTTCTAGAGCAACGCCTCCAAGAGACTTCCATTTGGTCCCTCTCTTGACCCCCACTCTTGAATCATCTGGTTTTCTCTTCTTGATACTTAGTTTTCAGCTTTTCATTTGATTCTGTGACCTCCACCCAATGAATTATCCATTTAATTCTTGGGCAACTTTTCGGTTGCATTTTACCTAAGCACAATCACTAATTCTCCAGCCTAAAGAACTCTCATATTCCCATGAAACTTTTCTGTCCAAATATCTAGTGATCTACTAAAAAATTAAATATATATACCTCACCATGGAGTCTCAGGCCTCAAGGTTTATTCTCAAGGGTTATTTTTTACCATTTCTCTACTTGCTCCGCAGCTAATAAACTCCCACCTGCGGTAAATCGTCACAGTAGAGGCTGACCATGGATCAGGGCTCCCGAGGCCTCCCTGCTTCTGCAGTCATAGGCTCTGGCACAGCTGGGTGGCTTGCTGGTCCCTGGTACACTGGTGACTCTCACAGAAGCCCTCTTAGGCTGCTGCTGCCACCTGGTGATGACATCTGGAATAGCCTTTTGGAGGATGAAAGAGCTTACCTGAAAAAGGTTAAGTCACCAGTAAGCCTCCAGGTGAAGCCTTCTGAGTGAGGAGCCCACAGAACCAAAATGTTGAGAAATAACAGCTCTTTTAATTGACTAGAGCTACTACTGCATGTTAAGTGGGTTTGTTATCTAACAAAAGTACTCAGGCGAATGGTTCCCTTCTCTGTAACGAGAATGGAAGTCTCACTGGACATCGTTTTTAAACCTCCAAGCTAGTTTCCACGGGCTAGTTTGCTCACCTGTTCCTCTGCCACACAACACGGGTCTGGGTGGGCATCTTTCAAGCTTATTATCAGTTATTCTAGACTCCGGCAAACTCCTCACGGCGGCTCAGCCTGCTGTCCAGTCACAACGTCTTATTGATTCATTTTTTTGTTATGGCAGGGAGAGAGGAAGGAATAGTGAGGAGGCATCACAAGACTAGCTCACACAAGGAATGGGGTGTGGGGGTTAGAAGGGATTAGCACAGCCCTTGATCCAGCTATAGAAACCAAGATCCTTAGGCGCCTAGGCCTAGATTACAAAGCCTAAGATCTAAGCAGGCAGCGGACTGCTGTGTCTATCACAGACCCAAAGGGTGAAAGGTGAAGATAGGGAGCCCATTGAAGGATCTCCTGTCCCTTTCAGGTTCTATTCAAAGTTCACAAACCCAGGCTCTCAAGGAGTCAGCCCCTCCTAGAGGGATGCCTGTATCAGTGCAGTCTCTGCCCAGCACGGGGCAGCGGTCCTCTGCCCACCTGTGCCTATGCAGGTGCTTCTTCCATCCACTCTCTCCCCCTGCAGGGCAGCAGCCTCCTGCCTGCCCATGACCTGCACCTGCCGGGGCTTCTCTACACTGACCTCCCTCAGCGGAGGCCGCTCTCCTAAGACCGCCCGCCTGCAACTATGCAGGCCTCTCCAGCAAACCTGTCCCTTTCAGGACAGCTCTTCTGCCCACTTGTGCCTATGCCAGTGTCCTTTAGTTCTCTGTCTTTTTCTGTAATAAACCTGCTCTTTAAATATAACTGAGTCTCTGTCTCATGGAGAAACTCGTCTGGAAACTCACTGTGTGCTGCTGAAAGGGGAGCTCTGGGGAAACCTTTCCCAGTGAACCAAGGACCCTGCACTAACTCCAAAATGAACGACATCAGCAGCATCTGCAAACCTGATTTCTGTCCCTTGCAAAATATTGCACTCATTTTTTTTTTTAGTGCAATGAAACATTTTCAAAGGATGCCCCCAAATCTACTTCTACCATGCTGCCTCTCCTTCTGTGCCAGATGTGCTTTCTCCCTATTCTGAAAGCATCACAGGGCTTTGAATTTCTCTCAGGAACTTACAGTTTGCATCAGTCTTTCCTGCCTTGTTGTCTCCTGGGTAGGACCTTCCTATGTGGGCTTTTAGCAAATGGTAGAGCACTTATCTCTGTAGTCCCCATGCTGTGAACCTCAAAATGTGGCTCCCAAGTCAGGAGCATTGACTGCACCTGTGATCTTTTTTAAAAAAAGATTTATTTATGCATACAAGAACTGGGGTGGAGTCCAGGCAGAGGAGAGGAGGGAGTGTGAAAGGATTCACCAGAGACAGAGTGGGCAGCAGAACAGTCATATCTACCAAAATACACTGCTGAAGAGGGTGTGGGAAGATAGGAGAGTTCTGCAAAATGCAGGTCTGCTCCCTGTCCAGAAATTGAGCTCATGCTGCAGTGGCTGGTAATAACCTGATAGTGCTAAGATTCTAACCCTTGTGCCACCAGGGAGGCCTTCCTGTGATCTTGCTTAAATAAAATTCAATTTATCAGGCCCTGACCTGGAACACTGAATCAGAATGTGCATCTTTGCTAAGATACTACCTCCAGATGATTTGAATACACATTAAAGTTTGAAAGTATTACTTTCATGAAGTAGCAATCAATTCTGTATTAAAATAACTTGGGAACTTTAAAAATATCCCAGAGCCTGGTTCCCTTACTAGCTGAATTAAATATTAATGGATTGGCTGGGGTTTGGTCACTGCTAGTACTAATAATAACCCCCTTTCCAGGTGATTGTAATTTACAGACTGCGCTGAGACCCACTGTTGTAGGTATCATTGCCAGATTTGGCAAATAAAAATACAGACCCTCACCCCCTGTTTTATTTTAATTTCAAAACAATA
The DNA here is from genome assembly GCF_000260355.1 of Condylura cristata. NCBI lineage: Eukaryota > Metazoa > Chordata > Mammalia > Eulipotyphla > Talpidae > Condylura > Condylura cristata. The sequence continues at coordinate 35,251,273 of NW_004567117.1, read as the reverse complement.
CTAAAGAAAAAATTAACCTATTTATCAAATATTGCATGGGACATACTTATACTAAAAATTCTTTGCGTTTCCTAGGAACAACTTGAATCCTAGACATTTCATTTTTTAGGACATTGGCTTTACAGAAGTAGAACAAGTAAAAGAAAAGAAAAATCAGCAAAAGGTAACAGGCCAGAAGTCTTCAGTCCCTATAAAATGTAAGCAGGGTGCTGTCATTGAAACCTATTTATTGCCAACTTTGAAACTCTTTCAGTAACGAAGAGTTGTAGTGATTTTGCTGTTGAAAACCAAAAAGAAATTATTTATCAAATGTCTCATCCTATGAGACAGAAAGTAAGTAAGCACAGGCTTCCTATCCATTTGTTGTGTCCACACACCAGGGGGTTCAGATAAGTTTCAGCTGAAGTCCTATGGCCTCATGATCCTGGGGTTCCTGGCAAGATTGGGGTTTGGCTACTTCAGTGGTAGCTGGTTCTTTAGTCTCTCTCACAAAGAGGCACAAATGGGCTTGATTCTGAAGCTGTGATCACTGTTGTGATTTGGAATAAAGTTTGAGGTCCTGAGACATGGGTTAAATTTAACTTACATGATTAACTCGATGAATTTTCGGTTAGGATTTTAGCTGTAAACAATCTGACAGAGTGATTGGCAGCCTCTCATTATAGAGGCGTAGTGATTAATTAACACAGAGCTTAATTAATTTTGTAAGGCAAGGAACAGTATTTCTTTGCACTGAAAATCAATGTTTGAATACTTGGAGCCCTTTCCCTGAGTTAATTTCACTCAGAGCTTTAGTTCACTTTAAATTCTCACTTCTCAGTAAATGTTATATGATTTCAGCTATTAAGGTAATTGGGAATATTTATGATATTCTGTTTCAAGTTATTTTTGGAAGAATGTGAAGTGTAAATAAATACATTCTTTTACTCTCAATTTCAAATTGTTTCACTTAACACTGTATCAAAATACATTGTTAAGGCCCGTTGAAACCGACTTAGACCAGTTCTGACCAGTTCTGTCTAACTCAGAACAGATCAAACCTGAAAACGAAGACACTATCCCTCCTGGCTTTAAACGGATGAAACCATTCCAAAGATTTCTGGCAAAATGACTGCTTCAAAGTTCAGCGTGGTTCAAACTGGCCAAAACCGTATCAAACCACATCAGACCGGTTCAGACTGGCTTAGACCGGTTCAATCCGGTTACAGCCAGTTCAGGATAGTTCAGAGCAGTTCAGACTGGTTCAAACACGTTCAAGCTGGTTCGCAACAGTTCCATCCATATTAGACCAGTTCAGCCATGTTTGGTAGCTTCTCCTCACTTTTAAAGTGATAACAACATGCTGAGAATGGTCACAAGTGTTTAAACTGGTTCAAACATGTTCAAATCCATTCTATCCAGTTCAGACTGGCTTGGACCGGTTCAATCCAGTTTTCAGCTGGCACAAACAGGTTTAAACTGGTACAGACCGGTTTAGACCAGTTCAAACTGGTTTAAGCAGGTTAAAGCTGGTTCTATCCAGTTCAAGTAACGGTTCTGACCAGCTCAAACCTGCTCTGGCCAGATCGAACCGGTTTAGATGGGTTCAGACCAGTTCAAACCAGTTTAGACCGGTTTGGTATGCTCAGGCTGTTCAGGCTGTCAGACAAACTTAGGTTTGAAAGCATCCGGACACTTTCAAAGTGATGAAACAGGCTTAGAACTGCTGCGAGTACTCAAACCAGTTCAGACGGGCTCAAATGGTTTCAAACTATCAAACCGGCTCAGAATGGTTCAAACCGGCTGAAACCGGTTCTGACCAATTCGAACAGGCACAGACTGGTTCAAAACAGTTTAGACCAGTTCAAACCAGTTAAGAACAGATCAGACCAGTTCAGACCTGTTCTGACCAGCTCGAGCTGGTTCAGGTCAGCTTAGACCAGTTCTGACCAGCTTGAACCAGTAGGCCGGCTTAGACTGGTTCTGACCAGCTTGAACCGGTTCAGGCCAGCTTAGACCGGTTCAGACCGGTTCAAACCCATTTAGGCCAGTTAGTTCAGACTGGTTCAAACTGGTTCAGGCCGTCTCAAGCCAGTTCGGAGCGGTTCAAGCCTGTTTAGGTCAATTCAGACCGGTTCAAGCCAGTTTGTGTCAGATCAGACTGGTTCAAACCGGTTCTTACCAGCTCAAACCTGTTCTGACCAGATTGAACCAGTTTAGACTGGTTCAGACCAGTTCAAACCAGTTTAGACTAGTTTGTACCAGTTTAGACCGGCTCAGAACTGTTCAGACCGGTTCAAACCTGTTTAGGCCAGCTCAGACCAGTTCAAGCCAGTTTGTATCGGATCGGACTAGTTCCAACCAGTTCAGGCCAGTTCAAACCGGTCCAACCAGTTCGAACCCACTTAGACCGGTTTAGACTGGTTCAAACCGGTTTAGACAGGTTCAGTCCAGTTCAAGCCAGTTTGCACTGGTTCGGACTGGTTCAAACCGGTTCTGACAGGCTTGAACTGGTTCTGACCAGTTTGAACTGGTTTAGACCTGTTCAGACCAGTTCAAACCAGTTTATGCCTGCTTGGACCGGTTTAGACCAGTTTGGTCTGCTTTAGACCTATTCAGCCTCTCAGACAAACTTAGACAGGTTTGAAAGCGTCGGGATACTTTTAAAGTGTTGAAACAGGGTTAGAATTGCCACGAGTACTCAAATCAGTTCAGACGGGCTCAAACAGGCTCAAACCAGTTCAGACGGGTTGAAACTGTTTTAGACCGGACCAGACTGGTTTAGACCAGTTCAGACCTGTTCAAACTGATTTAGACTGGTTCTAACTGGCTCAAACCAGTTGAAATCAGCTTAGACTGGTTCAGACCAGATCAAACCGGTTTAGATCTGTTTGGTCTGCTTTAGACCTGTTCAGGCTCTCTGACAAATTCAGACAGGTTTGAAAGCATCAGACACTTTAAAGTGATGAAACAGGCTTAGAATGGCTGCGAGTACTCAAACTGGTTCAGATGGGTTCAAACCAGTTCAGACAGGTTTCAACCGGATTCATTTGGATCAAACCGGTTTAGCCCGGTTCAAACCTGTTTACACCAGCTCAAACCGGATCAAGCCAGTTCAGAACAGTTTGGACCTGTTTAGACCAGTTCAGGCACTCAGACAAATTCAGGCAAGCTTAAAAGCTCCTGGACATTTTTAAATGAGAGAAACAGGTTTAGAATGGCCTTGGTTGCTCAAACCGGATCACATGGGCTCAAACCGGTTCATACTGGATCAAACAAGTTCAGACTGGTTCAGACCGGATCAAACCGGTTTAAATCGGTTCAAGCCGGTTTCAGCAGGTTCAAACCATCTCTATCAAGTTCAAGCCAGTTCAAACCGGTTCTATCCATTGCAGACAGGTTCACACTGGTTTAATCCTGTTCAGACCGTCTGAAATTGGTTCAGACCAGATCTTTGCCATTCTGACTAACTCAGACTGGTTCAAACCTAAAAACGAAGATGAAACCATTCCTAAGACTTCTGTCAAACTTCTGACCTCTTCAAAGTTCAGTGTGGCTCAAACTAGCTGAAACCACCTAAAAATATGTTCCAGGCCCTCCCTGGTGGCACAGCGGGTTAAAGCACAGCACTAAGAAGCTGAAACCACTTCCGCATGAGTTCTATTCACACCTGCCCCAGAGGTGACCACATGGCGCGGCAGACCTCTCTTGACCTGCCCACTGCTCCCCTCAGCAGTGTACTTCATCGGTCTGCCTGTTCTGCTCCCCACTCTGTCTCTGGTGAAGCCTCTTGCTGCCCCTGAGCCTCTGGCCTGTACCCCAGTTCTGTATGCACAAATAAATAAATCTTTAAAAAAAAAAAAATGTTCCAACTGGCTGAAACTGGTTCAGGCGGTTCTAACCAGTCTAGACTGGTTGAGGCCAGTGAAACCGTTTCTAACCTTTTTTACTGGTTCTGACTGGTTCAGACGGGTTCAAACTTCTTCAAAGTTCAGTATGGCTGAAACTGGCTCAGACTGGTTCCTCCCCACCTCCAAAAGTTTATGAACATCCAAAGAGTCACAGGAGCCCACCAGAAATAGTTTATTTGGTGAAAGCTGGAACAATATGAGCGAAAAAGTAAATTTTCTTGAGTATGAGCTGACTTGAGTGTCATCCATTAAAAAGAAGTGATTATGGCAAGAGAAAAATTCTAACTGCAGTGGAGAAAACTAGCAGCCAAGTGATTAATAGCAACATCACCAGGATAAATCATGTCATTAAGAGAATCACCCTTGATATGAAATGGCAATTTATATCTGTAATCTTCCCCTACCCCTACAACCACCATATATCACAAGAATAACATTAGAACAACCAAATGAGAGATAGCCACAAAATAGTTGAGCAGAATTCTCAAACCTGGAACAGATTCAAGAGACACTAAATACATGGGGGGATCCTTCATGGATTTCTGGAAGAGAAAGATGCTACTAGCGGAAAAACTGGAGAATTCTGTATAGAATTGAGTTGAGATAGGAGTAATGCACCAATGTCAACTTAGCGTTGAACAAATGTGCCAAACTCATGTGAGATGTGAATAGTAGGGTTCACTTGCGCTATCCCTGCAACTTTTTGTAAATATAAAATGACTCCAGAATAAAAAGTTTGTTATTATAAACAACAAATCCCCACAAAAGTGCATATACTTAAGCGTGCTAACAGATTTTTCTTTAGAAGCAACAATTATTCTTCCTTTAGGTGACTTTACTGAGAGGTGTGCAGTGCTACACATTCGTGTGCTGCACGTGTCGAGAAGGCATCCCGGGTTCTAAAAGCAGGAGGGAGCCCAGGCCTGGCTGGTGCCCTGGTCCCTCCCAGGAGCCAGCAGACTCTGCCCCTTTCAGTGCGCCTTTTTGGGGCGGAGCCCTGTCACGGAGCCACTAAAGCCGGAGGAGCTGACCTGGGCCTGGAGGCCAGAGCCGAGGAGAGGAACAGCCCCGGGCCCCAGAGCACCTTCTGAGGTAGGCGAGTTCCAGCGATGGAGATCTGTGAGCGACTGTGGGCCGGGCCCAGAGCGCTCGGTCTCCTTGCCAGGTGGATGGGTACCCACGGTCCCTGACGCCGGCTCGCCGGCTCCCAGCCCAGCGCAGGGCACCATGGACATTTCTCTATTAATAGGTGCAAGGTGTGAAGAGTATTAACCTCTGCGAACTTCTGTTCTGGGCTCGGATTCCATGGAGAAGTTTCACGAAGGAGCAAGAGGTACCTTTACTGAGGGAGGATAGTCTGTCCTTAGCCTGATGCAAACCTGATTGTTTACTTCCTAGCTACTTAGCTGGTCTTTTTTTGCCGGAGGTCCCCGAGACTTCTGGCTACTAAATCCAGGGGCGGTGAAGAAAGTCCCCTGGAAAACTTGTCACCTGTGAACCCTCGGGTGCTGAATTTAACAGGTCGCTGTGTCCACAGATTGTAAGAGCAGAAGATTTCTTTTTATGGTCATCATCAGTGCTGGCTTCCTTACTACTGGAGCAGCAGGAGAATTAACTGCTCTTTGGTTGACATTTTTCTTCAGAGGGCGGGGGTAGGAGGTTTAGACTTGGAAGTTACAGAACGCTGGGCAGTTATACAAAAGAGCAACTTCAATCCCACTTAAACAATAGTCCCTAGCAGTGCAAGGGCAGCTTTTAGGTTGATAATGGTATGACTGTCAAATTTCCAGTGTGTTTGTGTGTGTGTGTGTATACATATCATGTATTAGATGAAACAGGAGCACAAACACAGATAAAGCAGTATCTGTTCACCAGTATGCTATAGTCGTTTCATTTTAGGAATCACAAGCCTCTTATTTTCTTGGAATATATAAGCAAAATAAAACATCATAATACAAGAGAGAATTATTCTGCATTTGCAACAGGGAGAAGATCACCTGTCCTTTTGAGTTACCTAATGCTGTTAAAAATTCAGTTCTGCAGACTTGGGGTTTCCAGAAATTTGATCTGAGCTGCAGTCTCAGGTACCTGGCTGGGACAATTGGTGCTGTTGTTTCCTGTGGCCTGACTGCTCCCCCCAACCCTTTCAGAATTTGAAAGTGAAGGGCTGAGAGGCAGGAATTTGTGCCTGAGGGGGATCCCAGCAGGGCCCCTCTGCTTCTTAAAGAGGGAATGACAGAAGTTATACTTCCTGCAGCCCATATACATTTCATAAGGTTTCCACTTCTGTGATTTAGTCTAACAATTTAGTAAATAAACCTGTGCTAACTAAAAAGATAGTTTTGAAATACTGACACATTTCAGTTGTATTATTCAACTTTCAATGGACATGCCAATTAATTGCTAGCTTGTTTATTTACAATTGTGCTCCCAGGCCGGCTTGAGTTAGAACCCATATTATGGCCAAAGCTGAAAAATCATAAATTAGATTTGGTCAAAGGTGGAAAAACTGGGTTTTTATTTGATTGGATAATGACTGAAAGGGGAAAGAACTGAAGATTTTTGAGGCAACTTAGAAGTATATTACGTAGTGGTTTAAATCTTAAAATGAGGTTTTTGCATCTTAACGCATGGAAATTTATTGACTGATAGAATCATGATGGTAAATAGTATTACTAATATAATAACATGCTTAAGTGATTTTACATTTTACTAAATTTGAAAATGAACATCTACATGGGTTTGGAAATAAAAGCACCTTTAGTTTTTTGTTTTTTTTTTTTTAAAGATTTATTTATTTATTCATACAGAACTGGGGTACAGGCCAGAGATGCGGAGGGTGAGAGGATTCACTAGAGAGAGAGTGGGGAGCAGAACAGGCAGATCGACGAAGTACACTGCTGAGGGGAGCAGCGGGCGGGTCAGGAGAGGTCTGCCACGCCATGTGGTCACCTCCGGGGCAGGCGGGGATCGAACTCATGCGGAAGTGGCTTTAGCATCTTAGTGCTGTGCTTTAACCCGCTGCGCCACCAGGGAGGGCCAAAGCACCTTTAGTTTTAAGAAATATTTGGCTCATCTGTGGACATTTGTGCCTACATTGGCATTCATTGAACCTGTCATTACCGAGTTCCTATTTCGCAAAGCACTGTTCTGTGTTGTAGACACCAGGATACAGAGCTGTAAATAAGATCCCGGTGCTCAGAACATTCGCAGTCTGGGAATCCTGCAGGCATGCACACCCAGGCAGGCCCCAGAGTAGGGAACAGCCAGCAGTTTTGATAGAGACTAAAATTAGGTGAGTTTCAAATTGCTACCTAACACAGGCCTCAGTTTCCCTCAGCCAATGGAAGGGAAGAGAGCTTGAGGAAAAGGAAAGTGGTTTAATTTGTCAACAAACAAAGAGGGCAGCAGATTCATGTCTGAAAGACCATGGTCCTGCTCTTTGGCAGGGCTCAGGGCTATTTATACTAAGGGGTGAGGGGGAAAGGGGGATAGGCAAGGGTCTGCAAAGGGGAGAGAGCAGGTCTTAGCAGACCTGTGGGCGCCAACTTGTTTTTTCAACAACTGCTCTTTGATTCCCTTTACCTTGGAATGCAGGAAGACAAACCTGTCAAACCAGGGCAGAGAAATTGCAAGGAGTTGGGAAGGGCAAACTCGCTAATGGTTATCTGAGAAACCAGTCATTTGTAACTGTATCAAAATCACAAAATTTTTTACACTGACAAATAGCCCCCAATTTAATAATTGGAAAGGGGTATGATATGAGGGGGAGAACTGAAGAGTCATGGTTTTCCATTAAATATGAGGTCTGAAAATGAAACCTGAAATAGCTAAGTATCATTTTTGTGTGGATTAGATAAAACTAGACTTGTAGTAAACGTCAGTAGTTTAAAGGAAACAGATGCCATTTTGGGAGTTAGCACGGGGTCCTTGCATACACTCCGGGAAAGGTTTCACCAGAGTTCCCCTTTCAGGGGCATGCAGCAAGTTCTCAGGCGAGACTCGGTCTATATTTAGAGCAGATTTATTAGGAAAAATGACAGGAGTAAAGGACATTTGCATAGGCACAAGCCGGCAGGAAGAGCTGCCCCAAAAGGGACAGGTTTGCTGAGAGAGGCCTGCCTGGTTGCAGCTAGAAGACCTTGAGGGGAGCAGCTTCTGCTGAGGGAGGTCAGTGTGGAGAAGCCCTGGCAGGTGCAGGTCATGGGCAGGCAGGAGGCAGCTGCCCTGCGAGGGAGAGTGTGGGTGGAAAGAAGCACCTGCACGGTCATAGGTGGAACAGTTGTCCTGCGCTGGTGCAGACACTGCACTGATACAGACATCTTCCCTTTGGGAGGGGCCCACTCCTTGGGAGCCTGGGTTTGCTGATTTTGAAAAGAATCCGAAAGGGACAGGAGATCCGCCAAGGGGCTCAATCAGTCCACCTGTTTTGCTCCCCACTCTGTCTCTGGTGAATCTTCTCACCCCTGCACCTCTGTCCTGTACCCTAGTTCTAGTATGCATAAATGAATAAATCTTTTAAAAAAATTTATTCAGGCCCTCCCTGGTGGCGCAGCAGGTTAAAGCACAGCACTGAGAAGCTAAAGCCACTTCCGCATGAGTTCGATTCCCACCTGCCCCGGAGGTGA
>NW_004567117.1:35237573-35242604 GCF_000260355.1 Condylura cristata | reverse complement strand
TAAATAAATAAATAAAATTATTCATTTATGCATACTAGAACTGGGGTACAGACCAGAGGTGCAGGGGCAGTGAGAGGATCCCCCAGAGACAGAGTGGGGAGCAAAATAGACAGATCAATGAAGTACACTGCTGAAAGGAGCAGCTGATGAGACAGGAGAGGTCTGCCGTGCCATGTGGGTCACCTCCAGGCCAGGGATGGAACTTGTACTGACATAGTTGCGGCCAGGTTGCAATGCTGCAGTTTAGCCAGTTGCAACACCAGGGAGGGCCTTAAATGAATAAATCTTAAAAAAAAATAAATAAAATGAGGTCAGTTATGATTGCGCTAAATATTATAGGACACGTCTAGAAAGCTCTAGATAGCTTATAAATTCCTGAGTCCTCTATTAAAAAAAAAAAAAAATCATAGCCCTCCCTGGTGGCGCAGTGGGTTAAAGCACTAAGAAGCTAAAGCCACTTCCTGCTCCCCTCAGCAGTGTACTTGATCAGTCTGCCTGTTCTGCACCCCACTCTGTCTCTGGTGAATCCATTCACCGCCCCTGCACTTCTGGCTTGTATTGTAGTTCTGTGTGCATAAATAAATAAATCTTTAAAAAAAATTCATAACACCATAAGACAAATTTAAAAGGCTACCTACTTTTTTTTTAAAATTTATATATTTTTCCATCATTGTTCATTCCCCTCTTAGGTATAATACTCACAAAATTACCACCACCAAGACACCCATGAACTGTCACCATAATCTCTTGTGCTTTTCCCTAGAAAGTATACATTTTAAATGTTAGAAGCAACTGTGATATATGTCATTGACATCTGCTCCTTTTCATATTTTTCTCCATTGAGTTGATTGTTAACTGAGATCAAAGCAGGAAGAACACTAGGTTAACACATGGGGGTGAGGAAGAGAGTGGAAAAGATTAAGTTTAAACATTGACACTTTCCAGTGATGTCTTATGAGCAAATTCCAAAGCAGGTTGTGAATATAAATATTATTCTGGGACATTTGTTGAGTGTATATTAAGGGGTAGATATCCCATCAAGCACTTTTTAGTGCTTTATCCCACTGGATCCTCATGAAACTCCACAAAGAGGTTAACATTTTCATCTGAACTTTTTAGTTGAAAAAGCTGAAGCCTAGGGAGTTGAAATTTTTTCCTGAGACCACCCAGTTAGTGGAGAAGTGGGATAGCATCTTTTGGGAACTCTGGTTGAGTCTGAACCCCCATTTCTGACCTGTGAAGCCAGACTGTTGTTCGTAAAGGAAAGCTAGAGGGATAAAGTTGCTGACAGCAGAAAATATTTGACTGTCACTTAATTACTGACTTTGGAAAACCCTGATTACTCGACTAGCCAGTTCCCCCGAAACAGGGCTTAGAAACCCATTCAGAGGGCAGCAGGAGGCAGTATCCAGATGAAAGAGCCAGCGCTGGGATCCATGACTGTTGTCAACTAGCTGTGTTGGCATCATCTTGTGGGGCCTCATTTTCCCATCTTTGCCATGGGACCGATGCTCAAGGGCCACATTCCCACCAGGCTTGACAGTACTGGCTCCACACACCTTCCGGATGGGAAGAGATTCATATGATTTACACCTCTTTGCAATTTAGTTGCGACATCAAGCTGTGGGTGAAACCTTCAGCTGTTTTGTACAGTTTCAAATGATAATTAATGAGCTATGAAGATAGTGGAGGTTGGGGTCCTCCTGTTTTAGTTTAGGTGGTGAAGTTAATTTATTACTTTAGAAAGCTTACATCATTCCTCCGTGACTTAATTGAGTCGCACACACACATATACATACATATACACACAGAGATATATATATCACAGTGCATTTTAATGATTAATTTTGACACTATGGGAAATTTTATTTTTTTTTTGTACATAGCACAGTGTTTTCCATATCTGTACATTATTTCTATGCCAATATTTTAACTTTCTTTTCCCAAAAGTAAATAAATGGCTTTGTTGTCATATCTAAGGACTTTCCATAGCTCTGGCTATGAAATAAATGTATGCATGCATACAAATAAGTAGCATGTGGTTGAATAGAATTAATTCTACTTAACAAGAATCTCTGATTACTACTTGCCAACAGAGTTAGTGTGCAGTGTTAACATATGTGTCTTCTGATGCATCATTTTGTGGTAAACGACAGTCACCTGAGATTTAGCCTACTGACACTGGATGTCACCATTGTGCTGTGTAATGCGGCTGTAGAAAAGGTGTTCTAGCTGCTATTCAGGACATGGTGACCCTCTTCAAAGGTTTAGAGATAGATTAGTTTTCCCCCCTCATATAACCTAATTATTCTTGTCATCATTTCATTTACTATTTCAGGTTCCTTTATCTAAGTCTAGATTAGTAGCCAAGAATGATGAAACAGTCTTCAATACTGTTAGCTTAGAACTGAGCGACTGAAAATTCAGAAACTGCTAGAGCCACTCAGAGCTCTTGGTTGCAAACCAGTAAAACTGGCTCTGGGTGATGAACTAAAGTCGAAAAAGAAACTACTAGAAGAATATGGACCAGCTTCCAGAATTGATGGGGAAATAAAGTTTGAACACAGGAGACTTCAGGGTGGAGGCAAAGTGGTGAAGTTGGAAAAAGCCAGAAGCCTACTGCTGGGTTGGGACCTTCACAAAGATGGGGTCCTGAAATAGTAAATGAAATGATGACAAGAATAATTAGCAGGACAGGGTGGGGGTTCTTCTGGTTTTGCCACGGTCACTGGATTCCTGCCACAGGACACAAAGCAGCGATCTGTGCCAGGTGCTCTCCCTTCCCAGAATAATAACAGGGCTTCACCACCTCCAGCATCGACCATGCCGAAGGCCGTTCCCCTTGGCATTTCTAGGCTGGAGCACTCAGCTGACGGAACGGGACACTTTTTGAGCAAGTCTCCATGTTGTACCTGTGCTCTTACTCCAGAGAGTGAGGAAAACAAATAAGGGATCTTTCCTGAAAGACTGTAGGTGTCCGTAGCAAGAGTTAAGTGCTGGGCAGTCAAAACATAGGAGACATCTATACTGCTGCTGCATTCAGCCAGACACCCGCGGACATGAGTTGAGAATATTGCTGTGCCGTCAACCAGATGGACTCACCTGCAGTGGGTACATGTGCCTTGGGCGACCAGCCATCTATGCAGACTTTGCTACCTCCTGCCTCTCCTTCAGTCCTGGGGAGCAGCAGCCGCCAGCACAAACCTGCTTTAATTGTGGCTAAGGAAATAACTAGAAACAACAAGCTGTTTTTGAATCCTCAACATGTTTCAACCTACTTAAAGAAAATTATTGCTACATTAAAATAAAAATTAAAAAGTCTACACTGCTTACTTTTTCTTAGAACACTTCTTTAAGCGAATTTCAGCCTGCGCTTGTTTTCCCCTTTACCTGCACAGAGCAAACTCTTCTCCCACACAACACAGCTTTCCTCCTTTCATTCGAGTTTTTCCTCAGAAAAACTCTAGTTGCTATTCAGGACATGGTGACCTTCTTCAAAGGTTTAGAGATAGGTTAGTTTTCCCCTCTCATATAACCTCTGAGTGGCTTCCCTCACCCCTTATATGGAAGGGTCTTCCCTTTGCCCTGCTCCCTGCTCTGCTTCTCCGCAAGGTCTGTCACTGCTGCGGTTTGCCTGCCTCCCTTTTCTGGAGGAAGCTGCCGTGAGGGCAGGGTCTCTTACTCACCCTGCGCTCCAGCACAGCTGTGTTCAATAAATATTTACTGTATGAATGGATGAACCCAGGCTTAAGTAAAGAAAGGAAACACCTTTGTTATACTCTCTAGAATAAACAGTGCCTGTGTTCCTTTCCTAGGGCTTATTGAACAAAATACCACAAACCCAGTGGCTTAACTATAGGAATGTATGGTGTCCCAGTCCTGGAGGCCAGAGGCGGGAGGCTAGAGGTTGAGGTGTTGATAAAGTCGATGCCTTCTAAAGGCTGAGAGGGAGAGTTTATTCCATCCTCCGCCTCCGGACACACTGGTTTGCTGGAAAGTTCTGGCCTCTCTGGACTTGCAGAAGTGTCACCCCAAGCTCAGCCTTATGCTTGGTGTTTTCTCGGGGCACATCTGTGAGCACATTTCCATTATAAGGAAACCAGCCATATTGAATGAGGGAGCTTCCTTACTCAAGTGTGTTCTCCTTTGAAATGACATCTGCAAAGACCCAACTTCCAAATTAGGTCACATTCTGAATCCGGGGCCATCCCCTTAGGAATGCAGGTGGTCACGCAATCCAGTGGCTTGGGTATTTTTATTGTACAATGGTTAAATCATCCTCATGTTGTTACGGATGTTTACTTATATTTACATGGGTGCTCAGTGGTGTGTTAGTTTGTCACACAGATTGCAATTTAGAATAGTTTCGTAAGTAAAAATTGTTCATTAGTGTTGCATGTGATCCAATATGGTCAGTAACACAACGGCTACCGGTGACCATATTTGGCAATAGCACAATGACCAGGACCCGGCCTCACAACCAGGTGTACAGAACCCAGTCAGCTTTCTACAACTGAACCTACTAAAGCCTGTATAAGAGACACTTTCCCCTACAGCACTCACAGTAGCTGCGGACCTCACCCTCTGGAGCTCCTTCTCAGCTGCTGCCAGGGAGCAATAAACTCTACTTGTTCAGCCTTTCTGCCTCCCATCTTTCTTTCTTTCTTCCTTACAGTTGGTCATGGGACAAAACCATTAGATGTTGAGTCATCTTTTGGGAATGTTGACAAATGACTAATGTATTATCCAGAAAGAATCAATACCTTAGATTTGCTGATCTTCAGATCCCCAAAGCAGTTTTCCTTACTAGACCACCTCAGTCTGAAGACTGCTTAAAATATTACCCAGTTCTTCTCCACCATCAGACCACTTTTGAGCAGTAATATTGAATAATGTTTTCATATTTTATGTATTCATTTGACAACATTAATTATGTGTTAGGTACTGTTATAAATGCTTGACAAGTGTTAACTCACAAATAACCCATATGGTTCATAATTAACTTTATTAATAAAAATAATATTTAAAAAA
>NW_004567117.1:35137335-35237473 GCF_000260355.1 Condylura cristata | reverse complement strand
GAGTGGGAAGCAGAACAGGCAGGTTGGCAGAAATACACTGCTGAGGGGAATAGTGGGTGAGACAGGAGGGGTCTGCTGTACCATGTAGGTCAGCAACCTGGGGCGGGGTGGGGGGATAGAACTCACTAAAGCTGCTGCAGAGAGCGTCATTGTGCTGTGCTTTAACCCGTTGTGCCATGAGGGAAGGCCCACTAAAAATATTATTACTTGAAAAAAAAATAATATTGCTTGATTTTTACTGATGAGAAAACTGAGCACAGAGAGGTAGAGGAACTTGCTCAAGCTCACAGAGCTGCTGAGCAGCAAGGTCAGTCTAGGAAAGGAGAAAGTTTGCGAATACTTTGGTAGTATACCATTTTTTTTTCTTCACAGAATGTCTTAAGGAAAAGTTGAGTGTGTGAAACAGAACAAAGCCCAGCTGCTTTGGTTCAAGTTGAGACAAAAAGCAAAGCTCAGCACCCAACCTCTACACCCCCAGTTCCTGCGAACTCTTGTTTGAAAAGCCCTGATCTAGGAAATAACACCTCCTGGCCTGATGCCACTCATAAACTGTCTTCAATCCACTCTAGCATTAAACAAATACAATTCTCTTCTCGCTTTAATGAACTGATTGTGTTTTATTTTGAAAATTTTATCTGCCTAATCTACTTTTGGCTGAAATAAAATGCTAAGATGGATTCTTCCCAGAATGGTGATGCCATATGGCAATTTGGGCTTTGCTAGCTTAGTTCCTAGGTTCCTTTATACAAAGCAAAGACTGTGGACACAAAATTTATCTGAACCAAAGAAAGAAATGGAATTTGACTTCATATGCAAGGAGTTGGATATAAACTTTGCAGCCAGGTTGTCGTGAGCCACCTACCCACTCTGTTATAGGCTGCTGGTCAGTACTTACTAATAACATAAAAGAAGACCACTGGCAATGTTAACAGGTAATGTCCACCGACTTCCTTCTACGAAATCAAAAACAAAAAACACTCACTTTCATAACTCCAGCTGTTACTGTCCCTCTTCTAAGGGTGCATAAATTTGAAGCTAAGGTTTCAGGTAACTTGTTGAAGATGGCTTGATCACTGAGTGGAGCAGACAGGATGGTCTCAGAAATCTCACTGATTAAGGAGCAAAAATGTATGGTATCAAGAAGAAAGGCACCAGCTGAATATATTTTAGGCTATGGAAGGTGAGACCCAATGGACTTTGTTTATTAAAGACTGAGAATGCATGGGATCCACTCTAAAAAGTGAGGAATTGCTATGATTAAAGGGAGCAGAGGTCAGCAGGGAGATGGAGACCTGTGGGCCTAAGCTTGCTTTTACTGCATCTGCTGTTTGACTTCCCTTTCCTTGGAATGCAGGACAAACCTGTCAGACAAGGAAAGAGAAATTGCAAGGAACAGGGAAAGACAAACCTGCTACTGGTTATCTGAGAGACAGACTTGTTGACGGTCATCTGAGAGACCAGTCCAGTCCTGAAGAAGACAAACTTGTCAGAGGGGGAAAGAGAAACTTGTTAATGCTTATCTGAGAGACCAGTCATTTGTAGCTGTATCCTAACAGCCCTGCGGACAACTATTTCAAGCATCACTTTTCACATATTTTTCACTGTCACTACCTCTTAGCTCTGCTGCTGTAGCACGAAAATTGCGTCGGCAAAATGTCAACAGAGAGCTAGTGCTGTGTTAGAGCCCAACCTCCTCTATAGACACTAAAGACTGAGAATGCATGGGATCCACTCTAAAAAGTGAGGAATTGCTATGATTAAATGTCTTTTCTTGTGTGTTAATGTTTACTAAAGAAGAGAAAGGGGATTGAACTGGAGAAGGAAATGTAAGCCAGACAAAATCAATGGCTCTACTTCCCCACCAGTCCTACTCCCCTCCTCCCATCCCCCACCCCCCAGCCACCCCCCCATGTTTGCTATGAATGCTATTCTTTTGTGCTTTTTTTTTTTTTTTTTTTTGGAGTGGTTCCGAAGTATAAGGAGACAGGTTTAGCTCCTAGGCTGTCCAAGCAGGCAGGCAGCCCAGTTGAACTGCTCAGCTGTGGTTTGGTGGACACTCCCTAGTTTCTGCACACACACACCCTTGGTTTGCAAACAAATAGTGTTTCTGTGCGTATTTCTTTTATTTTCAGCATTTAGAAGTTGTCTGGGGCCTACCTGGTGGCCCCACTGCAACACAAGTTTGATTCCCAGCCAGGCAGCTGACCCTCTGGGCAGCAGACCTCTCCCCTCAGCTGTTCCCCTCAGCAGTGTATTTCAGTCAGTTTACCTGTTCTGCTCCCATCTCTGTCTCTGATGAATCTTCTTATCTTCTTAACCCCCCCCCACCTCTGGCTTGCACCCCTGCTTTTGTATGCATAAATAAATACATCTTGAAAAAAAAATTCAAAAAATAGAAGTTGCCTGGGACCAAAGATTTATCCTGGGAAAGACTCAGACGACCAAGTAACAGAAGTCCTTCCCTCAAGCTCTGCAAATCAGACGTGCAGTGTTGAAGCTTCCAGATCAGCTTCGACAGAAACAAATAGAAGCCATAACTGCTGTCTAAGGGAGTTGCAATGAAATGGAAAAAATTCTTGGCAGGATCTGTCAATGCTATTGTAGATTAAAGAGATGCTGTCTAGTTATAATGTGATTCTCATGACTGTGAAAAATCCCTGTACATTTGAACAGCATAGGTTATAGCTAAATTTTAAATATTTTTGTTGCATTGTTTTCTCAATAAGGAAGCCAAGCTCTCTCAGTGATGGCATCCCCCTTGAACCTGGTGTTCACGAAAAGCCAGCATTTGCATTTCACCTGTTAGTTTTACTGTGATCTTCAGGAAGTTCACATCACCTGTGGGAGTTTGGCTTCTTTATCAGCAAGAGAGATTAATAATCCTATCTCACATAGCTTTCTGTTTAATTGAATTTTTAGTTCTTTACTA
The DNA here is from genome assembly GCF_000260355.1 of Condylura cristata. NCBI lineage: Eukaryota > Metazoa > Chordata > Mammalia > Eulipotyphla > Talpidae > Condylura > Condylura cristata. Next base: position 35,234,544 of record NW_004567117.1, on the reverse strand, counting down.
TTTGTTATGGGAGTTTCAAACAGAATCAAGAAACGTAGGGGAGTCAAATGAACTCCGTGTTCCCCCAACCAGCTTAAGCAATTACTTGTGTTTTACTAACAGACACTATCTTTTGAAAGAACACTTAGCAAAATTACAATTCTTTAACATCATCTACTACCCCATCAGTGAATGCTGAAATATCTCCATATGTCTCAGAAATGACTACAGATACTTAGTTCACCTAAATCAGAAACAAAAGAAGATTCACTTATTGCATTTGCTCATGGATCTTTTCAGACTCAATCTATGGCACCTTTTTCTTCCTCTCCTCATCCTTATATAAAATTAACATGTGGAAGAAAGTAGCTACTTTTCACAGTAGAAATTTGGCTGGTTGCAACCTTCACCCTTGCAACCTTCACTAAACATTTTCTGCTTTGGCAGAAATTTTCATCGTCATGTACTGAGGCATGGTTAGATTCAGGTTCAGTTTTTTTTTGGAAAGTGTACTTGCACCTGTAATTGTGCCTCATCTAGAGGACATCGTGTCTATTTGTCTCTAGTTAAGATGAATTAAATGGGCCCCTCGAGTTAATGTATTCAGTGTCAGTGTCTCACCAAATGTTTTTAGCTCTGGTTAGTGACAGGGTGTTTTGAACTGAGTTTATAAAAATATATGATGCTAATAATGTACATTATTTTCTATACATCTTGGTTACAGGGCTAAGACAGCACTTTTAGTTGATGAGCCATATAGCCACAGAAATTATATTTACCTAACTGATTTATGTTTTCCAAAAGCCAGGATTCACGATGACAACAATAACTATGACCACAAAAGATCCCCCAAGGGGTAAGGCAGAAAATAATTCTGCCTTGTATGAATCTGCATCAGCTCATATTATTGAAGAAACTGAATATGTGAGAGAGGTAAGTAGACATTGGAAATCTTGTGGATTAAAAAAAAAAGTCTAGGGCCCTCCCTAGTGGTGCAGAGGGCTAAAGAACAACACTAGGAAGCTAGCTGCAGCTGCTTCAGCATGAGCTGGATCCTGGCCAGGGAGCTGACCCCCATTGCGCGGCAGACCTCTCCGGACCCTCCCGCTGCTCCCCTCAGCAGTGTACTTCATTGATTTGCCTGTTCTGCTCCCCACGCTCTCTCTGGTGAATCTTCTCACCCTCAGCATCTTTGGCCTATACCCCAGTTCTGTATGAATAAATAAATAAATCTTTAAAAAAATTTAAAAATGATAAAAAACTTAAGTCTAATATAGAATGTTGAGATTTACTTCTCTCATAGAACATGTGAGAAAGAATAAACCTAATTTTCAAAGGACATCCTTGGTAGCTGAAATTTAAGCACAGGTTTAATTGCTTTCCTTGTGTGTATTGAACGCACAGCCCACACTTGGCGTAACATTGACTCACAGGCCAGGAGAGCTTGAAACCTATCAGCACTTAATTTGTCCCGCACTTTGCACCACTGGATTGCCCACTGCCTTATATCATCCCCAGTTGTTTCATGAGCGTTACTGCTGTCTTCCCAAGGTGTGTAAGTTCCTTGCTTAGGAGCTGTCTCTCCTTATTTTCCTCCTTCTCACCTTTCAGGTAGCTCTCAGTGGTGACTACATAATTGACATTTTGCTTCATTAAAAATGTGAAATCTGGGCCCTCCCTGGTGGCGCAGTGGGTTAAAGCACAGCACTAAGAAGCTGAAGCCACTTCCGCATGAGTTCGATCCCCACTCCAGAGGTGACCCACATGGCGCGGCAGACGTCTCCTGACCTGCCCACTGCTCCCCTCAGCAGTGCACCTAGTCAGTCAGCTTGTTCTACTCCCCACTCTGTCTCTGGTGAATTCTCTCACCGTCCCCAGCACCTCTGGCCTGTACCCCAGTTCTGTATGCACAATAAATAAAATCTTAAAAAAAAAAAGTGAACTCTTATGAGAGCCAAGATGGTAATGGACCAGTCTTTAGACCTGACCAAAAAATGTGGACGTAGATTATAACCTGTTCTGATGAGTTAATTTCTCTTGAGTGTCTTGCAGTGCTATAGGTCACCAAGCCATGGGGTTTATGTTTCATGAATAAATTTGTATGATCTCCGATTAGTAATTGTTCTGTAATAATTACTGAATAGTAATTATTTTGTAGTAATAAGTAGATAGTAATTATTTTGTAATGATTGCTAAATTGTAATTGTTTTATAGTAATTACTAAATAAATTAGTACTAAATTACTATTTAGGAAAAGAACTACAAAGTACTAAGTATTAGTTGTTAAGTAGTAATTACTTTGTAGTGCAATAATTATTTTGGTTATTTTTTAAGTGTAAAATTTAGATCAAATGCTATTTTCCATAGTTTAAACAATATAAGCCTAAAGGCAACTTAGATCGATGACAGCTATTTAAAATTTAAACCTGAAATCAGTTTATTACTCCTTTCTAAATAAGTCATGTGCCCTATAGTTGATATAGAGAAAAAAAGCATTTGACATTAAATGCCTTTGAAAAAAATTGTTTTTATTATTATTTTTTTTTTTAGATTCGAACCACCCTGGAAAAGATCCGAAAGCAAATGTTTAAAGATGATAGAGTGCCTGAAGGTAGAAATCATAGACTAGATGTAAAGGTAATGAATGTATCAAAGTGGACTATTTAAAAGGGGCCCTCCCTGGTGGTACAGTGGGTTAAAACACAGCACTAAGAAGCTAAAGCCATTTCTGCATGAGTTCGATTCCCACCTGCCCAGGAGGTGACCACATGGTGAGGCAGATCTCTCCTGACCCGCCCGCTGCTCCCCCCAGCAGTGTACCTCGTCAATCTGCCTGTTCTGCTCCCCACTCTGTCTCTGGTGAAGCCCCTCACCGCCCCTGAGCCTCTGGTCTGTATCCCAGTTCTGTATGCACAAATAAATAAATCTTGAAAAAGAAAAAGAAAATAAACAAAAGGCCATATACACATTATACAAACTTGGGGTAATGGACTAAATTATTGTCCGAATGATGTGTTACTCTGGGTATCTATAGATATTCAGAAGCATGTGCATGAAATGTTTAGCCATGTATGTCTTCAGTAGTATAGGATTGGAATGACCAGACCTGACTTGGGTTTTCAATAGAGTTTGCGTATTGAAAGTCTATAGGAAGATGTTGTTCCCACCAGGGTACATGGCACAACACTTCCTAATAACAAAAAGAAGGACAAACTTTAGGCTCACGTGGTCACACCAATAAAGCCAAGAGTCTTGAGAGGACAAAATAAAGATAAGTCAAATGTATACTTTGCACTAGTAGTCCGCGTTGAGCACACTGCACTTAGCTTTATCTGAATTTTGCCAGTTCAAGCCTCATCCGAGCCAAGTATATCTCATCAATGTCAGTGCTGTTCACTATACAATATGGCCCCAGGACAGCCACAGGACATTGGGATCTGGGCATCAGCCCTCTCTTCTATTACTCTCAGCCCCCTATGTTAACACACTAACAGTTTGGCCCCAAATAAACAGATGTTGCCTTTTTTATGGCTTCCTCAATTTTAGATTAACAATACCTACAATTTTAATTAAAAAATTGTTATTAGCTACATTATTTTCTTAAATTAAGTTCTGAGACTGGGGAAAAATGTTATGTTTACAAAGGTAGAAAAGATCAAAAACTCAGTTTGGCTGTGTCGGGTGTGGTGATTCTCTATAATTCTCCATATCCCCACTTCTGGCTTGTGCTTTTAGATATTCCTGTAGCAGTCTGATTTCTCTATAGCAATCTGTGCCTAGGGATTTTTCATATCTCTAACTGGTTTAACAACTAAGTGAATCATTCCTACTTCTCTCTCCAATTTCTGGTCTTGTGAATCCTCCATCTTCAATTTTTGACTCAGCCTCCAGCAGTCTGCAGTCCCAGCAGCATCGGCCGGAGCTTGTTAGGAAGGCAGCTACATCTAGAACTGGACTCCAGACCTCCTCAATCAGAGCATATATTTCAGCCAGACCAGACAGGTCATTGACCTGTGAGCTGTCTGCAATAGACTAAAATCCACCCTCTGCAAGAGTCTGTCTGTCAATGCTAATGAATTAAGAGAGAAAGTAAGTCCTGTTCTATAAACAATATTGAGAGGACGCACTAAGATCTAAGAGCAAAACTACAAGAACAAAACCATGGCAGAGGAGTAATGCAGATCATATTTATAAGCAGTGTACTTACAAGGTTTTTGTTTCCATAAATGCATCTAATATATTATAGTGTAAGTAGTACAGCTTTTGGGTCAAACTTGAATTCTGGCAATTAATTTAAATATAACCTTGGACTTGTTAGCTAAACTCTCTTACCTTCAAATCCCTCATCTGCATAATAGGTCACATGTCTTCTAGCATTTTGAGTATTCAGAGGAAGACCTGGGTATAAAATATCTAAAAGATTGCCTGGCACAGTAGAGAACTAACAAGAAATGGTTGACCTACATTTTTTTTTTTTTTTACATATTGTTATCCTGAAATTCAGGAAGCTTTTCAAAAGGCAAAATATGTTTATTTAGTGTGAAAGAATTGCATTCCTGAATATACAAATTGAGATAGACACCTAAAATATGCTCCAAGTTAGGGTTTATTATGGGAAGAAAAGAGGTGATTAAAGAAAAAAGTTGAGCAATGTCGACAAACTTAAACTATTCCTGGCTAATAATCAGTTTCCGATTCTGTCCTCTGGCAAAAAGTCCATAATCATCAATCCTCAAGATGATGACTTCTGAAACAAGAGTGTGCTTGACAGTTCTTAAAACAGTTGCTTTTTGGCCCTGTTCAGAGGTCTTTGACCTAATTCAAATGGGATCGGTAATGCAGTTGAGACTATATTTCATGAGTTCTCATTCACTTGCTCTGTAAACTTGGAACCCAGCCCTCCAGTCCTCATGTCTGTAAAAGTGACGGGGTTGAGTTAATGGTTCCAAATTTCCTTCCCCTCTCCACTATTCCATAATTTCATTCCAGATGAGGATTACTTTATGCACAAAGCTTGCAGAGTTTATGAAGAGCTGCACTGACAGAAACATTCAGTTCTGACATCTCTGCTTGGAAATTTATTATGGGTTGAATATAATGTATAGTTTAACACTGATTATTATGTCTTTTAAGAACTGGTTAGATTAATTTTCAATGCAATATGATCAATATACATTTATGTCTAAACCTTACATTAAAAAAATGGACCTTGAAGAGATTATCTATCGCCTTAATAGACTTTAAAAGACTTAATAGTGCAGTACAATATTAGCAAATGTAATATAGTACAATATTAGCATAAAAGATGTATTTCTGCTTTTTTAATATAAGCGCCTATTCAAACTTGAGCAAATAAAGAGGCTAGCTGCTTCATTTAGCATTCCCTATGATATTTGAGGTTCAAAGGATTTATTTGTACTAACCTGCATCTTCCATGTGTAATAATACTGAGTAATATTATTGTCAAACTTTGCAGAGGAAAAGTCAGGTCTGTGATTACCATGTTTGTTCATTTCAGCTTTGTGGAAACATTCAAAATGCCTCTGATTCTGAAATGGATCCCTCTTGTTGCAGTTTGGATATGCTCATGGAAAGGATGAAAGGAAAAGACCTGCAGCTCTTAGAAATGAACAAAGAGAATGAAGTATTAAAGATCAAGGTATAATCATTAGAAGAAGCTTCTAATATTATGTGTTTTTTTAAAAAAGCTTTTATTTATTTATATATACAGAACTGGGGTACACGCCAGAATTGCAGGGAATGAGAGGATTCAGCAGAGACAGACTGGGGAGCAGAACAGGCAGATGTACTGAAATACACTGCTGAGGGGAACAGTGGGTGGGTCACGAGAGATCTGCCACACCTTGTGGATCACCCTCCTGGCTGTGGGTGGAACTGGTGCTGCAGTGGCTGTGATTGCATCATAGTGCTGTGCTTTAACCCACTGCACCACCAGGGAAGGCTCTAATATTGTATCCTTTAAGTCAATAGGCTAGATTCATAGATCTATGAAGGCAGGTAGACATCCACACACCTATAGTCCTATGTAGACCCATGTACACAGAAAAGCATTTTTACATTTATAAGTTAATTCCACTGTTTTATTTTGGAAACTACTTTTATTATTTAAAAAGCTTATATAAGTTTATTACCTGTATAGTTTCAGCAAGATGCATACGTTCTAGAGATCAGCTGTGTCACATTGTACCTATGTTTCAGGGCAACCCCAAGGAAATGGGGTGGCCTGGGTGTGAGTCCTCACTAATGCTGAAAAAAAGCTCAGAACAAGAAAGACCCAAGGGCAGGTATACACTTAGAAAGGTAAATAAAAGTTTTATTTACAAGGGAAATGAAAGAAGGGAAGCACAGACAGAGAAAGGAAAGAAAGCAATGCATTGGTCAGTAAGTACTACCAGTAGCGCTGTCTGAGCTGGGATCTGGGTATAAGATGAAGGCAGGCAAAACCATGGAACACTGAACAAACTCCAGGCCCACGTGCGTTTGGTATTATACCAGGCGTGGCTGCTTAACTACACCCTTAGTTAGCAATGCCCCCCATTCAAGAAGTCAGGAGTCATGACAGGTTCATGGCATGATGGGAGTTGCAATACTCAGTTGGGATCGCTTTGGCTTGGAGGTGGGATTGGAGTCTAAACCCTCGGAGTGTGTGCAGTTCATTCAGAACATACTGCTGCACTCAATACTGTAGCGACAATTTGTGGGTAGGTGTCATGTTAAGTTTTCCTAATTCAACGGTTCAAAAAGTGTTTATGTATTTAACAAATATGAATAGAGAGCTCAGTGCTTTACAATTTGTTATTGTTGGATGTTCTGTATTTTCCTTTCTGGAGATTATTTAACATTCAGTCCTGAAATGAATATCTTGGTCAGTAAATCTTTATAACCATCCTTGTGTTAGCTCAAAACAGTTTCAAAGATAGTTAGACAAGTAGTTTCTTAATCAAAGTGAGGATTCAAACCCAGAAAGAGTCTGACAGAATTTTCACTGAGAGGGATGTTCCAATAAACACAAGTTTGAATATAGTTTGTGATGCTAAGAGTAGTGAACCATTGACATTAAAAATGTAAATTATTGCCCTGAGGGGCTTCTCATTCTGAATTGTCCTAAAGATCTGCTGAATCAAGATTTAATCTCTTCCTTTTTGAAAGACTGCCCTGCAGAGATAGAAAGATCAGCTACCCACTTTATATTCATTGGCTCCTTGGTCATCAGGAGGGGAGATAAGTCTGGTTTTATTTTTAGGTAACAAATGACCGCTGGATGGGGTCTTGAAGATGACTTTGCTCTTTATATGTTCCTTAGGTAAAATTCTTGAAAAATTCATGACTTTAGCTTTATGGTGCTTAGGACACCAATCTTATCTGACTTCTCCTTGGGGAAAATGGATCTTTTAGTGCTGTGGTGGACATCAGTGATAAACTCCTTCCAAGTGTTTGAGCTGCCAGGGCGCTGTAAACTTGAACTCCTTGGAGGGCCTCTATAAATTGCCATAGCTGGAGGGGGTGTGAGAGGTTTGTGGCTGTGGGCTGGCCAGTCCCATTAAACAGGATGGTTATTGTTTCACATTTCCCAGATAACAGTTTTTTTTTTTTTGCCTGTTACCTAGGAGGATGGGAATGGTACCTTTTTTGTTTGTTTTGTTTTTTGTTTTTTAATTGTCTTTCAAACTGCTCTGTCTACCTTTTTGTAAAGGTCAAAACATGCAGGTGACTTTTTCTCCTTTTTAGCTGGAAGCCTCCAGGGAAGCAGGAGCAGCTGCTCTGCAGAACGTGGCCAAGAGGATATTTGAGAACTACCAGACTCAGTCTGAGGAAGTTAGAAAGAAGCACGAGGGTGGTCAACACTTGCTTCAGGTACTGCCCCAGTCTGCTTGGCCGCTAGCCTTTCCGATGCCCCTCCTTTTTTGAGAGGAGCTGGGCGTGAAACAAGGAACAGCCGTGGGACTGGCAGACCCTGGCTTGTGGAGGCTGCACCTCTGCTGTGCCATTTCCCTCAGCCCCGCCTAGGCTGGGCTGATGTGGAAGTGGAGGGCAGGGGAGAGGAGGGGAGGTTGTTGTGGTGTTACATTCTTGCTCAGCCAAAGGACTGAGATGGCTCAACCTCTCCTCTGGCCACCCTCCGAAACCAGGAATGGCTGGAGATGTCTTCCAGTTCTCCCTCTGACTAACCAGATAACACCGGTTGGGTCATTCAGCCCATCTAGACATGGCTTCTGTGTCTCTCAAATGAAAGACTTGGATTAGGTTAAATGGTTTCAAAATTTTTTTAGTCCTGCAATACATTATTTAGGTCAGACAACCCAAGCTGTGCATGGATGTATATGCATATATTTAAAATATATATTATATTAAGATGCCATATTTTACACTTCAGTATATAAATGCATAAAACTATAAAAACATAAATATGTATGTGTGCATATATATACATACATTCTCATAATACAAACACATCTCAGTGGGTTTTCTTTTTCTTCTGAAGAATGTATTCTAGGACTGAAAGAGAGAGAAAAAATAAATGTATCTTGTGTGTGTTTGCTGAAGTTCAAAATAGGGCAGCTCACTCAAGCTGGGTTGGGTGCCCAGGCCTCTGTTAGCTCAGGCTAGAGAGGTCCCGAAGGGGCAGCAGGGGCACCCAGTGCTTTAGTGGCAGGCTGTGGTGCTGAGGCCATGCCGGGGGCATGTACTCACTCACGTGTACACGTGATGGTGGAGAGCCAAGAGGTGGAGTGCACTGGCTGGTGGGCAGGAGTTAGTGGGTGTGTGGAGTGCGGGATCCTTGGGTTCACTCTGGGAAAGGTTTCCCCAGAGCTCCCCTTTTTCAGCGGCACGTGGCAAGTTTCCCAGGTGAATTTCTTCACCAGACAGAGATGTTAGTTATATTTCAAGAGCAGGTTTATTAGGGAAAAGGACAGAGGAGTAAATGACACTTGACAGGCACAAGCGGGCAGGAAGAGCTGTCCCAAAAGAGACAGGTTTGCAGAGACAGGTCTGCATGGTTGCAGGCAGGTGACCTCGAGGAGAGCAGCTTCTGCTGAGGGAAGTCAGGGAAGAGAAGCCCCGGCAGGTGCAGGTCATGGGCAGGGAGGAGGCTGCAGCCCTGCAGAGGGAGAAAGTGGGGGGAAGAAGCACCTGCATAGTCACAGGTGGGCAGGACCGCTGCCCTGAGCCAGGGCAAAGATGCACTGATATAGATGCCTGCTCTTGGTGAGCCTGGATTTGTTGCTGCTTTTGAATAAATTATGTAGAATTTGAAAGGGACAGGAGGCCCCACAATGGGCTCAATCTCCCAGTCCTTACCTTGGCTCTGGACTCTATAAATACTCCCTACAGCAGTCTGATAGCCACTTGGGTCTTGTGCTTTGTAATCTAGGCAGTGGCCCTAGAATCTCAGTTTGTCTAGTTGGGTCAATGGCTATGCTAATCCCTTCAGCCCCCAACTCCTTGTGTGAGTCACCTTGTGATGCCTTCTTTGGATTTTCTATTCCTTCCTCCACCGCTGTGGCCTGATTGCAGAGTCCTTGCCAGGCACTGAACTCAGGCTGCAGCTGCTGGGCATACCCACCTGGTTTTTTCCAGAGGAGCTGGGCACTTTCTTTTGACATAAAATCCTAAATTCTACGAAATGCAAACGCAGATGTGCATTCATATCAGTTAGAGGCCTGCTGAAGCCCGCCAAAGGAGGCCTGTGGGGTCGCAGACAAGATGAGGTCTCTTCCTCAGTTTTTGAACACTGCTCCTGCTAAAAGCCCATGAATAAGCCCCTGACGATTCTGCTTTTATGACACTCTCTGATTAAAAAAAAAAAAAAGCATGTTTTACTTGAACATATAACATTGTTGCTTTGTTCTAGATGTTTTGCTGAAATAAAATAAAAAATTTTGCTTTTCTTAGATAAGTGTCTCTCTTCTACCACTGCAGGTAGAAGCCTTATAGTAAATATTGTGAATATTTTATATTTAAATATTTCTATATTATTAATTCTCCATTTATTTAGTATTGTCATAATCCATCTGGTTTAGTTTGAAGGAAATGAATTAAAAAATGTAATTGTAAATAAGTGTGAATGGTGTTTATTTCTTTTGTCTACCTGCAAAATTATCAAGGAAGAGAGTTTTTGTAAAGGTTTTATAAAAGGAATGTTCTGACAACTGTTCTTTTCACCAAAGGTGAACAAATTTGAAAATGAACAGAAATTGAAACAACATGTTGAAGACCTGAATCAAGTTAGTGGAAAGCTTGAAGAAAAACATAGTCAAATCACAGAATTGGAGAACCTTGTACAGAGAATGGAAAAGGTAAACCTTTGAAGAATTAAGGGAATTTCTTCCTGACAGGATTAGGATGAGAAAGAAAATTACACTAAAATAAATAAGATAATATTAAATGATGTTCTCTTTGTAACTCCTAAGACGTTAGCAAGAATTCCATCATGTTCTTTCTTCTCTTACACATTTGGTGTGACTGATTCTGTAGTTACTGATTTACCTCTTTACAAATATAATCTTTGTCACTTTCACTTTCTACGAAAAATGTGACATAGGAGCCAGCTGAGGCTGATAGTGGAAGCAATAGCAAGGATCACAGTCTGCTTAACATAGTGGATCCCTGTAGTCACAGCATCTTCACGGAGTAGAGTCCGGCATAGCCATTTTTGGTCACCTGAGTTCATTTTAGGTTTAAAAACAAATCAGCACTGGTGCAGATATATTTTACATTAAGAAAAGTCAGTCTAGGCCCTTCCTGGTGGTGCAACAGGTTAAAGTGCAGCACTGCGAAGCTAGCCACAGATGCTTCAGCGCGAGTTCGATCCCCAGCCAGGGAGATGAACCACCTGGCACAGCAGACCTCTCCTGTCTCCCCACTGCTCCCCTCAGCAGTGTATTTCATCAGTGTACCTGTTCTGCTCCCCTCTCTGTCTCTGGTGGGTCCTCTCATTTCCTCTACCCCTCTGACCTATACCCCAGTTCTGTGTGCATAAATAAATAAACCTTAAAAAAAAAAGAAAAGCCAGTCTATGGAAATTGGAACATTAAAAATATATCCCCAAAGTTCAGAAAGAGTAATCACAGAATAAAAATTATTTAAAAATTTATGTGTTCTTTTAAGTAGCTGGCACTACAAACACACACAAAGGGTGAACATGTAAATTTAGTTATGCATGCCTTAGAATTTAGAATTCAGACAAACTAAGATATACTGTTTTTTAGTAGCAAAATAAACAAATAGACAATTGGCAGCTCTGAAATAGAATATGGAGTAGATAAGAATAGAGTTCTTGTAAATATGACCCAGTACATTTTTAGGCTCATGATATTAAATCCTCTATTTGGCTCTGCTCTTTTAAGCCCTATTTTGTTTTATGAAAATGTCTGGGTTAATGTTATTTTTAAAATGTCCCTTCAAAGGCATTGCAATTCTATATCCAGATTTCTTGCTAACTTTGATTAACAATATTTCTCAAGAATTCAAAGCACAGTGAATTTGACTAAGTTTGTAACTTTTGTGATGATCCTATGAGAAAATCAAAAAAACTAAATTGCCCCAAAGTCAGCTTAGTCTAATAATGATACTAACAATATATCAGCTACATCTACATTGTATTATGGGTCACTATTCTGAGTCAGAATCACTGAGCTAGAAGTCCTCAAATAGGCAGTTTGCTAAGGTGTGATAGCTTATGATTATTCCAAATTGTAACATTGGATGAATACTTCAGTGTTAGAACATTTATTGTGTAATGATATAGTTCAACAAGCCAAGATAGCTTACAGAATATTTTTGTTTAGGAAAGGAAGACAATTCTGGAAACCAAATGGGGTCGTATAACCAAGCAACTTGACTAGTCAGCTTGATATTCACACTACTTCAGATTTTGTTGCCAGCTGTCAGTCCCTGAAAATTCACAAAAGAACAGTGGATAATTCATTCAAATAACCTTCTTTTCCAAGCAACCTTTGATAGTCTGCACTGGATGTGAATCCATTTCAGAATTTGGGGATATATTCACTAGACTGTTTATTCAACAATATTTGAGCACCTACCATGTGCTAGGTAGAGCTGCCAATGAATCAGATATAGTTTTTTCTGTAAAAATGCCAATGCTGGCCCTCCCTCGTGGCGCAGTGGGTTAAAGCACAGCACTAAGAAGCTAAAGCCACTTCTGCATGAGTTCGATTCCCACCTGCCCTGCTGGTGACCACATTGCGTGGCAGAAATCTCCTGACCCACCTGCTGCTCCCCTTAGCAGTGTACTTCGTCGATCTGCTTGTTCTGCTCCCCGCTCTGTCTCTGGTGAAGCCTCTCGCCACCCCCTGAGTCTCTGGCCTGTACCCCAGTTCTGTATGCACAAATAAATAAAATATTTAAAAAAAAAAAAAAAGCCAATGCAATATATCTGGATTGGGTGGTGCTCCAGGAACTTCCCAGATTGCCTTTCTTTTAGGTGTCCTTAGGGAGGTAGACCCTTCTAGGGAAGATAGGGGGATAGTGGGGATGGGCTTAGTGCCTCAGAGTCTGGCAGCCACTTTTGAGAAGTGGCCTAGCATTTATCTTGATGTTGACCATTGACAGTGGGCTGTGTGATGTTGACCATTGATGGTGGGCTTCTCTTTGGCAGAGTAAGTGGCCAGGCTGCCCATGATTCAGAAAACTTTACCATCGTCTTTCAGAATACCTGCATTCAGTGACTTCCTGTAGTGGAACTTAGTGGAATCCCTGGGAGGCAGAAGCAGCGGGCATGGAGTGGAAGGAAAATATGAAAGAGGTTTTATACTTTTTATTTGTAAAACAAACAAGCAAATAACTAAAACTATAAGAAGCAATCTTTGGTAATATCTTGGTTTAAGCAGATACTCAGAATACAGTCTGTGAAACAGGGTTTTCTCAAAAGCGTAGTGTGCATGAGTGAAATGGGGTCTGAGATTTTTGTATTAGGAAAACGGCATGATTCTAAGAGGAAATGAAAATTAAAAATGAGCATCCAGAACAAAGGTTGATAAATACTGCCATGGTAGTGAGTGCCCCCTGGAGAAGGATTCATTTTCTACTCACTTGAACAAGCCAGTGCTCTAGTAAATAGCCATTAGTGGTATGAGGTCTGGTAATGAACACATTACTTAAAACCTTCACCATCTGTCCCACTTTAATCAAGAATGCAGTGAGAATGAATTCCATAAACAGTGATAAGCCAGCAAAAACGCCCAGTAAGAGCACTTTAATATGGCATATGTTCCTTTACTAGCTGTGCAGTTCTGTTGCATCATATTTGTTTTGTAGTGTCACTGATTTAACTCTATTAGATTTTTAGAGCTCGAAGGCACTTTTGAGACCACCGAGTTTCTCATCATCGTTTTATAAATGAGGACAATGTGAACAAGGAGCTATTCCACAGTCCTCCAGTTAAAGTTCATAATCTTTTCCATCATGTTCCATCTTCTGTGATACCAGATAAAAATGATTATCTCATTGCTAAGTCATTTAGATGTTAGCATTTGGCAAATTCTCATTGGTGCTTGCTCCAATTAAAATGGTGAGGACATTCTTCAGGCCGTCCAAGGGGAGGTTTGCCCTCTGGGTGGTGCTGTGCACTCCTGTCTCTTTCCAGGAGACACTGTCCCTGAGAGTAGCTGGATGAGTGTGAATTTCTGTTGTCAGAAAGGAAGCATTAAGCAGCCAAACTAGAACCTAGACATTTGGCTAAGGTGTAAAGTTCAATTGTCCAGCCATCTGGTCTGCTTGAACCCTGGTTATGAAGATCCATGAATCAAGAGTAAGTTCGTAAGAAGAATGTTTGCTAGACACTATTTTCTTCTCTGAAAATCCAAAATATGTTATCAAAGATATATTCCTTTGATCCAAGTATCGTAATAAGCTTGCAAGGTTTATCTGTGATCCCTTAGAAATAATTAGTATTGAATTAGGACTCCATCAGCACAGTTTCTATATGTGACAAGAATGCTACAAGGAATTTGTTTAGATATTTTCTCTTCTGTTGTAGTTTCTTTCATCTCCAAAAAAATGAAGTGACTATCATTTGTGGCCTTGATTCTTCACTAAAATGCATCTGAACAATTTGCAAGAATTTACACACACATACACACACTTTCTCTCTCTCACATGTGTATACAGAGAGAGAGAAAGGGAGAAGTAACTAAAGATTGTCCTTTATTTTTCCCCTAGGAAAGGAGAATTCTGCTAGAAAGGAAGTTGGCTTTGGAAAAGCAGCTGCTCCAACTCAAACCCAATGCTGCCCACAGCAAAAGGTATGCAAGAACCAGTCAAAACCAATTTCAGCCACTTTGAACCAGTTGAACTTGTCTGAGCTGGTCAAGACTAGCTTCAGCCAGTCAGAGCTGTCTTCAGCTGGTCAACACTGGTTTCACCCCACTTAAACCAGTCCCAGCCAGTTTAAATCAGCCAAAACCAGTTTCAGCCACTTTAAACCGGTCAAGACTTGTTTGAGCCAGACAGAAATGGTTTGTGCCAATCAGAACCGGATTCAGCTGGTTGGAACCGATTTCTGCCGGTTTAAACTAGTCTCAGCCAGTTGGAACTGGTCTGAGCTAGTCAACAGGTCACATCTGGTCTCCCCCAGTTTAAACCGGTCTAGTCAGCTTAAACTGGTCAGAACTGGTCTCAGTCAGCATAAACTGGTTTCAGCCAACTGGTCTGAGCTGATCAGAACTGGTTTCAGCCTGTCAGGTCTAGTCTCTGCCAGTTTGATCTGGAAAAAACTGGCTTTGGTCAGTTTGAACCAGTCAGAATTAGTCTGAGCTGGTCATGGCCGGTTTCAGCCAGTCAGAATCGCTTTTCAGCTGGTCAAAACCAGTTTCATCAGGCTTGAACTGGCTGGCACTTGTTTACACCAGTCAAAATTGTTTTCTGCCAGTTTGAACTGGTTTCAGCCAGTCAGAGATGGTCTCAACTGGTCAAATCTGGCCTCATCCAATTTAAACTGTCCAAAAGCATTTCAGCCAGTTTGAACCAGTCAGAACTTGTCCAAGTGGGTTAAGACTGGTTTCAGTTAGTCAGACTCAGTTTCATCCAGTCAGAATCCGTTTCAGCCATTTTAAACATGTTGGAACTGGATTCAGCCCTTTGAACCACCTGAACCGAACCCAACTGTAAACAAAAGTAAAACCAACTGAAAGTATCCTATTCGCTCCAAATAGATCAAAAAATTGCTCAGGAGTGCAAACCAGGTGAAACTGAAATGACTAAATTCTGGTCTGACATCTTAAAAGATCTATATCCAAAACAAAGTGAAATGTTTAGTGGCCCAAGGAACATTTGAGTTGAATTGATATTTTTGAGTTGAACTGATATTCTCATTTTAGTTAATTCCATCAGCTCTACAGAATGTGTTAATTGTTTGCCTTCTATTGTATATCTTGTTCGATTATGGGACCCTGAGCATCTCACCCACATGATCCATTGGTAGTGTCGTGTGTGTGTGTGTGTGCGTGTGCATGCATGCATGTAGAGCCTGCAGGCATGGCTATAAAAATAATCATATAAGAAATCAACATCTTTTTCTTATTTTTCTGTCCCACCTCCTTTTGCATTTCTAGTTGCCAGGATCTTCAGATGGAGATTGCCCTTCTCCAGGAGCAAATCTCTCATCTGCAGTTTGTGATTCATTCCCAACACCAGAACCTGCGCAGTGCCATCCAGGAGGTCAGCTTAATCAAGTGTGTTTCTCTGGTAGATGGTCTGTTTGCAGAGTGGAGACCAAACACATGTGGCTTGTCTGGGCTTAAAATCAATGAGGTTCTTCCCCTCACTGATTTTTATTTTTCCAATATTCTGATGCAATGTGGCCATTTCAAAACCCATCTTGTCTGTGAGTCAACACCTAGGATGCCCTTAGTAAAAATGTTTGGGAAATTCTGTTGAACTACTTTGTAAATGTTTCAGTGATTTTTTAAAAATGTGTTCTAAGCCAGATAATATTCACTATTCTTCAGAAGATTCGATAGAACAGCAAATCGGCTCCTTTTTTTTATTTATTTAAGATTTGTTTATTTATGCATACAGAACTGGAGTACAGACCAGAGGTGCAGGGCAGTGAGAGGATTCACCAGAGACAGAGTGGGGAGCAGAACAGGCAGATTGACGAAGTACACTGCTGAGGGGAGCAGTGGATTGGTCAGAAGAGGTCTGCCATGCCATGTGGGTCACCTCTCTGGCAGGGGATCTAATTCATGACTAGGGATTGAACTCATGCTGAGGCAGTTGCAGCTAGCTTCATAGTGATGCACTTTAACCCTTTAGTCCTTTGTGCCATCAGGGAGGGCCCCACTCAGCTCTTTTTGAGGAAGAAATGAGCTGTTTTCATCAGCTCATAAGCAGATGTTCTCTGGAGGGATGTTAGTACAGAGTGTAGCCTGGTCCTTCTTCTCTAGGAACATCTTGGTGGGTGAAGCAGAAGAGATGAGTGTAGTGGCCAGTTAGCTGTAGCTTGTACATTCATCCAATCTATTGTAGGGCATGCATTCATCTGATTTGGAGGGGTGATCTGTTTTTGTTTTAAAATAGGTACTTTATACCTTTTTTTACTACTTAATATTTGTTCTCAAAAAGAGCCATCCCACATAACTCAAATGTCTTTGTAACATGCATGGATGTTGCGATCGCTTAGCTGCAAGCTCACCACAAGGCTAGAGAACTGACTCACAATACTTGAGTGCCAGAAGGAAACTAGGGGGTAGCCCACACTGAGAAAACGAGGAGCACACTGGTTAAGTGAGCAAGTGGGCAGCATCAGAACTGACCTTCAAACCCATGAGTCCCATTTCTCCCTGTACCATTCTGCACTCATCCCTGTGTCCCCCATTTCATGTTACCTCTGGACTTTTTCTTTCAAAACAAAGTGGGCTCAGCTCCTACAGACTCAGGTTGACCAGATCTCTACCTCGGGGCTTTCGAAGCCCAAGCCACATGGAGCCCTGCCCACATCCACTGGCCTCTTTGTCCTCGGCATGAAAATGTGAGGTACCTGTGCCAAGGAAGGGGGACCAGGACTGCTTTCCACAGGATGTGCCCTGCTGAATTTGCCTGGCATGGGTTTTCCAAAGTTGAAAATATTTAACAGCACTGTTAGCCTGTCTCTGTGTCCTTAGCCTCAGGGGACTATTTGCCCCATAGTTTCTATAGCCTGCTGAGTCCACTAATGTTTTGGAATTTATTGTTTGTATTTGATGAACATTATTTGACCACAGAGACCTATGCAGTTTTGGACTTAAGTAACTCTTTCCTGTTGTCTGATGAGATTTTTCTGATTGTGTTTCTGAATTCTTAGATGGAAGGGTTAAAAAATAATTTAAAAGAACAAGATGAAAAAATTGAAAATCTGAAGGAGAAAGTCAACATACTTGAAGCCCAGGTAAGGAGCGAACCTGGTGTTTATTTCTGTGTGTGAGTGTGTGTTTTTCTTCATTGGAGTGTGCTTCTATGATCATTTGTCCACACAAGTGTCCAGTAATGGCTGGTTTGTTTGTAGCAAGAAACACAGTTTTTCTAGGTGGTCTTTTGGCACATGTTAATCAATAAAATATTTTATTATATATATATATATATGCATATATTTATTATTATTATTCTGCATAACTAATATACAATTAGAAAATATGGGTAAGGGAAATAGTGAGAAAACCATGTAAGCATACCACCTAGGGAATCACTCAGAACACTCCTGCTTATCTGTATTTCTGTGGGATTCTTTTTGTCTATATCTGTGTTTATATTTCTAAGTCAGATCTTACATATAACATCAGACAGTACCTATTTTACTGCATTTATAAACTTTATTTCACTTGCTTGTTAACATCATTAATCGTGTAATTAGTGATTGGCATGGGTGCTAAGTTTCAGTAAAACTGAACAATGTAGATATGAGCCCTGCACTCTGGAATTTTCTGTCTGGTGAGAAGATAGACATAGTAAATGAGCATGTAACTTGTAGTGTCATGGGTTGGTCCTCTATCTATCTATGTATCTATCTATCCATCCATCCATCCAGAACTGAGGTACAGGCCAGAGATGCAGGAGCAGCGAGAGGATTCACCAGAGGCAGAGTGGAGAGCAGAACAGGCAGATGTACTGAAATATACTTCTGAGGAGAGCAGTGGGCAGGTCAGGAGAGGTCTGCCATGCCCTGTGGGTCATTTCCTTGGCCAGGGATGGAACTTGCACAGAAGCAGCTGCACCAAACTTCAGAGTGCTGCACCTGAACCCGTTGTTCCACTAGGGAGGGCCCTTTTATTATTATTATTTTTTTAATTGACTTGGCAATCATTATACGACTATGTAATTTCAAAGTGACAACTTTATACCTTCATACTTCATTCTGCTTTTGTTCAAAACTAGTGTTTTGAGTGGTTAATATTTATTATGTTTTATAAGTGATAAAACTGAAATTTAAAGTGGCTAAGAAATTTATTAAAGAAGCACTCAACTTAATTTAATCTTTTTGACTTTGAACTAGTTCTCCCTCCCAAAATATCTACTTATCTGGGTGAACAAATGTAGAGAGAGAGAGAGTGTGTGTGTGTGTGTGTATACAGTATATATTTAGAAATGAATACTTATTCTATTGAGTTTGCATCACCATTTATATTAATTTTAGACATTATAGCTACTATCTTAAAATGTTTCTTATTTTCTAGCTTTTCTAGTCATGGTGGTAAATGTCTTTCTTCTTCTATGATATTCTTTCTGTCCTAGCAGTTTTTTTTTTTACTTTCTCATCTTACTCTGCAACTCATTTACTCATTAGCTCCTTGTCTGGGGATCGAATTCATGCTGCACTGGTTGCCAGTAACTTGATAGTGTTGAAGCTTTAACTCATGCACCATTAGGAAACCCAAATTTATTTATTCTTACTTCTACTTTTGCATCTCTTTCACCTTAATTTCCAGCTCCATGAATTCCTAGCTCCTTCACTTATAACCTGTTCATGTAAATGCATCTTCAGAAATTACTCTACTTTCTAAAATTTGAGGATTATTCCACTTTATATAATCACCATCATATCTAAAATTGAATCCAGTTCCAAGAGTGTACTGATAGAAGATTAAGTATGCAAAAAATGAGGGTCATTTGGAAAACTGTGTCAATAAAATCTCCTTGGATAGAGTAATAATAATGGTAGCTATATTCTGTCAGTGGTTTGTAGTTTTGTAAACTAATGATATGATAAAACTCATGCATGGAGCTGTTTTAATGAAATGAAAAGCTACAAAAGCCCATGAATCAAGAATAAATACTTAAACCTGGCAGGTGAACTAAATCAATGTGGAATTTGAAATAAATTCAAATAAAGACAGTCTAACATGACAAATCGTATGCTTTTGTACTGTTTGGTACTTGATGACTTTAGAAATGAATAGCTTATTAAAAAAAAAATCCAAATAGAATATGTAATTGTCCAGCCACAGAATATTTTTATTCTAATGTTCATTTTCATCATGATAATTGTGTTTCAAATTGCTTTCTAGCTTGAAAAGTACAGTAGAGGGAAGAGTTTTCCTCCATCACATACTTGACCTATGATAGGTGCCTACACTTGCTTGGAGTATATATTAGAATTAACTTCTTTATACAAAGAATATCCTCATCAGTTTATCAGATTTGAAGTAATTTTCCTGAGTGAGACTTAAGTGCTTAGCTCTTGAAATATCACAGTGATATAATTGGGGTGTGAAGACTTCTGCTCCATCTTTTAAGCATTATTCACTATAGATGTTGAGGGATGAGGCATTATTCTGTGTATTAATGACCTGCGCATTAGAGTCACCTGTGCAGTTCTGCAACCTTCTGAATCCCAGTTGCAAACAATTAGACAGGCTCCCTAGGGGTGGACTCAGTCTCCCAAAGATTTCAGTCTCCCCAGAGATTTACAAAATACAACCAACATGCAAAACTATTACTTCAGTTCAGTGGTTCTCAACTTGAGCAGCCAATGGAATCACCTGGTAAGCTTCTTAAACTACATCACTTGGGGCCCTCTCTGGTGGTCCAAGGGGAAAGGATGCAGCACTGCAAACTGGCCACAGGCCTTTCAGTGTGAGTTGAATCCCCAGCCCCGGAGGTGACCACATAGCACAACAGACCTCTCCTGACCCGCCCGCTGCTTCCCTCAGCAGTGTACTTTGTCCATCAGCCTGTTCTGCTCCCCACTCTGTCTCTCGTGAATCCTCTCACTGCCCATGTACCTCTGGCCTGTACCCCAGTTCTGTATGCATAAATAAATAAATCTTAAAAAACAAAAACAAAAACATGTCACCTGACACTGATTCTGGAAGTTGGGCTGGGGACTGAAGATTTTTCACTCTAATAACTTCCCAGGTTCTTTTGGTATTGCTGATCCCACTATCACACTTTGTCTAAATCGTTATCTAAATCTCTGTTCCTCCCTTCTTTTCCGCCTAGTCTATCTTCAGGTTCAGGTGTTAGCTCCTAGTGTATAAAATTTCACATTTATTTTAATCATGCTGACACCTATTTGTACTCTTTTGTAGTTACTAATTACCTATTGCATCATGGCCTCTCTTGAATTGTTTTCATTTTATCTACTTATTAATTAAAAATATTTTGATGTTCACATTTGCTTTATCATCTTTACACTAAAACTGAAGCGCATTCTTATGCTTATTCAGATTCCCTTTGTCCCTAAAATGGTGTTGTTGGGTGCGGAAGACATTTCTCCCATCCATTTCTGAGTTTTTCTAAGTTTGGACAGATAAATTGATATCAGACATGAACAAGTTGATGACAATTTGTTTATCAGACATTAGTAAGAGAAAAAGCTTAAATTTAAAAACATGCCTATGATGGGGGAAGGAATGCAGGGGAGGCATCACAAGACTGAGTCACACAAAGGGGACAGACAGAAGGGGCTAGTGCAGCAGTTGACATAGCCAGAAAATCAAGGTCCTCAGGCGCCAAAGCCCAGGATTTGTCAGGATGTGGGGATGTCTGCAGGAGATCTCAGCAGATAACAGACTGTGGGGGCTGGGTCTGAAGCTCAGACCCAAAAGGTAAAAGATAAGGACTTGGAGATGAAGCTCTCTAGGGAATGTCCGGGCCTTTCAGATTCTATTCAAAGTCAACAAACCCAGGCTCTCAGGAGTGAGCCTCTCCCAGGGAGAGGCTGTCTGTATCAGGGCAGCCGCTCTTCTGCCCACCTGTGCCTGTGCAAGTGTTTCTCCCCACCCGCTCTCTCCCTCTGTGGGCAGCAGCCTCCTGCCTGCCGGTGACCTGTACCGTGCCAGGACTTCTCTGCACTGACCTCCCTCAGGGGAGGCCGCTCTCCTAAGGCCGCCTGCCTGCAAGCATGCAGGTCTCTCTCTGCAAACCTATCCCTTTGGGGGCAGCTCTTCTTGCCTGCTTTTGCCTATGCAAGTGTCTTTTCCTCTCCTGTTTATTTCTAGCAAACTTACTCTTAAAATATAACGGAGTCTCTGTCCCGTGAAGAATCTCACCATGTGCCCCTGAAAGAGGAGCTCTGATGAAACCTTTCCAGAGTGAACCCAGGGACCCGGAACTCCAAAAACGACATCACATATGGAGAATTCATAATACATGGCTGTACTTCTACAATATAATGTAGTGTAATGGGGATACTTATCCTGTGTTTAGGGATAGAAGTGTCAAGGAGCAGGGGGTGGAGACTACACATGACAGGCTAGGAGAAGGGTCTTCCTTACTCTGACCATAAAGATAGAATCACTTAGATAAGGACAACAAGGTCCTGATAAGCCTTCAACCAGATAAGGCCCCCTGAAACTACATTCTTCTAGGACCCAAAAGCAGAAAGCTGGGATTCTTTATCTGACTAGAAAAAAAGGTGGATCTTTAGAATGTGTTGATCTTTGTTGTTCAGGGGGGAGTTATATAGGCAAGACAGAAGCTTCTCCTCAGCCTTAAGGGGTTTCATTGTTCTTTAAAAAAAAAAAAAAAAATCTCTGTAGAGAGAGAGAGGCATCTTCAGTACAAAGTTCTGAGTCTTGAAGTGGTCTGACCAGACATCTGTCAGAGACAGATGGCTGAGGTGTGTATTTGTAAGGCTGGAATTGCTGATTTCCTGACAGTTTGCTTTCTTCTTTTTAATATTTATCTCTCTATGTCAAATCAAATAGATTGTAAATGTTAAGAGGGATGGAATAGTTCCTTGCATTTCTCTTTACTTCCTGCACAGCTAAGGACAAGCATCTTCAATAACTACCAAATACTGAATGAGTCAAGCAATGACGCATTTCTGGAATCCCTTCAGAAATCACTGACTTTCTGTATTTCCTGGGGCTCATCATTTACTTATTTGTAAGCTAAAGAGCCTGGACTAATTCTTTTTAATCACAGAAAAATATTTTGCAGTTGAAATGGCTTGGGGGTCAAATAGACCTGCACAAAGCCTGCATGTTCTGTCCTAAAGTGGCAAGTTATCTGAGGCACATTACCTGATGAATTTGAGTTTCATCAGGCTTGTTTCTTTGATATGCAAAGCAATAAAAGTTACTCTGTAGAACTGTGTTCATAGCAAAGAGAAGAATATATGGAAAGCACCTGGCCAAAGTCTTGACATTTGCTAGGCATTCGTGATTAACTCTCTTGCTTTCGTTAATATTCTGGAGCTTTTTTTCTCAAAACCATGCATTTTGCTGTTGGTTTGCTTCAAACCTTCAGGTGGGCTTTACAGAAATACCTTTTAAACTTCAATGATATGATTCTCTCAGTCCTCAGTTTTCTAAAAGGGGGTGGAGCTGGTGTGTCATTCTTTAATGCCACAATTTCACCCACCACCCTCCCATTGCCTCCTTTCCATCTCAGAACTGTTCATGATGGTGTCCCCTTTAAAGACCTCTGGTTTAATGAGCCCTGGCCTGCTAAGGCAACCTACTGGCAACTCAAACTTAAATGAGGTACTCTTCTGATTAAGTCTCTTTTTCCAGATCTGTGAGATGAAATTGTTTGGCTTGTCTAGGTTGTAGAGAAAATATTGCTCTTGGACTGAGAAGCTTTGACCTTGAACTCTGCGATGAACAAGACATTGGGCAGTGAAACTCTTTGGACCTCAGTTTGTAGTTACAAAAATAATATTTGAATTGGAAAATTATAACCACTGTCTTTAAGTCTTAACTTGGTTAGGGGCACGAAGCTGAGTATTTTGTATATTTTTACCTCATTTCAGAACTACGAAGGTGAGCTTAAGATTGTATCGATTATACAGATGAGAAAATTAGGGACAGAGACCTTTAACTTGTATGAGGTCACTTAGCTAGTCCATGGCTAGGCTGTTACTAGCATTATCTCCCAGGATTGGAGATCCTGGATTTCCAGATTCCAAATATTATACTACAATTTCCAACAATTCATACACAGCAGCAGGACACAGACCATTGGCCATTTGTATAAAGATGAAGAAGCTAAGGATTTAATGAGAAAGTTGAGGCTAAAAATGCCAGGAAGCACAAGGTGAAGAACAGATGATGCTATTTATATGAAATTTATAATCAAGAGATTGCAAAAGAATGACAAACATATAATCACAATCACGAGTATCTTTAAGAAGATTCTTTAGTAAAGTTCTCATATTATAAACCAAATATATACAGTATAAAATATTGTAAAACCAAATAGATAACTCAGCTCTTGAATTTCAGAGACTAAAGAAGAATATTTAATTCCTTGGAAAATTATGCAATTTTCCAGTTATGTTTATCGTTTCAGAGATGATAGTCAGAGGTTCTCAACTGACCATATTCTGTGTTCCAAAAGACTAGATCCATTGACTTATTGCCAAGGAGTGATGTCAGAGCTGATCAGAAGCATTAAGCGGTGCCCTTTCACATGTTACTGTGTAATCTGTGACCACTGCACTTTTCTTTTTCACCGTTAGAACAAAGAACTAAAAACCAAGGTGGCACTTTGGTCTGAATCCCCTAAGACAACAGTGTCTAAGGCTGTCCCTACAAGGTAAGGTGATTCTTGTCCCATCCTCTGCCTACGTGACCTCTATTGAACTTTCATGAATGTTGACACTGGAGAGGATTCCCATCTATTAATACCTATACCATGTTTACCATCTGTCTCCCACTTCCATGAGAATAGGAGCTATTTTAATCTTGTCCACCTGAATCATCGAAGCCTAACATGTAAAGACTTACTGAGTAATAAGTCAATGAAAAAATGTAGATATTTTCCTTCTCCTGTATGGTAAAAAAAAAAGGTCTGATCTTGGCTTCCCACTTCCTTCAAACATCACAGCTCATCTTCTTTGTCATCTTTGTTGCTCTATTGTTCATAGTTTCTGTGCCATTAGTGGAGATTTTAAGTATAAATTTCTTGTGTTTATTTCAATTTCTAGATATAGTTTTCAAATAGTTTGTAAATGTTAACAGGGCAGTAATGGGCCCTTGCATTTCCCTTTATTTCCAGTGTTGCTAAGAAAAGCGTATTTTTTTAAGATTTTTATTTATTTAGGCATTGAAGATCTGGGAAATAGATGCAATATTTGTGGGGTGAGAGGATTCAAAGAGAGAGTGGGGAGAACAGGTGAACCCACTGAAATACACTGCTGAGGGGAGCAGAGGGCAAGACAGGAGAGGCTTACTTTTACGTGGGATAGCTCCCTCTCTCGAGATTGAACGCAGGCCACAGCTATGATAGACAGCATTGAGATTTAACCCCAGTGCTGCTAGGGAGGTCCACTAAGCCCAAGTGTTTTGATTAACTACATAATTATGAATGAAACAAACCACAATAATGAGTTACCAAAGCAATGGAAATAAGCATTAAAGTCATCACCGTCGCTATGTAATGTTAAAATCTAAAGTGATAAGTTAAATATATATATACATAAAGACTGGGTGCCACTCTCATTTCCATAATATTCAGAAACTATCACTTAAAAGAAGTATATGAGTCATTTCAGAAATGATTAAAAACTTCCTGTCTTAGCTTTTAAATTTCCCTGGCTTGTCCCTCTAGAACCAAAGCATCTTTTCTGAAGTTCCTTGGCCAGGTTGAGGGAGAGAATCAGCTCCCAGTGATTAGCACTCATCTAGGAATGCAGAATCAGCTTCCTCTCAAACTCCCTGCAACAGTGTTCACTTTGCAATGAGTGTTCACTTTGCAGTGATATCTGTAATTAGGGACAAGAGCTGAAACAAATGAATAAAGTCTTCTATAATCTTTTAGCTTCTAGATACTAAGTTAACAAACATTGAGCTACCAACCCTGTGATTTCTAATAGAGAAAAGAGGTTAAGCTCCAGAAGTATTAGAGGAGGAAGTGAAATCTCCACTTATAGGAACCTCAAGAGAAGTGAAGCCACTTCATAAGGAAAGAGGTCGAGGTTTTGGAATAGAAGGACAAACATGACTTTGTAGGCGACGGGAGGTGGCCAGATACCACGTCCCTTGGTAATAAGACATCTTGGCCATGCTCAGCTGGGGATAATATAGCCAGAAGGAGGCAGTGGGGAGCTGCTGCTTCATGATGTTGCTACTCTGATATTGAAGTCTGGGACTGGCTGATTCAGAGGAGATGTGTTTGAGAAGATGACCCTGCATCTAATTCTCTAGCTGCAGTGAATAGCTTAAGATCTTTTGGTTTTAAGGATTTTTTTTTTTTCACTTTATGACTTAGGCAAGATCAAATTGAGAACATCTGTACTTGAAGTAAGGAAGCTGGACTGGAAATCAATCCTTTGTTTTGTGATTGTTGATAGACATGTCAGTGTTAGTGATATCATGGTGGGGTTCACTCTGTAACTTTATTTATCATTAATAAACTTGTAACTTTATTTATCATTAGATTTACTTATTTATTTTCTTACATCACTGTTCATTTTTGTATAGTCCTTGACTTCTTATACAGTCTTGACATTTTGTAGTCTTGACTTCTTGACTTTGTACAGTCCCTCGGGTGTCAGGCCTGTTTTTCTCAAGCCACCACAACACCCACAATCCATCACCATAGTCCCTTGTGCTCAGCCCTCCCATTTTGTTACAGTTTGGTAACTCTTAAAATAAAATTTCTATGCTTGGCTGACAATACTACATAAGCTTCAGAACAGCTGGACATCTCCATACATGTATTCACCACACCCACTATCTCAGTTCTAGTGCCATAAACTGGATTCACCAATATGCAAGGGAACTGTAACTCTGGGGGGGGGGGTATGGGAGTAGGGAAGTAACATTAAGGCAGAAAACATTCACATCCACCTAAAAATTAAACTTGACAGATCTCTCAAATAAAATATAGTTCTCTCTTACCTTGCAGTAGGCAGAAAACAAACCAGGCTGTGCTCCTGCAGCACTAGTGCATACGGATATGTTCTCAACACCGGAGGGGTGGTGTGTTGTTGATCAGGAGTTGTGAGACAGCAGTGACAAGATGCACATGTTCATCTGTATTGCTATGCGTGCGTGTGTGTGTGTACGCACACATATGTATGTACACACACACATAGTTTTAAATACTAGATTCACACAGTGAGGGGAGGCGTTCAGGCTTTGAGAAAGCACAGAACTTAAGCATCACAAGGAGAACTGGATTTCTGCTTTTCTATCTCCAAGTCACTGAATAGAACGGCACCCTCAGGCCCTAACACTCTCATTTCCCCTCACTCTTCCTCACTCTTGTCCCACTAGGCTACATGAATTTGCCTGAGGTACATGATTCTACCATGTGATTCTATTGTCTCTTGGAAAATTAGAAACAGTCAATTCATCACCACCCATCACATCAAAGCAGTTAGTTCAGACTAGGTGGTGGAGTGGTAGTGAAGGTAATGATGGTGGTGCAGGTGATGAAGGTAGTGAAGGTAATGATGGTGCAGCAAGGAGAGCATTCAAGTCTCAGGTGCATGATTCTGATAATTGTATGGTCTTTTCTATAGTGAGTTGAAGACTGACGGCACGTCCCCCTATTTGATGATGACTAGGCTATGGAAATGAACTGGCTGACTGAAGATCTGAATGAGAAAGATCATTGTGTGGGTCTCATGTACTCCTTGAACCATAGCCTAGATTCACATGTCAAGATGGCTCAGTGCCTGTATTTAAGGAGTTTATGACACTTAAATAACTTTGCAAGAAGATGATATTCCAGGAAATCAAGCAATTGTATTTATAAGGGAAGGAGTTATATTTTCCAAATTACTAAATGGTAGAAGAAAACTGGAGCTTTCCCATGATGTAGTATGAATTTTACTCTAAACTTTAAATATCTGAATTTTGGGAGAAGGTTTTGTTGAATGTCAACTTTGAACTATTGATATTTATTAAAAAAGAGAATGTATATGAATGTGTATGAATGTGTTGAACTTTGGATAATGAAAAATATCTTACAATAATCTGAGGTCACTTTTGACACACCGTTAGCGAGAGAGCAATTCTCTACTGAATTATGGGTAGAAGAAGATACTTTCTGTGATAATTCCAATTAGCTAAGAGATATTCTCTACTGAGTTTTTGGGTAGAAGATTCTTTTTGTGATGACTCCCCAACCCAGACAACTCTACAAGTTGAGAACATGGCTGCCTCATGACAACTGAGAATCAGAACAACTGTTGTTCTGGGGTTGATTGAAGTTTTCAAGTAATAATTTACCATTTTAGTAGTGAAACAAAGCTCTGTAGAGGCTACAACAGGCCTATAAGCATCCAAAGCACAGTGGCCAACAGAGGACAGGTGTGTTCTTCAGCCACATGCATAATTGCAAACCACTCAGACTCAGGGAACAACAATCATGGGGCTTATTTAACAACAGGAAAAATAAAGAGTTTTAAGGCCACAAATGACCAGCTGTCTCACAAATAGTGTCCAGTGTCCAAAAGTCCCAAACAAAAAGGCTCTCATCCATGATGGCACTGTTCCATCAACGAGGGCCCGCAGCTCATGGTACATGGCAAGCAGGGGCCAGGGCCCAACGCACCTCAGCTGGAGGTGCTCATAGGCAGGCTACTGAGAACACGCTGCAGCAGTCCACAGCCCCAGTTTGAAGGTTGGACCAGTAAGTCTTATTTGTATGTCTACTTATTTAGCAGCTATTGCTACTGACACTGGAGAACTACCCTTGGTGCTCGGATGTCTGGACCCAGAAGCTGCTTGCATGCTTTGCAAGTGGCAACAGGTGACGGACATTTCACTGTGCACCACTAGCGGCCTCACTAGGCTCAGGCAACAGTCAGTGATGGTAAACAGCGGGCAGCCGCTTCAGGGGTGCGAGGAGGACCAATGAGCCAGTTCCAGTGCTTTGGCTCCCTCTAGCTGCAGACAGTAGAGAGGCCCATGAATTTTGGTGCCTGGATTGTCCAATGGACACATCAGGTGCAAGCTGTGAGCTGATTGGTAAATGGTCCACTCAGTCATAGTATAGCCGGGACTGAAGCCAAAAGTTGTTACAGGTGGCGCCCTCTGGAGGACGTTGCTAGTGAGGGTAAATAAACCAGGGGAAAAACAAAGTATCAGTGAAGGTGGGAGGGGAGAGTGAGAAAGGAAGAAAGAGGAAGTGATGAAGGAAGGAAGATAATTATAGTAATTACAATTTGAGGGAATTTTGAGTTTTGGTGGGCTGAGACCCGAATAATTAAAGTGCTATTATTTACAAGTCAAAGGAGAGGTAAGAAATATTCAAAGTGAAGAATATGAATTTATCACTTTTTTAGGTCCTAGTCACTGGAATTTGGAAAGGAAAATAAAACTTTGTTTTTGTAGCTCGAATAATTGTTGACAGAGATAGACAAATATATCAATGGCTGGAAAGGAGATTCCATAACTAGACTCATATGTGATTGATTTTTTTATTTATTTGCCAAGACTACCCAGCGAGAAAGAAAAGTCTCCTAAATGATACTGGAAATACTTGATAGTTATAGGTGGGGGTGAGGGGGGGAATGAGCGCCAAAAATCCTTACCTCAAAATATACAATAATTATCCTAAAATGTACAATATGTCTAAATGTAAACTAAACTGTAAAATATATCAGAGAAAACAGATTGTCTTCTCAGTATAAAAGTAGCAGAATTCCGGGGTCTTCCTGGTGGTGCAACGGGTTAAAACACCACGTTTTACGAAGCTCTCTGAAGCCACTGCAGCAGTTTAATCATCCGCCAGGGAGCTGACCTCTCCTGACCCACCAGCTGCTCTCCTCAGCAGTGTACTTCAGTATATCTGCTTGTTCTGCTCCTCTCTCTGGTGAATCCTCTCACTCACCACACCTCTGGCCTGTACCCCAGCTCAGTAAGCATAAATAAATAAATCTTAAAAAAAAAGTAGCACAATTCCTAAATCGTATAAAATGAGCACAAACCTTAAAAAATTCATAAATCAAATGTTAAAAATTAAAATATTTTGCTCTTTGAAATACATCACTAAAATACAAAAATGAGCTCTAAGATGAGGCAAAATATTCACAGCACATAAGATTTATATGCAGAATATAAAAGGAAGATGTAAAATGTAAGGAAAAAATGCCCAACAGTGATAAAAATGAAGTCATTTCATAAAGATATTCAAGTTACAAATACATATATAGACATATAATAATACATTGTTATAAAGAAATGAAAATTAAAACCAGTAAGAAATATCTCCAGGACCCTCCCTGATGGCACAATGGATTAAAGCATTGCACTCTGAAGCTATCACAGACACTGCAGCATGACTTTGGTCCCTGGCCAGGGAGCTGATTAACATGGCCTGGCAGACCTCTCCTGACCTGCCCACTGCTTCCCTCAGCAGTGCATTTCAGTACATCTGCCTGTTCTGCTCCCCACTCTATCTCTGGTGAATCCTCTCATTCTCTGCATCTCTGGTCTGTACCCCAGTTCTGCATGCATCAATAAAAAAATCTTAAAAAAAAAAAGAAAAGACATATCTCCAAACATTTATTTAAACAGCTAAATTTAATAAAACAAAACTAGGAGTCTACCCAAAGCATACACACTCACACAAGCCACTAATTTCAAAAGAAACCTGTGCTTCTATGTTATTGCAACGCTATTTACAGTAGCCAACATATAAAAGCAACCTAAATGCTTCAAACCAGATGACTGAATCAAGAAGATGTGGTTTATATGCAAAATGGAGTACAACTCAGTGATCAAGAAAGGAACTCATTCCATTTGCAGCCACATGGATAGAGCTGGATTATGCTCAGTGAGGTCAGTCAAGGAAAAAGGTAAATATCACGTGGCTTCTGGTTCACTTATATGCAGACTATAGAGAAGCCAAAGAGTCAGGGGGGAAAAAAGGCAAAACTTAGAGCTGAGGCATACAGCAGGGGATGGAAGTGGGAGGGAGCATCAAAAAGGGGAACGACTAGCATGGGGAGTGGGGGTCATGGATCATGGGGTGCCGTGGGGGGAGAGATCAGTCCATGAACTTTCATAGGCTCTTTATTTGCACAAGCCTCGAGCTAAGAACAAAACAAATATACAGGAACACATGAAGAAGTGAGTAAAGTATGTCATCCATACACTGGAATACAACTCAATAATAAAAAGAAAACCAGCCACAAAGAAATACTACTGTAATGGAGAGATCTCAATTTCTTTAAATTTAGTGACAGGAGCCTGAAAGTAAAAAAAAAGAAATGATGCCATAGTGACAAAGAGCTAGTCAGTATTTGCTGGGGACAGCGAGGTGTCCTGAATAGTATTCCTTCTTTTCATCTCTTAAAAAAAAATTATTTATGCTTAGAGAACTGGGTACAGACCAGAGTTTTGTGGGGGTGAGAGGATTTACCAGAGACTGAGTGGGGAGTAGAACAGGCAGACTGATGAGGTACACTGCTGAGATGAGCAGTGGACAAGACAGGCGAGGCCTGCAGTGCCAGGTGGGTCACTTCCCTGGCTTGGGATTGAACTCATGCAGAAGCTAGTAGATTCGCAGTCCCATGCCTTAAACCATTGCACCCTCATTCCTTTCATCTTTAGACAAAATATTTATTGAGCGCACTACAGCAGTGGCTGAGGGGGTTTACATGGGCATGGTATCACTAAAAATTCTGTGTAAACATGGGGAAATATCCTTAACGAGTTACCTTGAATTATTTGAGCTGAACCCAGGGAACAAAAGACTGACTACAGGAAACAGCACTATTGCTACTCGGAGAAAAGTAGAGAGGATGATATCAAGGATTTCTTTACTTGCAGTAGGAGAGTTGTCTACGTTTAAAATTAAAAGCTCGGCCCTCCCTGGTGGCACAGCGGGTTAAAGCACAACACTGAGAATCTAAAGCCGCTTCTGCATGAGTTCAATTCCCGCCTGCCCCGGAGGAGACCACATGGCGTGGCAGACCTCTCCTGACCCGCCCGCTGCTCCCCTCAGCAGTGTACTTCGTTGATCTGCCTGTTCTGTTCCCCACTCTGTCTCTGGTGAAGCCTCTCACCGTCCCTGAGCCTCTGGCCTGTACCCCAGTTCTGTATGCACAAATAAATAAATCTTTAAAAAAAAAAAATAAAATTAAAAGCTCATCTTAGCAAAGGCTATCTCAGTAACCTGGAGGGCGAGCAAGTTTAGAAATGGCAATATTTGCAAATGAGCATTTTAAAAAAAATAATTATTCATACAGAACTGGGGTACAGGCCAGAGGTACAGGGGTGGTGAGAGGATTCACCAGAGACAGAGCGGGGAGCAGAGCAGGCCAACTGTCGAGGTACACTGCTGAGGGGAGCAGTGGGCAGGTCAGGAGGGGTCTGCTGCACCATGTGGGTCACCTCCTGGGCAGGGATCGAATTCATTCTGCAGTGGCTTTGATTTCTTAATGCTGGGCTTTAACCCGCTGCGCCACCAGGAAGGGCCCCTCAAATGAGCATTTTTAAAGGACATTGTATAGTTGTGGCCATGAAATAGCCTTAAACTTTGAATCCTCTTAACGCCGCCGCCCCCACCTCTAGCTTACACCGCTGTTCTTGTATGCATAAATAAATAAAATAAATCTTTAAAAAAAATTTGGTTCCCTCACCAGCATGTGACTAAGGGCTTACCACCACCTATCTCTTCATTTTGTTATGGGGAAGAAATAAGTTACAATATGTGAAGCTACTCATGTTCCATGTTCCATGTTAATAGCTCATTTTAATAAATATATTAACAAAAGTATTAGAAAATGTTCCTTGCAAATCCCAGTTATTAAACAATAACTGAGAAAGCCTCTTGATTGAACCCAGATCATTTCTTAGTCCTAGTTTCTATTGGAGACCATTTTTCATGCAATACAAATTCTGTATTGATACCATTTCTATGCCCTTCACTCACCATATACTCAATTCAACACAGGAAGAAGGTTTCTTTGATAACAGAATATAGTTGATAAAAATGCATTTTTATTGGAAAAGTATGCAGAAACAATCACTAAATACAGTTTTTAGCCATAGTATTCAAACCCAAACACCACAAAATTGCTGGATGCTATGACTTTTGAAACCAGTAGAACTTTGGTACAATAAAATAATGACCTAACAGTGTTTGCCAGGCATTTCAGTCTATTCAGGGGCCTATAGAACAGGAACTCCATGTTTGAAGTTTTAAGTTACGTTCATAGCACTAGACAAAACAGAGATCTGTGTAGATGACAGACAAAACAATCAAGCATGCTTAGCCTAGAAACAAGGATAATATCACTTAATGGTAGACTGCTGGGATACAATGAAGCACTTCAGTGTCAGAATACTGCCTACCTTTGACACATAAACAGAATAACTTTTCTTAAATAATTTCAGATCTTTTACAAGGCCATGGTTACAGCCCTGCATGTACAAATAGAATTTTGACCAAGTTGTAATAGACTGCCTAACATGTAATTAGATTCCTCGAAATACAAGGCAACATACAAGTGAAATAGAACTCATTTTTTCTCAGTAACTTGAAATATATTGAGCATTTTCAACCAATCACAATGACCTCAAGTTGACTACTGTTTAGATCTTCAAATACCTCTATTAGCATGAGCTTTAAATTAGCACTGTGCTTTTTATTACTTAGCTTGTGAGAGTAGTGTGTCTATTTATGAACTGGAATATATCACTGACAAACCAATTTCTTGTGCATGTTCTTTGAGCCAGGCATGATCCTCTAAGGTGTGTTATCAACAGGGATGTTTTCCAGGGGGGTTATGAGTTCCCTGTGAGAGGCCACAAATTTAATGGTACATCTAAATTGCTCTTTTTACAGTTTTAGGCTTCTTCTCAAAAGACATTTGCAAAAATTAACCTAGAGAATGAAAGAATATGGATAAGTGTATGTTCTTACTTTGCAAGGACAGACAATATTTATGTGCCAGCAGACATAAGAATGGGCGCTGGTTAAATAAGGGGACCATTAGGTTAAGGATAGACATTCTGGCTCCCATAGAATTTGCAGATGATTCTGGAAGATTGTCACTGGGGGATATTAACTACTACTTTCATGACCTGTTGGAAGGAAAAAAACTAGAACAAATGTAAATGATTCTATTCAAAGATGACTCCTTTGTCTAGTCCCCACCCCCTCCCCCATGAGTGGTCTATTGTTCTTTTCATATGTGAATTTAGAAGATATCTCAACAATAGAATGTTGGTAAAAAGAACTCTGCAGAAAAATCTTGGAGATGTTACTCCTTGAAAAATTAAAGAGGAATTTACAAGAAAATTTAATTTAATGGAATAAACAAAATGTTTCTGAGCTTCTAAAATTTTGACACCAATAATTAAATATTTGGTGTTCAATTTTTTTACCACCTTAATTTTAAGGGCAGAAACCTCTACCTTGTAGATAAATATTTACTATGGACCTAGTTAGAAAAATGTTTTCTGTTACGCATTCTTTTCTTTCTTTTCATACTAAGAATCTGCCTTTTCCATATTCCGGAGGACATTTAAGAACTCTATTTAGCCAAATTTTAACTCTTATTTTTCTTTGTAATTTTTGCTCAACAATGTCTTCATGGTTGAGTTTCCACCCCAAATTCCAAGGTAGTAAGTTTATAAAATTCCCTATTTATCCAACAACAGTTTTTCTCAGATTTACTTTTTCAAATTTTATATTTAAGTGGGTTTATAAAGCTTTGAGATAACACTCATCGCACGTAATACTTTATATCTATTTCCATATTTAAAAACTTAGCAGTATCCCCAGAAATCAGTCTATACCCACTCAAAGATTAAGAAAAAGTATATATAACTTCTGGTGAATTTTTAGACAACCTTTTCAAAATATACAGTATCTCGGCATATTTTAAAGTAATTGTTTTCCCTAGACATGCAATTATACCAGACATCTTTTAATTCTTTGTAACATGGTAGTCATTGGTGAAAGACAACTTTTCTATCAATTTGGCTGTCAGCTTGTAGACCTTCCACTGAAAAAGTATTTAAGGAAAACAGAAATTTTGGTATTATTCCTGACAGCTTGGGTTTTAGACTCTAACTCCAAACAAAATACTTTACAATGAAAAATTTCCCTCAAAGTATCAGTGTGATATGCAATAAAGAAAGCAGATGGGCCCTTAAAAAAAAAAAAAAAAAGCAACAGAACAATAAACAATCTTCTTTATGGACGTAAGGTTCTAGTTTGCAAACCTAGTGAGTCATTGAATCTATACACGTAATGCTTTTCTTTCTAATTGTGATCCTTTCTCATTGTCCCATCACCAAATTTGTTGATTCCAGGGAACCCATCTACAGTTTAAGGAAATTTTGGCTTTTTTTAAAAAAAAATGCAGTCATATCTTTCTTTAGGTCAAGCTCTTCTCTCTATAATGTAAAGAGTTCACCCAGCTCATCCTACTAGTAGAGTTGGCAAAGAATAACTTGTACTAAAAACAACACAAAAAGACCTCTGATACATAGAACAGCCCATGTGGCTTTAAAAAACTAAAACAAAACAAGTAAGCTACTTACTTTAGAAAATGCTGGTTTTGATTTTTTTTTTTTTTTTTTTTTTGCTCATAGTATGAAATTGATAGTAAGTTGGCTGATTGATGACTTGCAAGAGTTTTAAAACCCCTTATCTGGAGACCCACATGCTCAATTCCCAGAATTTAGCATTCTCTCTGCCAATACATGACTTGTTACCCTCATGATATGAAGATAAACATTGTGGTCTCTTGTCAATATTGATATATTTTTAAAGATTTTTTTCTTACATATATATTTTACATTAAAAGGTCACCTTGTATCTAATCACAGTTAAGTGTTTCAAATAATGCCCATTCCATGAAGTGAGTTAGGAGACCAGGAAATGGTCTCCTTTGCTGGAGACACCAAAAGACCTTAGCTGAGGTGGCTTCTTTGCAAAACTTTCCTATAATGTGACAATCTAGGAAACAAACTATGTTTGGTGATCAGTTTGGTCACAGAAGTAGCTGAGGCACCATGTTGGAGCAATGTAAACATTAAACCAGTGTAAACACTCCAGAAATAGTTAAACGTTCAGAAAGGAATTTCCTGTACATTTTAAGTATTTCTCCAAATAAATATTTTTAGAGAAATAACTATTTTTCCAAAATACAACAGTGTTTACTAGAGCATTTGGGAGGTTATGAGTTACAGGGCATATCTTGGTTAAAAACCTGCTATTGTTCATTAAAGGGGAATCTGCAATTCTTTATAATGATTATAAAGTGAATTACACAGAAAAATGAATTCTGAAAAAGGAGAGAGGGAATTTCCAGTGATGGTTACATATAATTTGGGTCAAAGATCAAGCCTGCCTGGGGAAAAATGTTTTTTAGATCAAATATTTATTCATCAGTAGATTTTTTTTTCCCCTAGAGGTATCATTAGTGTCAGGAAAGCTGCAAAGAAAAAAATGTCAATGAGAAACACAGTTTTAAACTTCTTGTCTGTTTTAAACTTTATTCTTCTTGAGACCATTAGCATTATTTTTATAGGCATTTTCTGTAGTTGTGAGCATCAATCCCCTCTGCTTCATGCCACATGGTCCAATAACAATCTTCACATAGGCCCTGAATAAATGCTGGTTAGGGAACTGACAATGACAGAATCTTGGCATCAATCAATCACATAACTGGAAAATGAACAGAAACGAAAACAATATCCAATATAGAATACCTTTAGGATTCTATAAATGCCAGCATTCGCGGCTATGGAGATGCAGGGAACACCAACATGTGAATCTATAGAAACTGATGTAATGGTTATCAATGTTCACCAGATTTGGCCACAGCAATGGCCATATCATTTCTGCTTGCTTTTCTTCTAGAAGAAACATTGTTAATCTTAGCTAATCACGTTGTATCCCCATGGGTTAGGCACAGAGGTCAGGCCGAACTACAAGGAGGAAATAGCATTACAGGGAATATCAACCTCCATCCATCTCAGGTGTGGTATTTCACCAGGGACACAGGAACTGGGCACTTAACACTGGGAGCCTCACCATGGCTTAACCCCCTCCGAGCTCCAAATTGCTTTGATTCATGGTACATTTCTCAGTCTGGTCCATCCAGAACATTATATAAAGAGAATTCCTAGGATCTGTGCTCCTAAAATTAATTCAATGCCAGATGGAAAGTTGCAGGGGGATTTTTGAAGAGGTTTCAGGATTGAGGGTTTCCAATGTTTAAAAAATGATGATAAGCCCAGAGCATGGAAAAGTGAAGCTTAGTTGGCAAAATTTCATAGGAAGAACTCTCCTGTTGAAATATCATATACTCATAACAATACCAGGAAATTTAACAGACAATACCTTTGTTATTGATCAAGTTGACTAACATATTTAAATAATAGTTTATTAGAAATAGCATCTTTTAATGAGAAACTAAAATAAAAATCTAATGTGATATAAATTTAGACAGGAAGAAGAGGCCAATGCAAAACACTTTGTGATCATTTTTAGAAAGGCAACTTTCTGTAAAAAAATAAAATGACTAAATTTTTGGTGTGATAAGATAGATAGTTCCATTTCTGCCCAAATCCCAAGTATAATCCAGGCAAAATAAAAAGAATTGCTAAATAGATTGTAATACAGCATGAGATACCATCCATTTTTATATAATTCATGACATGAAAATCCAGAGTGATCATAAAATTGATCCATCATTATTCTAAAGTTGTTGATCTACACGTGACACATCTGTATTTTTACAATTGATTCAAAGGCATGGTGAGTGTGGATGGATAGGAGAAATGTGGTAATGAGCATCCAATATTTGTGTGGATGGAAAGAGCCCCAAATTAATAGTCACTCTTTGTGGGATATCACCAACGTATTTTTCTAAAAAAAATTTAAGGCTAAACAATTTTTCTTGACTGCATTTAAAGAGATATTTAGTAAAATAATCACATATTTCCTTCTGACTTTCACCTTTGCTAAGACTAAAATGAAATGTGAACCTGAACACAGAACCACGTCTATATTTTGTTAGAAATGGAAACCACTGGAGAGCCTCTTCAGCCAAACTGGTCAACTTTTAATTGTCCTGTGTGAAATTTGACCAAGTAACTCTTCTAGACGCCAGTAACAGATGTATTTATTTCAGTTGTCCAAGTGCCATATCTCATACTTTTACTTTTTTTTCCAGGCATGATTCTGGTACTTTGTCATTTACAGTGCTGTGCATACCTACCTGTCATTTACTAAGAATACAAAATGGCATGGTGACACAATTGCCTACATTTCAGCAGAAGTCTTACATTCAATCTCTCCTAACTTTCAGTAATATTTAGTCATTCAGCTTATTGGATATACACAGTAATGCCATTCTTAATGAATCATTAAGAAGTCTTTACTGTACATCCATTTTTGGCTAATGTGTTTTCCTCTCCCCGAAGCAAACCCAAAACTACAAATCAGAATCTATATAACAAGCATATCATAATCTTTTTTTAACTTTTCCTTCTATGTTCTTCCTTTAGTAGCCTATCCCACTTCCCAATGTGACACAGGAATTTTTGTTCTGATTCAAAACTCCCTGACCTTCCTTTTTGTAGATCCTTTTATCTACACATTTTCTTTTTAAGAAAAACAAATTGGGTGTCCATGATGGGTCGATCACATTAGGAAATCTTTGCTCTTGTTTTGAAGGGACCTCACAGATAACTGGAAAATTACTGGTCATTCTTTTGAACACTGTTAATTAATCTGGTTTCTTAAAGGAGAATTTTCTGGCAGAAAAAGACAGACATGTCATTATATATGGTATACTCAACAACAATCAGTGGTCCGTCGCTGTCTGGGGCAGTGTTATTTGTGTGGGGTGCTTGATGACCACCTTCTGAGGAGAGCCTAACAAGCACATTTCTTCTCAGCTGGCTTTTCCCCATCCAGCTTTCCAGAATTTCCTCCATTGACAGTGTCGGGGACTTGTGTCTTCTCTACACATTGTTCCATTCGCTTCATTATTAAGTCCAGAAGGGTTTCCACAGCTTTCTCTACATTCTGGCCAGTGGCTGCACTTGTTTCAAAATACGGAATGCTAGCATAGAAGAGGAGACAAATATTATTGACAGGAAGAAATCAGGAAAAAACACAAGATGTACAAAGGAGTCACACATAAAACTTGACTGCTGAACGATGCTCAGGATGTTGTCAGCTGTTTTTTCTCTTTGTGTAAAACCTGGGGGTCTGCTCTTTCATATTTGTGCTAAAATACTCTTTTAGTTTTATAGGGAAGGAAACTCATATAGGAGGTCATCAAGAAATTGAAGCCAAGGATTATCTTTCTGAATTTTGAGAGTAAAAAATGCCTAACTGAATAATCAATATTCTATTAAAATATTCTTTCCCTTCTAATCAATTATCTAGAAATCTGATTTACAAACTCAGCAGGAACTGAACAGAGTATTCATGTAAGCACAGTCTATTATTTGGAATCAAAAGTTCCCAGAAAAAAAAAAAAGCATATTTTTAAAGATCTTAGAGAATTCTTTAGTAAAATATTGGCAGATATTCTGAAACCTCTTCAAATTTAAAAATGACAAACTTTGGGGCCCTCCCTGGTGGCGCAGCGGGTTAAAGCACAGCACTAAGAAGCTAAAGCCACTTCCGCATGAGTCCGATCCCTGCCTGCCGCGGAGGAGATTCACATGGCACGGCAGACCTCTCCTGACCCGCCCGCTGCTCCCCTCAGCAGTGTACTTCGTCGATCTGCCTCTTCTGCTCCCCACTCTGTCCCTGGTGAATCCTCTCACTCTCTGCATCTCTGGCCTGTACTCCAATTCTGTATGAATAAATAAATCTTAAAAAAAAAAAAAAAGACAAACTTTGCTGTGGTAGCCAACTTTACAATTGCATAAGGTGTTTAAAATTTTATTTAATCTACACTTAAACTGGGATGAGAGTGACAACGCATGTTCATGCCAGATAGCATTCCTTTGAGGGTTGCAGCTACTACGAGTCAGGAGAATGTAGTGTCAAAGAACATGAACTAAGAATTTATCTGACTGCGTTGAAGTCAAGAGCTGATATTATTAGCTATGTGGCTTCTCATCAGTTACTGAACCTTTCTGTGCCCCAACCCCTCATATGTAAAACTGGGTAACTACAGCCTCTTAAGCATAGTTATGGGGGGGTTAAATGAGTTAAAGTCCAGAGCAGTTGTTTGCCCTTTTAAGTTATTCAATAATTGTTACCTGCTATTATCATTTATGAGCTTTCTTTCTTTCTTTTTTAGCATAGATTGTCTTGCTTTTTAAAAAATAATGTAATAGTTTATTTTTATATCATTTTGTGCCTTTTTCCATCTCAGCTGTAATCCCAGTGGGCTTCCCACCACCAATTCACCTGTGTGCCATCATCATGGTCCCGTGCACATCCCCCCTCCCCATTTTTTAAAAAGATGTAGTTATTTATGCATACAGAACTGGGGTACAGGCCAGAGTTGCAGAGGGTAAGAGGACCCACCAGAGACAGAGTGGGGAGCAGAACAGGCCGACTGATGAAGCACACTGCTGAGGGGAGCAGTGGGCGGGTCAGGAGAGGTCTGCTGCACCATATGGGTCACCTCTGGGGCAGGGATTGAACTCATGCTGATTGGCTTTAGCTTCTCAGTGCTGTGTTGTAACCTGCTGTGCCACCAGGGAGGCCACATTATGTGCTTTCTTAAAGATATTACACATGTTCCTTTGAAAGCTGTTTTTCACCCCCACATGGCTGAGACTCAAGGAAATCCAGACACCAACCTGGTGTCCCTGCTTTATCACTAAGTAGCAGGGCACAAGGTCAGAAGTCAGTACCAAGTAACTGACTTACCCATATTTGTCAGCCAGGTCTCGGGCTTGCCTTTCGTTGACTTCCCTCTGGTCTGGCAGGTCGGCCTTGTTGCCAACTAATACGATGTCTGGATTTTCACAATAAGCATTTGCTTGCAGTTGGCCTTGGAAAGAAAGCAGATGGAATCAGCAAGTGAGTTATAAACAAGTGATGTTCCATGATTGCTCATACTTCAGATTCCTGAGCTAACTGTTCACCTCCAGCTTGGCAAGCAGTTGTTTCATTTGCCAATTTACTTAACTCTTCTGAGCCACAGTTTCCTCATCTGTAAAGTAGAAACAATGCCTCACAAAATATAGAATGTGCAGGTTAATGATACCTTATAGGCAGCACCCTCATAAACACCTTTCCTTGCTCTTCTACCTCTGGGGAAACTCTGAGGTGGACATACTGCTTCATACTAGCTGTCTCTCAAATATAAGTGGTGATAACAACATGAGTTAAAGCATGAAATACATTCTTTCTTCCAGGAGGTTGCTGTGCTTCCACCTCCTGAAATCCAGATGCATAATATTTTTGAATCATGACAATTTTATGTATCTATCTGAATCCAATTTCA
The DNA here is from genome assembly GCF_000260355.1 of Condylura cristata. Lineage (NCBI taxonomy): Eukaryota > Metazoa > Chordata > Mammalia > Eulipotyphla > Talpidae > Condylura > Condylura cristata. The sequence goes on along the minus strand of NW_004567117.1, from coordinate 35,193,758 downwards.
TACAGAAATAACTTTGAGATAGGTAACTTATTTTTTTTCTCCTTTCCCAAAAAACACCTTTCAAAAGAAAAGGATGAAAGTGGGAAAAAGGAAGAAGAGAGAGTGAGAGGAAGGAAGGAAAAAAAGGAGGGGGGCGGAGAAGGAAGGAATATGGAAGAGAAGAAGGGGAACTGGGAAGGGAGCAAATAGCAGGGAAACTTCAGTTGTGTTTTTAAGGTTACCAGGACTCCGTTAACAGCTAGCTCAGTTATAATAAGCGCAACCTTGCTAAGGCTGGAGGAAGGAGACAAAGGATTATCCTATTGTTACAGGACATATTTACATTTGGATTTAGAAATTAAAATCTTACTAGATGTGGAAATTAATGAACTTAAATCCCCAACAGGATTCTTCTGCAAATTTTTAAAGTCATTTGCCTTAAAAAGGATGAGCAAATTATTCTCTGAAGGAATCTAATAATCTTATTATCTCTTTAGAATCTAATAACACCACCAAAATTTGGATAAAGAAATGTAATAATAAAAGAAAATAGAGACAGATCCTAGAATAAACATTCATTGGGAAACGTTATTAAGGAAATCAGAATTTGTTGATATTTTCCTTGTTGGTGACAACTGTATAGAGCTCATATTTAAAACAATTATATATACATGTATATAAACACACATTATATAATTACATATTATACATCATTATTAATATGTGTGGTAATATATAATTATATATCACATATATTTGTGTGTACAATGTAAATTTATAACTATAATTATAAATGATCCCTAGTAATAAGAAATATGTATTTTGAGCATTTGCTTTGAGCTCGTCACCCATCCATGCTCTAGGCAACTACAGTGGGACAGAGCAAGTTTGCACTTCCACAGAAATTACATTCTAGTGGTGGAAAGAGTCAAAATCACCAGGAGATGAGGAATCAAGGCAGAAGGGGTCAGAGATGCAAAGTCCCCAATGCACAAATGTAGTTTCCCTCCAGTGAACAGTACAAATGAAGAGAGAGTTAGGGAACCTGAGGAGCCTGGCTGTCACAGTGGTGTGGAAGGTAGGTAAAGGACTCTAGGTTTTAGTACAAGTGAGATTGTTACTTCCAACAGGACTTCGAACAGACAAACAAGTTGATTCCATTGAAAGGAAATCACTCTAACCACATTCAGCCCCAACAAGCCTAGAAATGACAGAGTTAGCACCAACCTCTTAGAGGGCTATTATGTTCCACTAGCATCAAAACGTGTATTTGTAATGAAAATGCAAATGAAAAATTCTTTTTAATGTTACATCAATTTTAAAAAAAAGAAAAAGTCAAATATTTCGATGATGACATATAATAATTTGAGTTTAATAAATGATTACACTGTGTTTAAACTTTATGCTTAAATTGCCATGTTTAAATTGCCATGCAGGCTGGAGATGTCTCCAGAAAAAGCCTCCTTGTATTTAAACAGATTTTTTAAGTTAAAAATTTAATTTGAGCCGACTGACATTATACTTTATATGGCTGGTTTGCTCTGCAGTATTTTCTTACTAATCCACTAGATAAAATTAACAATTAGTAAACCCATGTGCAAGGGCACATATTTTAGTTTCCAGTGTATCCTCTTGGAAAGCATGGCATTTTTTTCTCTTTGTCTTTTTCAGATTAAATTTAGTAGTTGTGCTCAGTTTTGAAAAGTCATTGAAGACTTACTGTACAAGTAGCATTAATGGCCTTCCCATGGCAATAATAAAGACCTGTAACTGAGGTGATAATGAAGTAACATAGGCTTTCTTGTAAGCCTCTCGGAGGAAGGCACATTTTCAAGCCATCTTCAGTAATCCACATAAAGCCTCTGCTTTAAAGGTGACATAGGAAACACAAAACTCATGACTTCCCAAGGTGAATCTGTGGTGCTCAATCTGGTTTCATCTTGTGAAGCAAACAACCAGAGAGCGGCTGGGTTTTAAAATTGTCAACACAATTATTTGTGGCTACTTACTCATCCAGTTTCTGACATTTAAGAAGCTCTGTTGACTGGTGAGGTCAAACATTAGTAAGAAACCCATGGCGTCTCTGAAAAATGCGGTGGTGAGGCTGCGGAACCTGCCGAGAAAGCACAGTAGACAGTCCTGAAAGTTACTTGCTGTACATAGGATGATGATGACGCGAACACGGTCTCCTTCTCAAACATGAAGTGCGATGACATCCCATGAGGACCATTCCATGGAATGGGAAAGTGGGCAGAAATTCTGCTGAGGGGTCATGGGGGGACATGTGGTTTTAGACTTTTTTTAAGCCACATCCTGGCTTCATGTCTATAGCAGTTACACACAGAATTTGTAATTCAATCACATACTTGCTCACACAGCCTCTTTCTCTTGCTAGTTTGTAGGCATCTTGTGGTCCACAGTAAAAATGTAAACCACTTTAGAATGCGCACTTTCACTCATATTTTTCAATCTTCCTTGTCTGGGTTCAGAAGAAAGCTTGGCATATGTGGTCTGAAAATGAATGCCTGTGATTACAGGCAAAAAAAAACCCCACAATTTGTTGGCAGCTGGAATTAGGAAAAACAATGTTGGTGAGAAAACTCTTTAGTAATCGCTTTTTGAGGAGGAAAGCTGAAGTTTAGCCATCTATGTCTCAGGAGGGAGGGGAATGACACTGAAGAAAGGAAAATGATTAAAGGAACAGAGAAGGTGAGAGAGAAGAAGTCGTTGAGGAGGGGAAGCAAGAACACTCATCTCATTAGTGACTTTGAATATATACACTGTCACGTGTAATATGAAGACTTTAGCTCCCCTGTTCCTACCCCCTTTCACCCCCACATCTTCTTTGAGTTGAAGATATACTTGGATCCACTTCAATGTCAGCAATCAGTGAAATCAGAGACCACATCCAAGGACCAGAGAAGGTTTGGGTTAGAAAGAGAAAGCAGCAATTTCAGCAAGGGTTTTTTGAAAGGCATATAACTTTGAAACAGAATGAATTCACTTACAGTCCTAAAAGTTCTTCTACCTTTTCTATTTTATTTGTAAATCCTTTGGTGTTCTTCGTGTTCTATCCTGCACTCTTTATCACTTTATATGGATTCACTGGAGAGTTTCACCCACGTCTTCTCTGGCTCAATTATTACCTATATGTAAAGAAACTAAAATGTATTGGTCTAGACCTTTCCTGCCCTTCACACTGTGTAGACAACTAGTCACTGATAATTTCCAATTGGAGAAAATGAGGGCACATTTAACTTTACATGTCCCAAACCAAACTGATCCTGCCTTCTGCTTTCTTCTTCGTCCAATAGCATCTCCACCCTCCAGGGAGGAGTCTCCAGCTCCTTCACCCACTGGAAATAACAGATACCTCCCGACCTTCTCACTGCTGCCCATCAGACCTGTCACACTCCAGTTTGAACACATTGTGTTTTACTTTGACAACTGCAAAAGCCTCATTGGACTTCCTGTTCCAGCTTTGTTTGGGACCCCAGATGTCTTTCCACTGATTGCAGATATCTTTTACAAAAAACATCTTAAGGATGATGCACTGCTCTCAAGATAATGACTCAATAAGCTATCAAGACTCTGCACGAATGGACCCGGATTCATCTGTCCAGCTTTAGGTCTTCGCTACCTACCAACATGCTCTATTTTAGTTCTTAGAAAGTTCACTCTCTTTTCTGGGTTTTCACACATGCTGCTCTTTCCTCTTTCTGTGGGTAACCTCACCTTCACATTTCCTTTACCACCCTACCTGTCAGCCTGTGTAACACATGTTCATGCATTGTAATGAGGGTATATTTGTGGTTGGTGCCTACATCTGGGTTCTGGGCTCCTTTTGGTCTATTAGCCTATGGCCCTTTGTTTCCTGTTACTCTCCTAAATCTATGTTGTATTTTGTTGTTATTTGTCCAGACATCCACCCTAGATGGTAAGCTCCAAGAGGAAAGAAGCAGTATTTCTAATTTGCTATCCATAATATATTCATGGCTCTGAACATCATATTTATCTACTAAGTGTCAGGTTGAGGGAAGCAATAAAGTGCATAACAAAGGATATAAAATCATTAAAGATTTAAATGACTTAAGTAGAGAACAATACTTAGGGTATCACAGGAGAGAAAAGAGATATCTTAATGACTATTTCCAAACCAGGATTTTTGGTAAGGCGTCATTATTATGATTATGAACTAGAAACAACTGACTCAAAATTTTCTTGTGGATATGTTTTTAGAAGTTGATGAAAGTTCACAGATATTATAGTGCCTTTATTGAATGGTGCTCTCTCTCTATCTCTCTCTCTTAGCAGTGATTACAAATTACCTCCTACTCAACCAGAGTAGACTGTTTTCTGCCCTCCCACAAAGGATGTGTGCATGTTTCATTTGAGAATACGATTGTGTCTTAGCCCTGTCTCATTGCCTACAACACATGACAGTTCCTTAAAAGCTTGCTTGTTGTATGGCTGTCAACGTGTGATGGACTAGTCTCAGACCCTGAACATTCTACCAAGACCCACGTCCACTGCAGTCTTCCCAGGGTTTACTCAGGGACGATAATCCACCTTCGGTTTCACCCACCCACCACCTGCTGTCCGATGAGTCAGTCGGGTGGGGAAAACAAGAACCACAGTGAAAAGAAAAAGACTTCAGGGTCATGTTATCGTTCTTTCTCTCTCTCTGAAAAATGAGACAGAACACTGCATCCTTTAGATTTACACAAGGGTGTGACTTTTTTCCCTCCTTACCACAGTGCCATCTCTCTCCATAACCTTATCTTACATGGGTCAGACTGTTAGGGTGAGATGTGAGGCACTGTTTAGCTTGTTGCCTAGCCGCACCTTTCCTTTGCAGCATGTAAAATTCCCAAGGGATGAATAACCTCAGTGTCACTAGGACTATCCTGGTCTTCCCCGTTTCCCTCTGAGAGCAGCTATCTTAAGGTGACAGATGAGAGAAGCCTGCCATCCTGCTAGGCTGACATATCATGTGTGAGGACATATGGGAATCACATTTTCACATATTACTTTAAAAATGAATTAAATTGGTCTATAAAACATACATCTTTGTGACAACAAAACTGACATCTGAACAGAGATTCTTGTGAGGAATGACTTCAGAGGAACCAGCAGTGTTGAGGGGTGTGTGTAAATGGAATTCACAGTCAAAAAGAGCTAACAGAGGGCCCGGCACCTCTCCTGGCGTTTACACTCACTGAAAGCGAGAACATTTTGGATGCATTTCAAAAACTGAAGTGTTTACAAGCATAAACATGCTTCTAAGATGCACTACAGAATTTGGAGGTATGTGCCTTCTAAATATCTTCTCTGCCAACACATTGCCAATTTTTATTTAATCTAATATGGAAAACTAGCTTGGGGTCTCTAGGACTTGAAGACATTGGGTCACAAAGAAATTTTTTTCATCAGACAAGGGTAGCAGCATGAGCTTTAAGCCACCCATACCTCTGCTTCCTGAGACTCTCTTATCTTGGACATTGTATCACAGAAGTATCACAGACTATTCTGAAAAACCAGGCAAGATCTGTGCTTTTACAAAGCTGATAATTTTGTGGGGGTGGTGAGGCTGTGGGAATCAATGAACAGCAACTGGAGAAAAAAGAAAAAGGCCAAGGTCATATCTAATAATGCAAAGACTGAAGGGATGGTGGAAGAGGTGTGACAGTGTTCAGAAGACAGAGGGAGTTTCACTGGTGGTGTTCAGCAAAGCCACACAGAGGAGCTGAAATAGGCGTCAGATGTGGTTAAAAGGAGAGGGTCAGGGAAGGAGGGAAGAGAGTAGACATTCTGATTGACGGGTGATGTCGGGACCAAAATCTTAGAGAAAAAAGACAGGGATAGAGATGCTGCATGGGTGAACAGAAAGAGATAAAGGAGTCAACAGCCTTTCTAGTTCACTTATAACACTGTTCATTTCCCACCTTGATTCGATTATATCCTGGAGATTTTTTCCTTGTTAGAAAGTACAAAGATTATGCATGATGAGGAACTTCACAGAGAATTTTGAGAGTCTGATTTTTGAAATAGGCACTGACTGTATCATGCTAGTGAAGGTAAATTCACTATAACAAACTTATTTTAATTTCTCAATACCAATGTCTATGTGGACACCAGGAGAAGAGTTGCACATAGCTTGATTTTCAGGTTCACATACACCATTCCCTTTAAAGTCAGTATTTCTTGTTTTTATTATTGCTTTCCTTAGAATGTTTTTAGTAACCAATTTATTGTCAGTGATTTCTTACATCATATCCTTCCATCTTATGTAACAGTAAGTAAATCTAAATGAGAAATGCATTTCTTAATACCAATACCTAGAGGATTTTAATTTTTATTCATATTTAGTTGAGACAACAATGGTTTTCAAAACTTGTATGATTTACATGAATTGGCTCCCCTAAAATGAGTTTTCCTAAACTATTTATAATTAGAAACAAAGTCGCTGCTCTTACCGCTCTTGTCCTGCGGTGTCCCAAAGCTGAAGATGTACTTTAAATGCTTTCCCTGAAGTTCCATTGGGTCCCTGTGTGTTATAAACCTGCAATAAAAAAATTTTCATCAGCAGATACTGCTTTGGATTTTGTCAACGTTCAGATTCTCTGGGTTTACTCAGCATGTTTTTTTCTCAATTACTATAATCAAAGTTCATAGTGCAGAATAAATATTTGCTCTGTTTTTTTCCAGAAGTATCACATATACTCTCACTTTTAAATGTCAAGTACGAGTATGATTTTTCAACACAATTTAGGCATACTGCAAACTTAAATTAGACACCTTCTGTCATTTCCTCATGGAGGCAGCAAACATTAGATTTAGGACCCAAGTTCTAAGTTCAAAGAACTCTTCACTTCATCTCTAAGTCTTGCCTTCTTGTCTGTAAATTGTGACCCATAATCTCATCCAAACTTATGGAGTTACTACAAACCTAAAAGAAATACCAACTGTGACTGTGGGTTTTTTTTTTAATCAGTAAAAAGCTTTATAAATATCTAAAAATTGTCCAAAACGACTTGATCTTTCAAAGTGACTTAGCCATGACACATGCATAGAATTTCTCAACAAGTTTATACCAGATATTTCAAGTCTTCCTCTACTGACATTATTTAAAAGGCTCATCTGAAAATATGTTTACATTTTAAAACTAGGCCCGTTGACTTGCTTACGCAAAGATTAACAATTTTAATATTTCATCAGTTCCCCAAAATATGGCTGAGTAAAAATGTGTTAGAAAGTAAACTTTGCAAAGTTCTGTACCTACAGCGGTAGCAGCACAGGAGAAAACAGGACTCTCGGGGAGGGGCAGGAAGCAAGTTCCGAAACCAAAATTCTACTGACTTTCAGAGAAGGTACAGGAAGTGGTAAGGACCCATGATTCCACTGCTCAGCCGCCATTCCATTGCCCCCTCAGTGCTCAAGAAAGAAGTACATGTGTGACATCAACTGGAAGCCGCAGCATCTTGGCAATCAAGCGCACCTTGGGTGGCAGTAAATCTGGTGAAGCTTATGTGCCTATGCTACATGTCCCACATGTCACAATATCCTTATTCCTGTCATTAGCGTCTAGCATAGGAGAAGGAAGTGGCTGTGATTCTCACTTAAACTCCCTTATCTTGGAAAATAGCATGGATTTGTCTCACATTCTGTTCACAATGAGCCAGTGATTGATGGCTGGGTCTCCACATAAATACAAATGCAGAAAGAACTCACAAAGCTCATGCTCATGCTAGTTGCCAATCATCCTTTTAACCTCTTTCTTAAGAGTAGGGAAATGAATCCTGGTTCTTACTGAGGAACTTAACTCAGCTCAAGAGTTAATGTTTTCAGAGCCTGCATAAATCAAGTTTGGAAAGATTCTTTAAGAATTCATAGAAAACACACTTAAAATCCCATAAATTATTTATTTCAGTTGCTCTGTATACTTTTGGAGACAAGTGATAGTGCCACTCAATATTTTTCTAAACAAAATGTTATTTATAATTTTGAGAAAGTAGGAAACAATCGTCTAAAGTCAATTAAAGTGACAGGTTATGAAGTTAATGTGAGAAAAGACAGACACCTTGCAATGTACTAAACATAGCTTCTTGGGCCTCAGTTGATGGGGGCCTTTGGGAGCAGAGGGTATCAGCAATAGGGTGACAGGATAATTAAAAACTCACCACACGTTTTTCCCGAAAGTCTATTCCTACTGTTGTGATGAATTTGGGGTTGAATTTATTGTCTGTGTAACGATAAAGAAATGTCGTCTTTCCCACCCCGGAATCTCCAAGGGCCAGGAGTTTGATTAGATAATCATAGTCCCCATCGGTCATAGTGATGGTCTTGGTGGGCCTGGGGAGGACAGAAAAAAGAGCATGTTATGATTTAATTTGGTTTTCTTTTTTCTTTTTTTTTTCCCAAAAACACAACTTGGATTTCGTTTCCAAGGTTAAAATGTTTGAAAACTTGTATTCAAATGCTGAATTAACTTATTCAAAACAGCTTTCTCCTATTGACTTTTTTCAGTGATTTATGAACTGGGAAGCATCTCTCGAACACAGAGAAAGGATCTCTGAGGAGCAGAGCAAAGCTTGCTTATGTCCTGTCTGTTACATATGGAACAAAAAAGTAAATGATGCTCTTACTAGCCAATTCCACAGCAACATTAGAACTTAAAGCGTCTTTGTTTTTTTTTTTTTTCTTTTTTACTTTAAAGCCAATGCCCTTTGAAATTGACTATGATGCCATGAAGAGGAAAGAATCACACCTGTAAACATATCCCAGAGGCCCGTATGTTAGAGAGAGACTGACATTATATTTGGGGCCATCAGAGAAAATCAGATCGGAAAATAGTTTACATCTGAAACACTGATTTGAAATCATTTCAGAAGTGATGTCTAAAAACCTTTTTGAAATACTTAAGCCTCTGTTCTCCAATGGTAAATCTGATGCAACTGGCAAATCTGTTAAATATGTTCCAGCCTTAAAAAGAGGGAAGAGCGGCCCTCCCTGGTGGCGCAGCGGGTTAAAGCACAGCTCTGAGAATCTAAAGCCACTTCCGAATGAGTTCGATTCCCGTCTGCCCCGGAGGTGACCACATGGCGTGGCAGACCTCTCCTGACCCCCCCGCTGCTCCCCTCAGCAGTGTGCTTCATCGATCTGCCTGTCTGCACCCCACTCTGTCTCTGGTGAAGCCTCTCGCTGCCCCTGAGCCTCTGGCCTGTACCCCAGTTCTGTTTGCACAAATAAATAAAAATAAATCTTTAAAAAAAAAAAAAAGGGAAGAGCATCAAGAAGCATCATTATGGTAATTTCACTATTGCTTCCCAGAGGAATAATCACTTGCCACTACAGCGCCATAACCACTCCTGCCTCAGTCTTATCTCACTGGTCATTACAGTAACTATGGATGATCCGGGGGAACAACACCAGGCGTAGCTGCAGGTAAAGCTGCAATTACATCACATGAATGTGGATGCCACCATCACCTACTAAAGTCTTGGCAAAGTTTCCAGCGGGGTGTTTTTCAAAACTATCTGTCATTTGGTGTAGCTTTCTGATTCATGGGTTGGTCATATCCTTTTTATTTTTATTTATTTATTTATTTTACATCATTCTTCATTTTGTGCATTTTTCCATCTCAGTAGCAATCCCCGTGGACTTTCCACCACCAATTCACCCATGTGCCTCTCCATAGTCCTGTTCATATCCTTTTATAAAAGAAGGCCTATGAAGATTTCCAGAGAATACAAGTTTTTCTCTCCATTCTATGGAAAGGGGAAATATTCAGGGATCACTGTTCTATTTAGGGGTTCTGAGGTGTTTCAAATTAAATTTCAACAATATTTTATTATATGGATAATTCTAAAAATTGCTAGAGAAGTCCAATCATTGCCTGCATATATGTATTAAAGTAAACAAAACTTTATTTTTTTAAAAGATTCATTTATTTATGCATATAGAACTGGGGAATAGGCCAGAGGTGCAGGGGGTGAGGTAATTCACCAGAGACGCAGTGGGGAACACAATAGGCAGATGTGCTGAAATACACACTGAGGTAAGCAGCGGGCAGGTCAGCAGAAGTCTGCCTCGCCATGGGGGTCACCTTATGCCGCAGTAGCTGCAGATAGCTTCATAGTGCTGTGCTTTAACCTGTTGTGACACCAGGGAGGACCAACAAAACTTTATTTTTAACTATCACTGTAGTTAGTGGCCCGAAATAAAAGGTTTCAAGTCTTAGAGTAAATAACGATGAAGATGACAATTAGATATGTAACAAATCAGTATCATATCATTTGGAAGATACGTAATTTTTTACATTAAATTTTTCTAAAATTTGAATCATACTGCTGCTAAATATATGATGGCTGCATATTTCTTCAATTAATAAATGTTTTTGGAGGCAAGGTGGTTTAAGTAACCAATACATAATTTTTGCAAAAGCTTCCCTCCATGAGTCAGACTCTCAGGCAGGAGGTCTGTTGACCATGAATGCTTTCTTTCTCTTTTAAGTATCTGAACCAAGTAGGAGGACTGCCTAGGAAAAGATGCATTTCAGTCATCAACAACTTCCTTAATAGAAAGATAGATGCCTCAGCTATTAACCTGAAGTTTTTCTTGAAAAATGTCTGCATTGATTGACTGTCCACCAGTCACTAGTTCTGAGTTTCAATGGTGCTAAATATTTTCCCAGGACTACTCCTAGTCTTTGAGCCACACAAGTTGCTTGAAGAGAGTGTGCCAAAGGAGTCTGAATTCCTCCCACTTTAAAGGACCATCAGCATTATTCTACCTCCTCTCTTCTCCCAACCCCCAAAGTTGCAAATGTGAAACTCTTCTGAAGGATGATAAAGTCTGTCATGGCACTAGCTGTATTGAATGACACCATTAACTCTCCTCGGAAAAAAGATGAAATCGATTCTGTTATTTTAACTGACCATTGTCTTCCCCGGGCACACCTTTGATGATCAGAAGGCAGAAACTGAAGCTACTTGGTAGGAGATTTTGTAGAGAAAGTAAACCTTTCACAAGGTTTCATTTAACCTAACACAAGGAGGAATTAGGTATGAGCAGAACTGCAAGACCGCTGAGAGGGAGCTTACATCACACGTGTAGAATGAGGAGATCAGTTCTTGCCAATGACATGACCTACCATGTATTCCTGACCTGCAGCCAACTTGTTCTCTGTCATTTGTACAAAAATCTGCCTGGGGCAGTACTGGGGTGGCTTCCCAATTAGGCGCTAGTCCAGCTGAAAGATTCTGGTTAACATGGAAGCAGTCACTGGCCCACACTTTCTCTTGCCTACAAGTGAAGGGTGGAGGACACTGATTTTAACACAAATTCCATTCTTAATGAAGGCACATAACTGTGGACAACCTGTACTTCATGTCTTGAGCAGACTGAGGAAGCTGACATATTGAACTAGGCATGAGATAATTTGCTTGAAGTTTCTTTTGAAAATGACATTTAGCTCTCAGCTCTACCTCTATTTGCCTATTCTTCATTGCCTTTGGTATTTCATTTCTCTTTCATTGCTATGTGATTCCTCAGTCCTAAACTGATAGAACCTCAATATTCTTAAAGCTTTAATGAAAGAATTGCACTATCTTTGGCACTAGAAATAAACACCTCAAAGAAAAATAAAAGCCTCGACAAGATTTCCATTTCCAAGAACTAGGCTAAAACATTAACTGGAAAGGACAAAAAAAAGAAAAAGAAAAAAAAAACCTGACAAATTTAGCAGTATTGTTTATCTTTTCTCAGTGATTAATAATCTTGTCAGTTCTTGGGTTCTATGAATCTAAAAGGGAAGAAAACCCAGAAGGTCGCTGTATCTCAGGAAACACACTGACATTCCACCATTATCACTGTATCACCAACTCTACCACAAGAACCAGGAGATCTTTTAGATACAGAATCTAAACTCTCAGCCCCTCTATGGGCTGGACAGAGTGAGAGAAAGCACACAAGTGTAGTAACGCCCCAAGACCTTTCTTAATGAAGAGTCTTAAAGGGAAAAGGAAATCTAAGCAATCATGTGATGGACCTCTTAGTTTACAGATAAAAAGTCTAGCGCAAAATAAAGTGACCTAACTTGTGACAGAATAAAATCTAATACCATTGTTTGTTACTATTGGAAACAAAAAGGGATATGTTGAACGTAGAAATATTTTCATTCTATGTGGAAAGGAAATTCTCTCCGCTATCGCTATCGACAGAAACATGATTTTCACTTCAGGACATTTAAAATGTGGCCACCCATAGTTTCTCTCTCTCTCCACCCCTATGCTCCATTCTTGGCCAACTTAAATCCCATTCGCTTAGGAAGTATGACCATTGTCCAGTGCTGGAGGCACAGAGCCCAGCACAGAGGGTGTCCAACACTGATGTGTTGCATCTATAAGTATGTAGAAGTGCATTTAAGCTTCTCAAAACCATGCAAATGTCACCAACAATGAAATTCAACTTTGAGCATCTGGTGGAAGAAGGTTCATTCCAAGTTCGAGATATCTATTTTCTTCCCATCCCCACCTATGTGGTGCAAAGCTAGATTAAATGATCACTATGCTACCTTTCAAGCCTGGCTTCCTAAGCTCATTTTTCTACTTTTAGTTGCACAAGAGAACAGAGCCCTTAAAATAGACTACTTTATCTTTAAAGGAGCAGTTTTTAATAACCTGGGGAAAGAGAAAGTACATTGGGACTATAATTTTGAAAATGAGCTTTGCGCTGACGGCGAGCATGTGACCTGCCAGTTGAGTAGGTCAGGGTTTAGAGAACTGAGGTCTCCTTGAAAGCATCTGTTCACCTTAACCCGCGGCCCTTCTTGTTTTGCATGAGCCAAGGAAATATTCTTTTGTTCTTTAATGGGGAGTTCAGCATAAGCTATAAATTTGTAGGAATGGCAACTCCACAGATGGAATTGTCTATGCAAACTTCCAGTGTCCTTTGCTTATCCTCCAAGTAACAAAGGATGCCAGAAGTGATGACCTTGTGCTTTGTCCTATTCAATTAATAAAAACCAACTAAATATTCTTAACTCACTTTGGAAAGCTTAAGATAAGAGACAAAGTATTAGTGATATTACTTTGCACTCAGTGTAGATGGTTTCAGTGAAATAAAGCTGTCAAGCATGAAATGGACAGATGTTTAATATTTCCTCAATCATCTTTCTTTGACTGGTTTGTGCTGGGTTTCAGTTGGTGCATTTTGAGTTCTGGGACTCTGACAGCAAGCACTTCATTGTTGGAAGGACAGCCTGAGGGTGCTTCTCACACACTGACCTTGAAATACTGCTTCCCATAACCTCATCTGTGCCCTGGAGGATAGAGTTAAATTACAGATGACTGCACTACTCTAGGGACCTGGAAACTGCATCAATAGAACAAAAGACATTTCTGGGAGGAGGGGAGGAAGAGCAAATTTTTAAAAAAATAAATTTTCTTTTGTGTATTCTATAGCATTTTGGTCTATTAGGAAAGTTTATCTGCTGTTTAATTTTTTTGCAACATAAAGTTTTGCATTTTATTTATTTATTTATTTATTTTTTTGTAGAGATAACATTTACTTACAACATTGTACATGCTTTCTAGGTAAGGTAAATACACTGAAAGTCTCCCACCACAGTCAACTGTGCTCCCTTCCTACTTCATTCTTCCTTACTCCTTCTCCATTTGGTAGCCTCAATTTTACAGTTAGATTTCTAGAGGTTGTTATTATTTTGCTTTCGACTGACTCTTGTTTTATTTCTCTATATCCACATATATGTGATATCACCCAATATTTGTCTTTCTATTTTGCTTAGCATAATCTCCTTTAGCCCTACCCATGCGGTCTGAAAAAGCAAGAGTTTATCTTTTTGATAGCTGAGTAGTATTTCATTGCCTGTGTGTTTATGTGTGTGTGTGTGTCCCTACATCTCTCTAATTCATTCATCTACCTTTGGGCACTTCAACTGTTTCCACAGCCTGGCCTTTATAATAAATATCACTCAATTCTTCACAAAGTCTATTTCTACATATTTGTGGAAGACTTTAAGATACCAATGGAAGTACCAATCTTATTATCTCAAAAGTTTATTTTAATTTTTATTAAGTCCATAGTGTGATAATCTTTCTGTTTTCTATATCATTAATTTCCCCCTTAGAACCTTTATTCTTCCTCTACTCTTTATATTCTGAATTTAATCCTATCCACAATTCCCTTGTCCATGAGTTCTTACATTTCTCCAATTTTACTCCAGCTTCTCTATGCCCATAATGTACTAGTTCTGTGGGGTCAAGTTCTAGAAGACTTTGGAATATTAGACTTGAAGTTGCTAAAACCCAAATTTACTTGAGGAGCACTTTACCGAGAACCCTGAAACTTGCCATGAATTTTCATAATCGGACACTTGGGTTAGTGATAGATTTGTTCTGTGATGTTTTTATATTAATTGAAAGAACTTTTAAATCATTTTGTTTACTAGTATTGACCCATTCAGATTGATGTTTTTCCATGTGTTTCCCTACTATTGGATCATTATAACTCAGCAGGAACCAGCCAAGCACAAAACTATCTTGTCCCCAATTCAGCAACAATATTGACAGTTATGTTAACTGGAATTTTCCTGAGGTGGACACGAGAACAGACTAACATTGCCTCTAGAGCTCACATGTGTCCCTGGACTGAAACAAGAGCCCTGATAAGTGTGTGCTTAGACATTACTTAGCAGATGCGCCCCAAATCTCAGAGCTGTTGAAACCATGTAGGTTTTTGCTTCTGATAAGTAATTGGTCAATCGAACAATGCAGTGCTTTGCAAAGTTGCTGTTTTGATTCCAAGAAAACTCTGAGGACTTGTGTTTGTAGGTCAAAGTAGATGAGGAATATTCCTAAATGCTGATGAAATAAAACATCTCTCTAAAAGGAGGGAACTTCACAGCCCTCCTGGAAGCTGAAATGTCCCCAGCTGTGTCTAGAACCACGCTGTGGGCGCAGGCCTACTGAAGTCCACACACAAGTGTTGGCTCTCTTTGTTCTCATGAAACTGGGTGTGCAACTCCTCTGCGTGCAAGACCTCTTTCTTTAGTTTCTCTGAATCATCGGCCAGGTGTGTGCACAACTCTGTGTGGGGAAGACACAACCTGTCCTGTTGATCACCTGCAGCGTGGATGTCAGAGGTGGTGACAGAGGTGGGCTTCTCCCTGGATTTTAGTTTATCTCCAGAGATTTCTATTTGACTGTGTTCTCTCAGCCCCTACCCCTTTTATTGATCTTTCTTTCCCAGTTCTGAATCTTCAGTTACAATACAAGACAGGAAAGCAACAGGCTTACATTGATGGCCCAGCCAGCTCCCACAGCTGCATGCAACCTGACCTGATGAAGACATCTCTCATTTTATGTTTGCCTGGTGGTGTTTCTGTTTGTTTATAAAGCTCTCATGGATGCAACACGTTAGAATGCTGAGACTCCAACTTCAGGTATTTGATTTTTTTTCCTTTCAATTCAGAAAATTGAATAAATATGCATTGTTATAGTAAAGATTGTTAACATTTAAAGGAATGGTATTTCATTTCATATCTGATCTCCTGCATAGCTTACATTAAACTCATAAATTCCAGTTTTGAAAAAGAGCCACCCAATTGCTATGCAAAAGATTGCTTAGATATTCTATTAACCACCGAAGAATCTCTTTCAGAAACCTAGCCCATAGCTGAAGTGTTCGTATATAAACTACTTTAGTATAATACTACCTTAGTAGTATTTCTTTACTGGCTACAACCTGATTGAAAACTTTTCCAATTCACTTATTCAACTATAAGGCAGGATTATGCCATTCTCTGAAAAATTTCCAAAAGACACCAAGTTGATGTTCAAATGTCTTTGAATCAATGTGCAAGGCACCTAAGAACTTCTATTTCTGATGTAACATTAGCCTTCAGTTCATGGTGATGAGTTAGGGAAAAGATGCTGCTTGCCCAATTTATAATGGATTAAACCAATGAAAGAACAATTCTTTTATGTCCTGTAATAAGAATATCTTTAGATAATGCTCTAAAGTTAAGACTTCATGACATACAGAAATGGTAAAAAGTATAGAAATATTTTTCTACAATATTAAAGTGTAGAATTTTATGATTTATTCTTATAGGTCAAAATTGCACTGTTAATTCTGATAGAATGTAATAACAAACACAATTTCATATGAATAAGGCAATTTTTACTGAAAGGAGTAACTATGAAGAGGAAAATACCATACCCCCCCCACACACAAACCAAGGGCAATTGCAGTAAAAATAACAAAAATATCAAATTATTGGAGAGCGACATTTGAGATAACTCAAGTGATAATACAATAATAATAGCTAACAACAGCAATACTGTTCTATCATGCATCAAGCACTGCTCGAAGCACCAAGTTTGAAGGATTAACACACTTAATCTTTAAAACCAAATTACAGATTAGTCACTATCAAAATCTAGCCTCCTTTGCCTTAGTTTCACTGGCTAGATGTTAATTAATAGTTGTCTACAATGAAGCCATGCATTACTGTCACATGTATTCAAACAATAAAACCTTCCTGAAAGATAATGAAAATGGCTACAGAATTTACTCTAATTCTCACAAGTAAAATGTTAATTATGTGACAGAGTCAGGTGAGTCACTTTATTGAAAAATAATAGATGCTCACAAATCAGAACTGAATGATTGAAAATCACTACGAGGTAACAGCACACTGGTTATAAGGACTCTTTCAAATAATACTGTATTCGAGTAAAACATGAATCCAACATATAACTCAGTGGGCCCCAGTCCTGGCTGGTCCTCCATGTTTCTGGGAGATACAAACAAACTCTGGGGCTTCACTAGAAAGACTGAACCAGAATCTCTGCTAGCAGGCTCTGGAACTTGGAGTTTTAATTGTTTCATTAAGGTACAACAGTGAATAAAATGTTTTCCTAAGTTTTCAGATATTGACCTAATAATTTGTAAATTGGGTTCATTTTCTAGCTGGCTGCTCCTTAGGGTATGTTTTGCTAAGCTTCCACTGCTTTGCCTGAGAAAGGGCATACTAATCAGAATATCCGCAGATTCTGTTCCTCTGAGATGTAAGGAAGTCAAATTAGATAGCATCTTTGGGTTTTATAGGCGGATATCTTTAAAAGATGAGTGTCATAATACTACAACGTTCTCACGTAAATATGACTTTGGTCAAGCTGATATTGAACAGGAAGAATTTCATGAGCTTAATGCTGGAAAAGAGATTATTTGGTAGATAGTTATCTACCAAAATGGAGCTCATCCAAAGCAAGAGTTTATTTGTCTCACAAGGGTCCTCTCTACATTATGTAGATGCTTAGTTAATTGAAATTTTGAAATTGGAATTTTATTGCTGCAATATGTGTGATATGAGGCTGAAAGAAAATAAGGTTATTGCACATAGTTCTAAACCCTTACTTGGCTGGGGAGGAAATAATTAACTGGTAAGTCTCTTTATCTGATAAATTATTTGAAATAAGGCCCTTACCAGAAAATCAAGGGCTTTCATCTGACACGTTTGTATGAAAGAAAAAATCGCAAAACAGATGCATAAGTAGAAACAGAAACAATCAGGATGGCTTCATGGAGGAGGTGAGATGAGTAAGAGTTTGATAAGGAAAAGAAAGACAGGGGTTGGGATAAGGTGGGTATTCAATGGTCTCACTGTCTATAGAAAATAAAAGGTGTATGGAAGAAGAAGATGCATTCCAGGGTGTAGATTGTGCAGTTGAATCTGCAGAATTAAGTATTAATTGTGTGATAATAATAAGAGGCAGCTTTTGGTGCCCAAAGCCCTGTGTTGAATGTGAGCATTTGCCAACCATCTTGCCATTGGTAAATTACTTACCCCTTTACTCTTGGGCTGTTTATCTGAAGGTGTAATTATGGACTACAAAATACCCAGTTCCATGCATTCAGTCACCATGAATTCTCCTCAGCTCTTGCCAGGAAATAGGGGACCACAAAACAATTTTTGACCAATGACACAAAATAATAAATCAATCAACATAAGTTATTCTGTAACCTAAAATGAAGTCACCAAATTCCTCAGGACAAAGGAGATATAGAAATACCTAGGAAAAGGCTTGGAGAAAGTTTCAAAAGCTGGTTTTACTTCTCTTAACAAATCATTACACTATTTGGCCACTTTATCCCCTGCTGGAGCTCTGATTAAAAATACATGTCAACAAGGAGAAATCATAGCTTTAATGAATCTATTGTTACTTCTCCTCACTCACTTAATCTATTGACCCTGTCTTAGCATTTCTCAATATAAAACATTTATAATTTTGTCTTTGACAGATTTTACTCTCAGCTGTTAACTGGTAAGAAAAGAAAAGCCCTAATTAGCACAAAACATGCACAGTGCTACCACCTTTCCCTATAGTTTGGTGCATTTTAAAGTCTAATCCGAGCAGAAGTCAGCCACTGGTGCCCTGGCAAAGCCTGTTAAGGTTCTGAGCACAGAGAGTTCCAGCAAGGCTCTGTGGTTCTCCATCCCAGAATACTCTTAACTTTGGAGGTGGTGATTTTTTTTTTTTGAAGTTGTAACCATTTCTGGCTGAGAAAAATTTGTAAAATAGAAGTTAGTCAGAAGTTAGTGGTTTGTTGAAAACATATTTATAAAATGTTGCCACTCAAACCTTTATATTATACTTTTGTCCAGTTTCTCCTGAACTGAGAAAGAGAGTTTCTCAGTATATGTGAAAATATACTCTGTGAGCTGCTTCTCATTGAAAAAGAGTCATGACTTCAGCAAAGAAATAAATTTTTATAAACTAAGACTTCTTATCATTATTATTAAATTAGCATTGTCTTATATTATCTAGAATTGTTGTAAAAGGGGAAGAACACCTCTAGCATGCTAAAAGAAAGGTCTGGTTATCTTGTTCTCATCTTTGCAAAAATCACCTCCTTAAAGTCTGCTCCTGGTCATGGACAAACATGATTATATTTTCCACTAAAGAGTCATATTTTACTTTCTGATATTTTTAAGTCAAAATATTGAAGGTTAATATTAACAGTGGGGGGGGGAACCACAATAAGCTACCTGTCATAAAGAATACATTTGCTAATTTTTTAGAGGTTTACTTACTTATGCATTAAAAAATTGGGGTACAGGCCAGGGGTGTAAGGCATGAGAGGATTCACCAGAGACAGAGTGGAGAGCAGAACAGGCAGACTGATGAAGTACACTGCTGAGGGGAGCAGTGGGTGGGTCAGGAGGGGTCTGTTGAGCCAATGTGGGTCACCTCCTGGGCTGGGGATCGAACTCATGCAGAAGTTGCCAATTTACTTAAGATCTGTGTCTGAAAGAAAATCTCAAGACTCAATCTATTTCCCCAGTATTCAAAAATGTTCTTCCAGTGTCACTTTCATTAACTTTTCAAAAAGAAAACTGAAATATCTTTCACTCACTGTCTTATTTGGTAAGGGTCTATCAACATTAATTGTAAGCATGCTAACTGGAGTTAGTAAAACCTAGTCTAAAGGTTTCCTTGCTGAAATCAGAACCCATTTGGTAATTTTTCTTATTATAAGAGGAAAAATCATGGAAGTACAATTCTGCATATGAAATTTCATGACTAGAAGTTGTAATTACAGAGATAACAAGATAGAGGAGTCCCACATCTACCCCTTTCTGTTGAATATTTTATGGCTAATATGCATTGTTAACTACTTGAGAGTTTATATATATATTTTTTAAGGTTTATTTATTCATACAGAACTGGGGTACAGGCCAGAGATGCGGAGGGTGAGAGGATTCACCAGAGACAGAGTGGAGAGCAGAACAGGCAGATGATCAAAGTACACTGCTGAGGGGAGCAGCGGGCAGGTCAGGAGAGGTCTGCCGCGCCATGTGGATCTCCTCGGGGCAGGCGGGGGATCGAACTTATGCGGAAGTGGCTTAAGCTTCTTAGTGCAGTGCTTTAACCCGCTGCGCCACAAGGGAGGGCCCGAGAGTTTATATTTTAATAAAGTTGGTTCTGTCTTCATTTAAGAATGATACTCAGTAGCTAATCCCCTAGTTTAATATTTGCACAGTGACAAAAGGGCTTGAGTGAAATCCATTGTCTTTCCCCAATCTAGAGTTATGATCGCACATATCTTCAAGTCTCCCACGTTTATCCAACAGAGCACACTTTTCCTAGACCCTAAAGCAGAAACTAGCTTTATAAATTTGAGTAATTACAAGGAGGATGTCTTTGTTGAGGAACCACAAATGTCAGCAGATGAAATAGTAGATCTCCTGGCAGACAGGTTTACTTTCTTTTAAGCCAATAAGATAAAATGAGTACTGTCTTATATTTTAAGAAAGAATGACAGCTGGACATTATTTTTCCAGCATAACAGCATTAACTAGGTTGTATCAAGTATGGACTATAAAGGATCAGGAAGGTAACATAAGCACGTGTGTGCACACGCCATGCACACCTGCACACACTCGTTTATACACCCATGCACCCCTGCAGACAGGCACATTGAGCATGGGAAGGTCACTAAGTCTCTGCTTTCACACCCTGAAAACACCTGATCTTCTCATACATGTCTGCTTTGAGTATTGGTGGAGCAAGTCCAAAAGTTATACAGTTTACAGTACAAATTTTATAAAATATAAAAGTGAATATTTTCCATGCCTATATTTGAAAGTAGGAGAATGAGGCCACCTTACTTTAATTGAGAATTTGGTGCAAGATTGTCAACATACAAAAGCTATGTTTACCTATAAAAAGTGGGGTTGGCAATAACAAGCCCTGTAAATCTACCTTTAGAAGAAAGTCTGCCATAGGGGAGGGAAGTGTAGATTGAAATATGGAGATGCACTAATGAAATGTGGTAGAGAACTAAGGGTGCCTTTACTGAAGTGGAGTGTGATGACATTCATCTGAATTGGTGTGATCTTAAAACTCTGAATCACATATAGCATTGTAAAGCAATCTTAGTCAATAAAATTTAAGAACAAAACAAAAAGTGGGGTTGGATAATAAGAAATGATCCCTAGTCTCTTTACTTGGGTGTACGGTGGTCTAGTTTTCTGGATGGCAGAAGTGGTCAGAGGAGGGAACTCCAGTCTACGGGTCAGTGTAATGCTGTGGCATCAGCCTTGCTAAATAAACCCTGACAGATGCCCAGGTGGTGGCCCTTGGAGGTTGGGCACTAATTGTAGCACAGGAGGCTTCAAAGGAAAGCAGCCTGGAGACTGTGCTGTCAATGACCTCTATGATATCTCCCTTGGATAAAAACTAGTACTGCAAGTACATTTGCAAAACCTTTGTCTGTCGAATACTAAACCTGGGGAGGAGAAGAAATAAAGGAAATGCATCTATGATGGTTTAGAAACATTTAAAAAGCAACAGTTGTTATGCATAAGGTAAGCAGTTAAGGAATGTGGGATTTATAATCAAAATTAGACTTTCCGATAAACTTGCAACACAGCAACATTTATAAAGCAAGAGTAATAGCTGTCTCGCATATTCACTCACTCACTCATCCACTCACCTAGAAGCAGCCATTAGGCACCTACAATGCACAAGGTAAGAATGAACTGACTTCCAGGCTTCCACCATCTCCTCCTCCCCCAGCACTGTGCCCGCCAAGCCTGGTCTGCCCACCAGCAGCCCTGCTTCCACCTCCTACTCTGTTACCAGCATCTCTTCTCACTCCCAGAGGGTGTTACTTCAACAAACAGTAAGGTCACCACTGCAACTAATAGGAACCTTCGAGCTTATTTTCATGCATCTAGTTTTGCTTTCCCCAGAGTTAATTTTTTGAAATGTTAAAGCAGACTGTATGTCTGTTCTGCTTAACATATTCTTTTTTTAAGTAGCATTTAAAAAAAAAAGATTATTTTTTTAATTTAAAGATTTATTTATGCATACAGAACTGGGGTACAGGCCAGAGGTGCAGGGCTAGTGAGAGAATTCACCAGAGGCAGAGTGGGGAGCAGAACAGGCCAACTGACAAGTACACTGCTGAGGGGAGCAGTGGGCGGGTCAGGAGAGGTCTGCCGCGCCATGTGGGTCACCTCCGGGGTTGGGGATCAAACTTGCACTGAAGCTTCTGTGGCTAGCTTGCTTGCACTACCAGAGAGAGCCCTTAAGTAGCATTTTTATTAAAGTAACATTGGTTTACAACACTGATGATGATTTCAGATGTTTGTATACATCTGAAGACACCCTAGTCCTCACGATGGCCCACTGGGAGGCTTCCCCCTCCCTCCCCACCGAAGCCCCTCCCTTGGTATTGATAGTCTCAATTCTTCAGGGAGATTTCTAAGGTGTGTTGTGGTTTGTTTGTGTCTGTTCCTTTTTTTGGTTTTGTTTTCTATAGTTCACACAAGATAAAATCATCTGGTATTTGTCTCCCCCATTCAAACTTATTTCATTTTGCAGAACCCTTTCCAGCTCCATCCATGTTGTTGCAAATGGCATATAGCTGAGTAATATATTCCCTGTGTATATACACCATGGCTTCTTTATTCATTTATCTGTTCATAGGCACCTAGCTTGTTTCAAAAAGTTGGCTATTAGACAGTGAATTGAGTGCTGCAAAGAACATAGGGTTGTCTATATCCCTTTGTATTTTTATATTCTTTGGGCATTTTCTAATGGCAGTCCATCAAACCCAAAAGAGAGCCCAAAGTCTATCCTGTGGCCTACAAAGAGCTGTGTGGCTGGCTCTGGCTGTTCCTCAGTTATGCTCTGTTCTGGAGGGATCCATGTTTCATCCTTCCTTAGGCTTTTCACTGAATGTTCCCTACTCTTCACTCCTCCATTTTCAAGAGCTGTCTCCTTATTGCCATTCAGTTCTCAGTTTATCTCTTTCTCTTAGAGATCCTATGGGTTCCCACACTAGAGAAGTTCCCATTTACTTTTTCTTGAATTACCCCATTTTAATTTCTGTACAGCCCTTTCCCCCCAACTGATGTCTCTCTTTTTGTGTATCACTTACATTCCTCTCTAGAATGCAAGCTCTGGAGGAAGAATCACTTCAGAGCCTAGCTCAAAATAGATGCCAACAAACATTTGTCTGATACATTTATATGTGCCCTGCTACATCGAGGTGTGGGGTGATAAAAAATGTTGGCCGTGGAGAATTTTAGGTTGTGTATAAAACAGTCTAAGAATATTTTGACCATCGATGTGCTGAATCCAAAGAAGAAATTAATCTAAAACTCACAAGTTAAATATACAACTACAGAATTAAAGGACATTGATAGATTAATGCACAACTTCCAATTCCCTTATTAATAACTGTTGGGCATAATATCCACCGCTCCTGCTTTTACCAAGTCCAGTAAAAATATGTGAAGGGGGATTTTTAACCAGGTGCTAGAATGGGTCTTACTTAAGTGCACTGGGGGATGATAATTGAAGAAGGGACCCCTCACAAGAAAATCATTGGCTCAAACCCTCATCTACCACTTGGTATGCAAGATTTAATGGAGCAACACATTATTGTGGACATCACTGTTTGAGGATACATTATACAAATAATCAGTATTTCAAAAAATAAAGCAAAAGGCACAAAAGTGACTTGCATTTCACAAAACATGAGAAAACATCCCCCTGTGGTGTTAACTCATGTTACAGATAAGCTGAAGGCTGAAGTTTGCTACTGAGCCACTGATTTTACTTTGGACTTGATTCCAGCACAAGCAATAAATGAGTTGCTCAGTAGGGGACCAGACTGGGAGGCAGACCTACCTGGGGACAAGTCTTAGTGGTAATAAATCCTCAGAACCTATATTAGAGATCTACAGTGGATTAGGAATTTTTTACTGAAGCCGCCTACTTTATTTTTCAACTTCCACATATTTGCAAGATAAATCCTATGGTTCATCTTCCTGTGTGTTACACAAAAACAAGTCACTAAAAAACTTTTGTGTTTTCCCAATTTACCCCTTGTGTGAAGTCTAGAACTCATTAAACTCAGGCCACGATCATCTAACCTAAACCTTCCATTAAAAAAAAAAATTATCCACTCAGAACTGGGGTACAGGCCAGAGGTGCAGGGCAGTGAGAGGATTCACCAGACAGAGCAGGGAGCAGAACAGGCAGAATGACAAAGGATACTGCTGAGGGGGCCAACAGGCAAGACAGGAGAGGTCTACTGCTCTACGCACTAAACCATCCAAGGCACACTTTGATTTGCAGACTAACTGGTAAAAAGACGAAGTATTTTGTTGAATGGATAATGGAATTGAGGCAAAAAAAAAAAAAAAGAGGGAGAGAGAGACTAGATCAGGGTGTATTTCTATTAATTAAATTCCTGTATGGAAAAGTAGGGAAACTTACAGTTAAGATCACTGGGGAGGGGAAAGACATTATAAAAAAAGCATTGTCCAAAGTCAAGTTCCTCTTCCCCTCCCTCACAATTTCATTTCTAGCTGGCCGCCTAGAGATGTTGACGCCTGTTCCAAACATCTGTATTCTAGCTGGTCTCAGCCCACACTCATGGAGCTTGTTGCATGCCATCAGCTGTTGTGAATAATTAATTACCTTGGAGAAACCACTCTGCCCTTTATTGGTGGCACTTCATTGAATCTATGATAAGCTGCACTTTCACTAATACATTAAACCTGAAGCTATGTGTTGAAATAAGATACAATAAAGTGGTGAGGAAGGAAGAGGAAATATCAAATTGTTTGTTTAGAATTTATCAAAATATTCATATGACTGGGTTCCAGGTATAAAAGCAGCCAGAGGCAAAAACAAACAAACAACATCAGCCTGTAGATGATGAAGTGAGGTGAACATTTTAGATGGAAGATAATGAAAGGCATTGCAGGAAGAAGGGGAGTTTGCAAGTTGCCAGCAGAAGCTACAGAACACTCTGACTCCTCACAGCTAGCCTTGACCCCAAACATGGTGCACTGAGAGTGATACACCCAGAGAGAAGCCACCAGACGCTTCTGGAAAGGCAGAACCAAGAAGCTGCAGACTAGCTCAAGAATTAGCCAAACACTAAGAGAATGAATAAAACACAGCCAGTTCACCTGGTTTCTAGGTTGCTGCTTCTTTCATAGTCTTTAGGGAAATTCTGTGTTGCTGTTACAACAATCATTTAAATCATGATTTAATCATGGAATCATTTAAATTATGGCTTCATGGACTTTTTAAAAATAAGTTCACTGGGCCCTTTCTAGTGCTGCAATGGGTTAATGCACAGCACTACGAAACTAGCAGCAGCCACTTCAGCACAAGTTCTATCCCTGGCTATATCTATACAAAAAAAAAAAAAAAAAAATCACCATGTCATAGGCTGCCAGGCAAACTGTCTCAAACTCACTGGACCTTCAATAGTTCTTTCTCATCTACTTGTTGATAATGTTAAGGTTTCAAATTCATTTCATCTTCTAAAGATATTTCTGGGTCAGCTTTCAGAATTCACAGTCCCATTGTAACTTTACATCTCCTAGTCCATGATATCTGTGCTTGGAGACTCAGTCCCACTGATACCCTCAAATAATCAGACTACCGAGTGAGCATAGCTTCTGTTTCAAAAGGGAATATCAAGACAGTTCAACAAGATTTACTAAACATTAACTATCTGTGAGACCTTTGTAAGTGAGGTATTAATAAATATGGAAGCAACTAAGTAGAAGATAGAATTCAGTTTCTTCTCTGCTTCCTAAATCTACACCTCAACTTTACTGGAAGATGTTACTTTCAGGAAATGACCTTGAAACAGATATCCATATTGTGTTCTTTTCTGCACAACTAGAATGGTTTTGTGGTCTCTATACAGCATTTTAAAAAAAATTTTTTTAAAGATTTATTTATTTGTGCATACAGAACTTGGGTTCAGGCCAGAGCCGCAGGGGTGGCAAGAGACTTCACCAGAGACAGAGTGGGGAGCAGAACAGGCAGATCGACAAAGTACACTACTGAGGGGAGCAGCAGGAGGGTCAGGAGAGATCTGCCATGGGAATTGAACTCATGCGGAAGTGGCTTTAGCTTTAGTGCTGTGCTTTAACCCGTTGTGCCACCAGGGAGGGCCACTATACTGCATTTTATAGGACACATCCATAAAGGACAAGAGAGAAAATACTAAGTGTCTGCAAGAAAAGATACCACCCCTAGGGTTTTAACTCTGTTCCTTCCTTTAGTCTCACATTAAGGCATGGGTGTGATTTAGACACAATTTGAACAGAAATTTAAGGTTGATTAGCAGAAGACATTGTTCCTCCCCACCCCAACATTATGACTTATAATTTTGTGCCTTCAATTTTTTTTTTTTTCTTAAGCCCTTCATGCTCAGATGATCCAAAGCAGGTGAACCATCAACCACAAAATCCAAAAGTACTTTGTAAAGGCATTAACAGAGTTGACAGAAACTTGAACCTGAAGGAATTTTACCATTTTGGTTTCTCTGGCTGGTTCTCTCTGGAAGGCATTTTAGTCATTCCTTGAGAAACAAAGACAGCTGTTCTGAATCTTTCAAAATTAAAAACAGGAGTTTCTGAATAGTGTTAAGAAAGGTGAAATCTCAAAATTGGACCAGATAGGCTGTGATCCTAGAAAGACTTTGGGATCAAACATGGTTGGGATTCAGCTTGCCTCTTCTGCTGGTTACTTGACGAGAACAAATATTTCACCTAGATCTCAGGTCCCTCTTGTGAAACTGGGATGTGGAGGGTCAAATAGTATATGTGAATCACCTGAGTTACCCCTTAGCAAGGGGTAGAGCAGGTAGAGATAATCTCTTGATATAAAGCACTATCTGCCACAATTTCTTTGCAATCTTTGCATTTCTCTGTAATAGTATGACAATTGCAGACACAATTTTATTTTTCATTTTGTACATTAAGCCCCATGATGACCCCAATTAAGAGTTCTGGTGCATTTATCTGAAACACTGTCCAACTCCTATGAAGAAGAGTTACATAAAACATAATATTTGCACTAAAGAGTTCATAACTTAAGAGCTGATTATTGAGTATTAGACAAAATATATTGTTAAAGACAGGTGTATGCATTTGTCAAAACTCACTGGACCATATGATTAAAATGGGTCCATTATGTGTGTGTGTGTATCAATTATTCCTCAACTACAAACAATCACTGATTAAAAAATATGTTGTTGCCTGACAACAATAAACAATTGTAGACATTGTAGTAAAATTATTTTGGCATTTAAAAAACATCTCACATGATTCTTATGTAAAGAAGCAGGTAAACAAAGTGCAGGCCAGTGTGAATAGTAATTTAAGGGTGCCAGAACTTGCAACAAAAATTCAGGACAACCAGTTAAAACTGAACTTCAGAAAAAAGACACCAATTAATTTTTATTACAATAGTCCACAAATGCTACAAACTTAACTGGATGTTGTATATTTTATTTAACAACCCAAAGTAGTATGTTAAGTTTTGTGCAAAAAAGATAGAAAACATATATGTATCCAACTGCTTAACTATATATGCAAAAAATAAATTTTATTTGAAGATTTGCTTCTGAGGAGGTTATCTAGATAGGAATCAAGGGATCCTTCTAGTGTACTTTAAGTTTTAAACAACATGAATATATTAAATATTTTTAAAATTATAAAATTAAAAAACAGTTTCTAACAGGAATAAAAAATCAAAACAGAGGGAAACAATGTATCTGAAACACTTAAAAAAGAAAATAGGTCTTTGCTGAAATATTTCATTCTTTTATGTTCTGATTTTTCAGTGTGTTTGGTCAGAGGTAAGTGGAATCAATATTAACCACCATTTATTGAGCTGTTAGACTCTACTGGAATTATTATTAGCAACCTCTATTGAGCTGCTAATATACTGAGCTCTTTACCTCTCTCAATTAACTTAATCCTCACAATAATTTCATGATTTTGGCAAATGAAAATGCTGACACTCAGAAAGGTCAATTAGCTTGCTTGAGACCACAGGGCTATTGATTTGTAGGCCTGAGTTTTGAATCTACAGCATGTGGCTTTTAAACCCACAAGAATATTGTACCATTCCCAGACTATGTATTCCTGAAGTCAGGAAATTTGTCTTTGGGCATGAAATTTAATACAGAAAGAACAAACAATGAGTACACACTTTCATTTAAACATGACACACTGAAGTTTTCCATTTGTTTTTAAACAAATTGTTAGGCACGCTTCACCTTAGGCAGGTATTCCTCACCACATATGCTTCTGCTCCAGGACAATTCTTTATAGGGGTGGCTATGCAAATGTAACTAGAATAAAATTGGGAGTCTGATAATGAAGATAAACTCAGTTCAAAGCTTTCTAGAGGGGGAGATGATTTTGTAGTATGACTGACTCCAATTCACTATTTTTGAACAGAGTACAAAATAAAACCATTTAGGAGATTGTTAATTGTCCATCAGAGTGAGGGGTCTTCACACAGAACATGAGTGATGGTCTTTCTTTTGACAGAACTCCTTGCTAAATGACAAAGGATTTATCTAGTTAGATTAAATTTCCAATTTGACCTATCTTTAGCTAATGTATCATTTAAAAAGTGTACATATGGCCCTCCCTGGCGGTGCATCAGGTTAAAGTGCAGCACTGTGAAGATGCCAGCAGCTGCTTCAGTCCAGGTTCCATCTTGGCCAGGGAGCTGACCCACGGTGCGGCAGACCTCTCCTGACCCGCCCGCTGCTACCCTCAGCAGTGTACTTCGTCGATCTGCCTGTTCTGCTCCCCGCTCTGTCTCTGGTGAAGCCTCTCACCACCCCTGAGCCTCTGGCCTGTACCCCAGTTCTGTATGCACAAATAAATAAATCTTCAAAAGAATGTTTATAAATATTTGCCAGGGACAAGCAGAATGTCACTTAATTTATCAAACCAGTACCATTTTCATAGCTTATCAGAGACAGCAATAAGTTAGAGGGCTATTTATTTCCTATTGTGAATGGTTATTAAGCTCTCCCCAAAATGCATGTTGGGCTATACATTTCCAAGTGATCTGTCTTCTTTATATTACAAGGTGTAGGGGAGTGGGAGGAAAAGGATATCTGTTGGTCATGACAATGAAAAGTTAATATTTTAAGAGTCTTTTATATTAGAGCAGATATAAAGATGTAAACCTACTTTATCTCAATTAATATAATTTGGAAAAAAGAATAAATCAATAATTTTAAAAACCCTTGACCAGGCTATGTTCCCATTGAACAGAGGCCCTGAACCTCCCTAAACAGCTGTCAGAAGTTGGGGTAGGACAGTAAGAGCCCAAGTCAACAGAGTAGGGTACCCGATCTGACAGTCAGGAAGTCTTGGGTTCTTCACCAACAGACTTTGGTTTTGCTCCCAGTACATTGCCAGGACCACCTCTTCTGAGCACCTAACATTATGATTTGAGGTCATTCTGTTTTAAAAGTCAACACTGAAACAACATTGAAATAATGCCCCAGAGATACTGAATCCATTTAGCAACATGGCATGCACAGTCGTCTTTAAACCATCTCAAAATTCCTTAGAAAAGGGAACATCTTATTTAAAAGAAAAAAAGAAAACTGCCCTCTCTTGTGGTCCAGGTGTTAAGTCTCAGAGCTGTCACCAAGACAGCCTGAGTTTGATCCACCCTCAGGCGCAGCAGACCTCTCCGGTCTCACCCGCTGTTGCCTTCAGCAGTGTATTCAGTCAATCTGCCAGTTCTGCTCCCACTCTGACTCTGCTCCCCACTCTGTCTCTCATACTCTGCACCTCTGACCTGCTCCCCAGTTCTTCTATGCAAAAGTAAATAAATAAAATCTTTAAAAATAGGGGAAAAGAAAATTTTAAAGTACTAGAGCTACACTACTGAAGATCCTATTTAGAAAGTGGACAGTAACTGAGAATGCTATGCTATTTTTTATTTCCCTGGGACAGATACCCTTGTACCCTGCACCTTTTACAACCACTTCCACACTGTGACATTCATTTATTTTCATAATATTTCTCCATATTTGATTCAGTAGATATTTTGCAGAATGCACAACATTCTGGTAAGGTACTGGCAGTAGTTAATCTGTATAAAACTCTTATTATTTCCAATAAATCAAATTATATCTCCATTTAATTGTGTTTGTTCTGGCTGATTGCATCAAGTTTTTTTGTTTACTCTTCTTAATTTTAAAAATAGGAAATTGTACTGTTTATATTTTTTATAAACTATGATGGCTTCAATTTTTCCTCTCTATTTACCAAGGTCTTTATTTTTTGCCCTGTAGGTCAGCAATATGTTCTTATTGAAATGGCCTCCTATCTAGTCTGGTGAAATATTCACACTTTTATTTATGACTAAGTTTCAATAATTTTTCCTATTTAATATTTGAAATATATGACAGAAGATTCAATATAAAAATCTCTAAACAAAACTGTTGATAATGTAGGGTTACAAAACATTCATCAATAGTCATTTTTATAAATTCTGACAAGAATTGTGTTCCTAACCAAATCGGAACAAAATCAGCTCAAATTTGCTCAAGAATTTGGGCATCAACAACCAACCCATGAAACATATTGGGGAGGTTCAAATGAATTTATAAGCTTTTGATTGAATTGTTATTTTCTATAACATTACTTTTCTAATTGAATTGATACTTCATGCTATCCTCCAAATCATATTAGACAAAGGTTAGCAGAAGTGACAGAATGAATTAATAGATAGACTTTGGTATGAGTTGAGGCTCAGGCAGTTGAGGGGGCAGTTTTAAGTATATTTAACCTCGTGCAAGATATTTCTCATTGGCATCATATTCATTATTATTATTACTACTGAGGCAACACTGGTTTACAACATATACATAATTTGGAGGTATAGGATCTCTCCCTTCAAGAGTCTCTCACCAGTACACCCACCACTGAGACACCCGTCGTCCTCTAACAGAACCACTGGGCCGCCCCACTTTGCTCCCCACCTTTCTCTTCCACATATGGTAGCCTTAATTCTACAGACAGATTTCTAAGGTTTGTTATTGGCTTGGCTTTGAGTGACACTTTGTTTTCCTATTTTCCACACATGAGTGAAACAAGCACATTCTGAATTGGAGCAGTCTGTTCCAGTTGGAGGCAATGCTCTTCCTCATTTTTCGACACTCCAGGCTGACTGTCCAACCCATAGGCAAATGAAGATGTTGACTCTCTACAGACTTTAGAAGAACCATAACAGTCACCTCCTCAAGCATACTTCTCCCTCCAACTTACACCCTCATCCACCATTTTTGTGATTTCATCTGAAGCACTTCAGAAGTGAAAATCAGCATAAGGTATCATGGTATCGCGCTGTAACTTTCCTGAATGAAGCTCATCTAACACGTGTATTTTCAAGAAGCCACACCACAGCTTTCTTGCACTTAGGTACATTTTGGCAATACAAGTGGGATCATTTTATATAGAAAAAGTATATAAAAGCACAAAAATGCAAAAAAAAATATTGGCTCTAAATATTAAGATGTGAAAAGGATGTTTCTAGAAGGGCTAAAATGAGATGGGAACTTGCACACCAAGCAACTTAAGATTTCCCGCATTATCTGCTTGTCTCAAATGACTGCAATTTATTTGGGGGTTACAAGTAAATTTGAGCCTGTAGGAAAATTCTCAAGTACTCAAATTAGCAAATCATTAGAAGTGATTGTATGTTATGCTACCACTAACATTTACCATTATTACATTTCACTAAGTAACACATGAACAACAATTAGAATATCAGATTACTGAGTGGAAAGGGGGTTCCTGGACAGGTCCCCTTTGATAGCCCTGTGAAAATGTAAGAAAGTTTAGATCAAAGACAACAGAACATATGCAAGAGGGGACAGCTGGGCAATCCCACAGGGAGTCAGGTCCTCTGAGATGAAATTAAAATGGAGACAGCAGTAGTTAGTTCACAATTTAACTTTTTCTGTTATATCTATGATTGCTTAGCTAGGGGAATTCAGAAGTAGATTTTTTCCTTCTTAAATAGATTCCTACCCTAAGCTTTAAAATAACTAACTTTTCAATTTTGCAATTTATATTTTTTTATAATTGCTGGCTATATGACCAGGAGTTATAATGCTAGTATATCTCTATGGGAAAAGTAGTGTCATAATGTAGTTAATTGGGCCAATTTAGCAGTATAAATTATCACACCCAGAGAACTACTGCAGTAGACCTACTATGGGAGATGTAAATTAAATAGCTCATGTAAATTAGACAGCTCATGACACAAAATCTCAGTGTGGGTTTTCTGTCTGCACTGGGTTTATTCCTAACACTAGTGAGCGCTCTTGGATATTTCATCCCATGAAAATTATTGGGATTATTAGCACAACAGAGTCCTGTAGATATTTTAATGAATAGATATTTGTAATGATCAATGGTGAATTCAACCACTTTTTCCCATAAGGTCGCTTCCTATAAAAGATATTGGCAGATAGATAACCCACAATTGTACACTCTGCTTTATTCATGAACTTGGCTTGGCTTTTGAAGCCACACCCTTGTTATTTCAGACCCAACCCTGATTACTCTGACACTCCTCCCCCTCTTCACTGAGGCCATCTCAGGGATGGGATGATTTTCTTCATGCTCTGTATAGCTTATACTTCCTGTTCTTCATTTGGATTATTGTCCTAACCCTATTAATAGAAGCAGTTACCATATAGATTCTACTATCTGAGGGATGGTTGAAAATGCTTTAGAAATACAGTAAAGAAAACATTTTAATCTTGATTATCAGAAAAGAAAGAAAATGTATCGCTCCTCTTTGGCAAGTTAATAGAATGTGAAGGAATATTTCAAAGAAGACTTCATTCTATGATATTTTAAAGTGTTAAAATCTAGCAGATTGAGTTGAAGGGCAAAATGTGCCTGATTTCCAAACAAGCCAGTTTTCTCTATTTACTGTATAGTATTATAATATTAAAAATCAAGCTAGTGTGTCTAAAATGTCCCTGTTATTCTGATTGGTCAATGGCATGATAGTTGTTCCACTGTTTGCTGTTACCCAGAGAATCAGGAAAGACTCAGGAAAGCTGAGCATGAATATAACCTGATACTATTTTTAAAGTATTTCAAGGGCCAGTCATCCATAGAGAAAGAATCTTCTTTTTAAGCAATGACACTTATAAAACAAAGGAATGAATTTTACTGAAAACCTGCAAATATAGGTATGCTGTTTCCAGAGAGCTTAATAAATACCAACTGTACATGAAACTAATTTATTTTAATGCTTCCCTAAGACCTAATCATAAGAAAAAGTTTCATCGCAAATTCATGTGAGGTGAAGTTAAAATAGGTATTTTGAAACTCTTGAAAGTGGCCTACTTATCTGTGACTTTCAAAGGGGGAGAGGAAGGTGAGGGATGAGGAGGGAAAAGGAGGTGGGGGAAGCGCAAGAGGGAGGACTGGGTGCCTGATGGTGGGAGGGCTACTTTGACTGCAGCAAGCCAGGAAATCCTACAATGTCAGAACACCATAAGAATGTGAACCAACGGTATTCCAATAACAACAAATTAAAAAATAAAAGAAATGTGTCACCAATGGGGGCAGGGAACTTTGAAGGTGACAGGCCACCCTTTTTAAAAATTTATTTATTTTTACTAATATAATAGTTTATTTTTACATCATTTTGTACCTTTTCCCATCTCAGTTGCAATCCCCGTGGGCTTCCCATCACCAAATCACCCATGTGCCATCACCACAGTCCAGTGCACTTCCCACCCACCATTTTTGATCAGGTTATCTTGTTTATTCAAATAAGTTTGAATTATGATTTCAGGCGAATCGACTGAAAATATTTTTTAACTGGCAACACAGAAGATGGAAAGCTTAAACATTTTTTTTTTCCTTTCATTTTGAACTTCCAGAATTGCTAAGAAATTTAAATAGGTAGCTTGTCTTGATACCTTTAGAATATTTGGAGCAAGAGTGAGGGTTTAAAGACACATAAACATTATGTTCCCAAAATTCCTTGTACATGGACTAAGCATCAAACACTTTGTAAGTTTTGAGTAAATGTGCTCATAGATAGGCATTTTGATCTTAAAACTAAAGGTAGATAAAAACCTATGAGCAATGGGTATCTTAAAAGACTGCAGTCCCTGTTTTGACTTTGGTATTGGTCCAGAGGTAAAGAACTTATTGATAAGTTTCCAATCGCTTCTTTCCTCTCATATCATCATCTAAGCATATGTGGAATTCAGAATGTTCTGAAAAACCATGTTTTCAAATTATTTGAAAATATCTATCCAAATTTCATTTCCCATTCAACATTTTAGCAAAATCTTTTTCTGAAGAATAATTTTAAGACTTTGTGTTTTAGAAGAGACCAGATGCTTTGAGTGCAGTTAAACATTCTTGCAAGAAAATCCCATATAAAACCTTTTGAAAATTTCAGTAGTTATCTGACCTAGATTTTCTTTATGGTGGAATAAATAAGAAACTGTATACATATCCTTTCTTACAAACAAGTGTGCTAACCACTTTCAAGCCAGTTTCCTAATTTTCACTACATAGGAATTGTTTGGAAATAAATCAAGTGAAAGGAAAAAAACATCAATTATTTTTTTATGATGAGCTAATTAGTAGTACTAAGGATTACTTCTTATACTGCAGACTTCTTCATTAAGTACCTGCATTGTTAATTGGAAGCACTTTTAAAGATGTTTATGTGGCAAAAGCTGCACTCCATTTTGCTTACTGTAATCAATAAAGCGTGTTTTTGTCTCTAATGAAAATCAAAGTTATCTCTTTGTGATTCCTGTGAATGTTTGAATCCTAAATTTTAAACAATTTTTTTTCAATGTCATAAGCCCATTTTTCTATGCTAGCAAATTGGAACCTGGACTGAATTGACATGTAATAAATCAAGAGATCATGTGCTGTTATAAAGCTATGAGCTAAGCTATTTAGTTTGTGGTTGTGGATTGGGACTTGTTTAGACAAAGCTCACTGGTTTACAGACCCACCACTTATACAAGCAGTTGTCTGAAGCTGGCTTAGAAAAATGCCACAATTTCTGATGGGAAAATGTTCAGCATCCTAGAGCAGTTATTATTACTGCTCTAGTCCAAGGATTAACCACAAGATCTGTGAGCATTACAGATACTTGTGACTTCACCCTTAAGAGAGGAAATAAAAAAATTATTGTTAAGGGTACACAGTACTGAGTTGTGGACAAGATTGGTCTGCAGGTCTCAAACTCTATGAAAGGGCCAACTCCCTTTCTGAGGATGGACTCGAGAGTCTACTAGGAGAACACCAAATACTCTTTCTACAAAAGGATGTGACAATATTTTCAGAACTTTTTATCTAAGCCAGGATTTGCCCTTAGACTATTTCTAGACCAACAATAGCTGGTCTAGAAATTTCAGACCACAGCATCGTCACAGTATCAAACATTTTAGCTTTTACTGATCATGTTCTTTTTGCTCAAAATGGTGCCCAACTCTATTTTTAAGCTTGCAACACCTAACATCCGACAAGCCTTTGGTTTTTCTACATAATATCAAGTAAATGTGCTTCCTTGGAAGATTGATTTAAAACTGTTTTCAGTCATAGTTATTTCAACAGAAATTAATTTATCAGAAAGACTGGTCAACATATCATTAGTTCCCAGCTTAGGAACAACAAATTGGTACCAAGCACTGCAGAACAACATCAGAAACAATAAAAAGTGGCTCTGAGATAAAGTTCTAAGGAGGATCAATTTTACTCATGAACTCCAACTAAAGAAAGTTGCTTGTTTCAACTTCAATAAGTATCAAAGAAATAAAGACATAAGGAGACAGTCTTAACCTCCATGACAAGACAGATACATAATAAAATTATCTGCCAGACAGTTTTAAAACCAAGCGGATTGTTTGTTTTGTAAACAGCATCATTATTTCAATTTATGTAGGAGACTAGGATGTATCATTTCTCTAAAATGTAAAGCTTCACAAGAAAAGCATTATTGTTAATGATTGATATGCATTTGCTTATAGACACCACTGCTATAGAATAAGTCCATAGGAATGGAGAGTATAAAAAAGCCACGCTTTTTGAAAATTCTAGTATCAATATATTTCAGATCCAATTAATAGGATAATAGGAGAGTAATGGAGATTAAATATATTTACTGTTAAAAGATCAAAAGTATATTATTCAAGATCCAGTCTATTGCTCAGAATTTTTCAGTAATGGATTTGATATACGCTTTCAATATGTGGGTGGCAGGCCAAGGGAAAGGCCCTAAATAGTTTTAAAAAGCATGAACTTCCTCCTTCATGTATCCTTTTCCTTGGAGTCCTGTGGTTTGAAGTTCTCAGTGACTCCTAGATTAATCAGTTAAACTTTGCCTTTAAATATTTCTTTTCAGCAAGTTTGTTAAAAGAAATTAGACTCATAAAGGTTATTGCTATCCAGGAGAAATGTTTGTATACTTGATTCAACACAGACTTTGACACAGCTATCACATGAATGTCCTGAAATCTCAACAAGTTACATGTAAAAAATGATCCCAAACAGGAAGCTCTTGCAAGGAAATAAAGAGAATTTGCAAATTGTGCTCATTAGAATGAAAATTACCCCACTTAGATTTTCTTATAATAGGGTACCACCTTAAAAATTGGTGTATTCAATGAATATATTCTTTCTGTAATATTTCAAAGCTGACAACGGAGTGCTTATTGTTCAGGTTAATCAAGGACTTAATAGCAACACAAATTTTCACCCTGAACAACCATGTCAAACAGTCACAATTTAAATAATCCACAAATATTCATGATAGGAGTTTTTGTGGTACTGGTATTGGTGACTTTTTCTCTATATTTAACAAGTCCACATATTCTACAAACCCACACATTTGTGCCTATAATGCTAGCTTACCTATACACAGGTCTGAAATACATTGGCAATTCCCAAGAGAATATGAAATATTGAAGTTACAGAGGGGGGGATAATCCAGATCACAGTTGAATAATAGCTTAGTAACTAATGTAAACAGAAAATGATTGAGGGTAAAAGAACAGAAGGACTAAAGTCAATATGGCTCTAATTAGACATCTTGAGTGGGATGTTTGCACACATTGACTGTGTGTCTAAATCATAGATGAGTCATTTAAGATGTTGTTTAGGATTTTTCTCCGATTTATAATAATTAGAACACAAATATATGTGCTATCAGCACATTGTGAGAAGCTTTTATGAAAAACACATTTTTTTCAGAACGGACTGTCTTAAATGGTGCGTCCTTAACAAAGGAAGCTTTTTACACACCTGGAATCCAGAAGGAACAGAACATCTCAACTAGACAAGTAGGGAGGCAGAATGTTCCCATACAAATCATTGAATCAGAAATACTCATGATAGAGATGAGTTAGTTGGTTATGTAAAGAATTTTTATAAATGCAATAAAATATTTCAAAAATGTCTTTAAAACCAATGCGCTGTAAAATTTTGCATGGGGATGGAGATAGATAGAGCAGGAAAGAGAAGCTGGGAGAAATAAAAACTGCCCTAAACTTGGTCAACACTTGACATATCTATCTATCTATCTACATACATATATACATACATATGTATGTATATATATACACATATGTGTGTATATATACATGTATATATACACATGTTTATATATATATATACATACATACTTCAAGTCCATCATTTGATAGTATTTTATATAGTCTCATAACAAATACAACAACTTCTCTAAATTCTAAAGTGTCTGGGTAGACTTTGTCCTCTCCAAAGAGTATCGATAGCTATTAAGATTTCTTATTGTCATCTTTTTTATCAAGTGATCTACACAACACCATGTTTGTGGTAGAAAAAGATTAGGAAACTCTACTGATATATTTCTTCAACCCTCACATTCCAATTCCTACAAACTTTTTAAAAACATGGTACCTGAAAAATAAAGAAATTTAAAAATATCCCCACTGGTTATAAAATAACATGGTGCAACAAAATATCTTTCTTTCCATATATGGTTAGCATTTATGAATTTGAGTTATCCCTTTCCCTTTTGATAAGTTCTTACTTCTCAAGGTGCCAAGTCTATCTCTGGATATGTTTGAACACTTACTACGTTGATTTTAAGAATCATTACTGTTTCAGACTAATGGCATCATGTATTGAGGCTTTCTTTCACTCACATCACCCTAATCCAACACTACAGAAACTAAAGAGAGGAGACTACTTTCTAGCTCCCTGGACCTCCTCATTCATGAATTTACTTTAAAAGTTACAGTGGATTTTGAGAGAATGGGCTTCTGGAAGGAATCAGGACCTTAAAAAAAACCACACTTGATTAGAAAAGCTGTGGGGAGCCAACACAAAGAGCATAATTCATGGGAAATACATTTTCACAGAAGTTTGGACATCATCTTACAGTAGTTTTATGGAGAAAACCACAACACGGAATTTAAAGATGTCCTCCAGTATGCACTGGGAAGTAGAAGCCCTCCAGATTTTCTCTACTTCTGCAGAGGAGACCAAACCTCTGCTGGCAAAACTTCCCCTATCAGAAGACAAAACATAGTAGATAAAGGTTCTTACCCTCATGTCATCTCTACCACTTTTACTTGAGTGAATGCTTTGTACTCTGAAATGGAATGGATTCCCCTCACTATGAAAAGTCACAGGTGGGGGAGGAAGCATCACAATTAAGGACAGATCCTTTATGATTTATCATTCTATATACTTCTGTTCACTTGGTTTTTCTAGGAGGGAAGTGAATAATTAAAATCTAAGGATATGAGAGGGGATACCATAGGTCAACTCCAAAATAACTACCATCTGATATGATCTAGTGCAGTTTGGAGAGGAAAGTGAACTCAATTTGCTCATTTCACTTTATTACTACTACACAATCTTCATTCCCCTTCCTCCCCTTTATTGCTACTAATATAAGTCTTTATACAAATCCTGAGCTATAGCACTTAACAATAGGTCCTAGCAACCTTAGAAGATTAGAATCAAAGTTCCTATGTAGAAGCATAAGAACAGAGAGTGAGAATAACAGTTTCTCAATGGCTTTGGTATCTGTATTTAGTTCACTCAAAAAATTAAGAAACCAGAAAATGGGTTGAATTGCTTTTTTGTTTCTCAACATTTGGAAAAAACTAGTAGTAAATCAGTGGCATGTCAGGAGGAGGAAGCCCCTGAGTCTATATGAAATTTGGAAGTTTTTCATCCTGAAAATGTTTCTCACTCTCTTTTTAAAAAATAAACAAAATATTGAGAGGACTATTCATCTTTCCCTCATTAAAAAAATTTATGTAACTTTGTTATTTTTAATATTATGATATGTCCAGAAATATTTATTAACAGGACATTTTATTTATGACACTATCATATTTTAAATAATAAGCCATATAAATTAAGTAAATTCTTTCATGACCTTCTCAGGCTCTGAAGTCTTATGTAGGTTAAAACAGACAAATATCATACAAACCAATTTTTCTTTTTCTAATTCTTTTTGTTCTAGTGTACACCTACGTCAGATTTGATACACAGTTTCATTTTTCTACTTTACAGAGAAAACCTACAAGAAAACAAATTGGGTTAAAGTTCAAAAAATTGAAAATAAATATATAAATGCTTAAGAAAGAAGACAAAGAAGCTTTTTTTCTACACCTCTTAAAGTGGACTTTTTTTGTCACCTAGTTCATATGTATATATGTACATATATCATATCTGTATATCATATAGAAGTTATTTCTCTCTCTGTGTGTATGCATATACATGTATATTATAAACACACATATATGCATCTCTATCTATCCATGCATCTATGTACCTACCTATCTAAATGGAAAAACAGATACATAAATGGAAAGAAGAGAGGAAACAAGGAGAAAAGGGAGAAAACATGAAATAAGATTGTAGGTTACCCAGTTCTAGGGTAAACCAATAAGGATGTTGAAATATTCAATCTATTCCCTTTATTTTACACTGGAGAAAATCTGGCTTCAATGTCATGTCCTTAGCTATACACTACTCAGCACTAGGTAGTATTTGATTAATAACAGAATCTTAATGGTTTGGTTCAAATCCCACCAAGTTAGATATTTGTATATGCCTTCTATGAAACTATTCCCAAAATAATGTGGATGCCTTCATATACATGAATATAGTTTATCTATGAATATATATAAAAAAGAAATGCTGTTCAACATTTCTGGATTTTAGGCAATTGATTTTTATGGTAGCATTAGCTTAATTGATGATGAGTTTTGTTATTTTTTTTACAACTATTTTAACTAAACTTTCATTACTGCCTCTTAAATTGTGATGTAGAGTATCTATTGAATATCAAACTGTGTTCTTGTATTTGTAAGAGTAAAGTTTTAAAAGAGAGTTTGAGGGTCCTCTAATACAACTTATCAAAACAAGACTATCTCCACAACATGGAGTCTTAGGGTGCCACCCTCAAGTGTCACCTACCTTGGCCTGATTTCTCCTTTCTAGATTTTTCTGTCAGTTCACTGAATTCATGAAGCTCTTTGCCAAGTGTGAACTGTTTATTCCCTTTTATCCACCTGGCTGGCACACGGGCATCCTTATATCTCAACTGAAGCACTAGGTCCTCAGACAGGGGCTCTTGCCCACAGCCACCTTTATTCTTTCCCTTTTAAAGAAATGACTAAGTGTCCCAGTCACATCTCAACTTTCTCTGATTGTAATGTTCACTTAGTATTTCCTAACTCTCCATTTTTCAGTACTTCTTTTATGAAGACAAGGGAAGCAAAATAGAAATTGAGTAATTTCACTTTCTTATGTTCACAAACTTCCTTATCCACTGATTTGTGCTAGACAATGCCAAAGACTCATTAATCTCTGCATTTCTGTGCAAGCATCAGCCTGCTATGGGGCTCAGTCTTCCTGCAGTTCTCACAGCTCATGTAGTTCCTTTGTTTCCATGTTCTACCAGCCGCTCTCAAATAGTGATTTTATTAGAGCTTCAACGTAACCTCACGAATGTCTCTGGTGGTCTCTATGGATTATAGGAAATGCTGCTTCCAGAATTTTAAATTTTAATTTCTCTGAATTCCTTATGTTTATAGAACTCCATCTCCTATCAGAGTTGCCAATGGCTCCAAATCGCCACATACACTTGCTGAAGGAATCTTCAATAGACAATATCAAAATCATAGCGTTTTCTTATTTCACCCAGAATAAACATCAAAAGTCAACGTATTTCATATTTCATAGACCTTCAAAGCCCTGTGTGATGTGGGCTAGCTGTTTCCTCCCCTTTGAGGGCTACCCTGTTCGCACTCCTGCTGCAGGTGTACAGGATTCCTGGGAGATGCTACGTAAATTCTTGTGCATTGTTCCTCCAATCTGGAAAGTTCTTCCTCCTCCTGGGAGCCGCATGGCTCACTCCCTGTCCTCCTTTGGAATAACATCCAAATATCATCTTCTCAGTGAGGCTTTCCTGAGTGAGGCAGATGATCTAAAATTTCCAAAATTGCAGGTCAGTGCCGCTGACACTGCCCCCTCCTCTGCCCTGTGGCCCTTCCCTGGCACTATCTCTATGGCATCACCCATTCAACCTGCTCATGCTGTTCACTGTCTATCACGCTGTACTTCACATGCGCCCTGGGGCTCAATCTTGTCTATTTTGTTCATTTTTGTCCACACAGACCCCAGAATGGTGCATAACACTATTCATAATTACTTCCTGAATAAATGAATAAGAAACACCTCAATATAGGAGCAGTTGTTTAGTTAGAAAGATACCTGTGTGGAAATTGTTTGGCTATGTTAAAGTTGTATTCTCCATGTTGATAATCAAGGCAAGTTTCCTTCATTTAGGCAGGGCCAGTGAGAGATGGTTAATATTTGCAGAACATGAATAATGATTGCAAAAGGTGTGAGACAAGTTAAGTAATACTCTTAGCTCCGTTTATGGGGTCACAGTAGGTTTGTTATTGTGTTTAGCAATGTAGTTCCTACTATAATGTACACCTGACAATCAGTAAAAAATCATTTTTTTCTAGCTGCCATCTTTAGAAAACGACCTACTATCCATAGGAAATGCCTGGTTTATCCTGTTTTTTACTGTAATTGTTTTCCCACAAATCCACATGACAATTACTTGCTTACACAATTACTTGGTTAACCTGCCTTGATGAATCAACTCAAGAAACTGGATTAATTGTGAGCTATGCTTTATGTGAATAGTTGGTCTATGCTTCACAATCCCCAGATTTAAAAGACAAAAAAAAAAAAAAAAGACCAAACATTTCCCCAGAGTAAGGGTGGGAAAAGAGCAGATTTCTGTTCTGAACCACCTGGTGCTTTGGAAGAATTCCACTTTTCCAGAAGAACAGTTAAATAAATGGAAAGCCACTCAGAACTAGTAGATAATTTTAGTATAAACTGGTGTGCCAAGGAGCTGAGATTAGTGATATTAGTGCTACCTTCCCTTCCAGATCACCTACTTCTCTTCCAGAAATGACCTATGAGAGACCAGTGGTTTGCTTACATTTGACAGATTCCCTTTATTTCTTCTTGGCAACTCTGAAAACAGGCTTATCCAGTTTCATCTGAAAAGTTTTGTTTTTCTTTCAAAAGCTATGATGGTAACATTCTATGGGAGGCTATCATCAGCTCTTCAGCAGATAATGTCATTAATATTAAATTAGGGATCAATTTTACTTTTGGGGGGGTCATTCCCAAGAATCCCATCTTGCCCTGAAGAAGTGTTGATCCCCTCTGGGTAGAGAATTATGGTACGGAATTATGAAGATAATAATTTGGGGGGACTGGCATAAGGCAAGTATGACTCTCACTGCCTAGCAGCTAAGCCATTCAATACAAGTTTATACTTGAGGATATACAGCGGAAGACCATGTTTTCTGCCCAATTTTCACAGTGGGAACTACACTAATATGTATATAATATAGGTAATATTAAACAGAACTATGTCAAAATGCATAATCATTATTACATCAAATAATTTAGTTATCAATGACCCTCAAGCTACAGATTGTTCATTTGGGCTTCATTTTAATAATGTATATGTAAATAACTTGAATTTTGAACCTTTATTTGCAGATCTTGAAATAAATGGCTAGTAATCACAGGTGTGGTGCTTTAACCAAACAGCTTTTCCCTGGGAACTCACGCTCTAGCTTTTACTAGTTCCCTTTTACCTGCTTCCATAGTTTTAAGATAATGATGGATTGGTGCGTACTAAACTAAATATGCATGACCTCTTGACGGAACACACAACATGACATCCTCAGAGCTGAATTCTGGATCAGAATTCAGAAGGGACAGTAAAATGTTGGACTATAAAATTACTTTTGATTTCTCTGCAGCGATATCATCAGAAGAAGTAAGAAGTCCCATCACTTGCCTGGCTTGCCTGACTAAATACCATCTCCTTAATCAAAACTCAACAGCTCGTTCTTATTACCATCATTAGTAGCATTAACTATGATTCTGTTTGGTTTTGAGATACAAACGGTAGCCACAGGGCTTTGCTGGCGGGCCAGCTTTTGCAAGTCCTAAGCAGCTGTTGGACAGG
Organism: Condylura cristata; assembly: GCF_000260355.1. Lineage (NCBI taxonomy): Eukaryota > Metazoa > Chordata > Mammalia > Eulipotyphla > Talpidae > Condylura > Condylura cristata. The sequence goes on along the minus strand of NW_004567117.1, from coordinate 35,150,307 downwards.
CAGGCGCCCAAGCCAAACCGGCAGCCTCAGTGTTCCGGGGACGCCTGCGCCCACGTTCGTGGGCTCGCGGGTTCCCCGCGGGGTGGGCGCCCACCCACCGCCAGGTCGCGGGGCTCCAACGCCAGGCTCCGCTCGCCTCCCTCCCTCGGCCTCGCCTCCTCCACGTCTCACTTCCTTTTCGCAGGCAGCTCGCAGCCGCCCAGCCCCGGTGGGTGGGAACACATTCCAGCCGAGGCAGCCGGGCTTCCCCTACTCACCAGCCTGCGAACTTTCCTTTCGGGCGAGGGCTGAGTGTCAGGTTTCAGAGGTTGCCTTCCCCTCTCCCCAGCTCTCGAGCTCCGGGGCTTCCACGCCAGCCGCCACACAGGATCGGCTCGACAGGCGACAGTCAGAGGACAGCGCCTGAGTTTCCAACCTGTGGCGCCCGGCCGATCCCCGGCGCTGCAGCCCGGCTCCGGCCCGGCCCCGGCAGACGGCAAGTGGCAGGACTCGTAGCGCCACCCCTGAGCCCGCCGCGACGCCGGGATCTGGAAGGCTGGGGCGAGCGGAAGGCGTGTCTCCCGGTCCTGGGCGGATGTGCTGCGCGCACCTCAGGCGATCGCGCCGGTGACTCAAACGCACTTGACTTCTGGTTCAATTCTCCGCGCTACGCGGCTGCGTGCTCTAGCAGCCAGCTCATTTGGATTGTATTATTTCCTCCTGTTTTCTCGGATAATCACTTACTCAGAAAGCCCAGAGCACTGTGAGAACTGCTTGCAAAGCCTCAGATTCTCTCGTCCCAGGGGATGTCTCTTTAACAATAGAGAGAGCAAGGGATTGCCGTTGGAGAGTAGAGAAAGCCCAGGAAGAGAAAGGAGTGTCAGGGAAGAAATTAGTACTTTAAAAGTTGGACTCTACTAATAGGTCCATCAGTATGCACCGGCCTCATCCCTCCTCCGAAGGTCACTCAGACATCCTCCAGTTGGTTAGTAAATGGGGGTTGTCTCTGAGATCAAAGTCAGGGGCACAGGCATTTAGTGAATAAGTATTAGGTACCTACTAGACAGCAGCCCTGGCTTCTGGATAGTGGGCTCATCCGTCCTTCACAAAGGCCCTGGCCCATTCTTGGGGTTACACTGGAATCCCTAGTTGACAGGCTGATGGTCAAGGGAAGACTGCAAACTAGTATACACAGAATTAGAGTTAATTTAAGCCTCTGTTTAAGAAAACCCCAAAGTTGGAAAATTGCTTGTATTGATGATGGTAGTCTGACTACTTACATTTTCACTGTTGGACCCAGTTCTAACTGGGTGCCCTAAGGCTTGATCTGGGAGGCACTGTTACAATACTACCCCCTTGGGAGTATCCCCATGGAAGTGCTGAGGTAGGGAAAAAGGAAAAGGCCACTTCCGAAATCAAGGACAGCAAGCAAACTACAGCCAAGAAGTTTTCATGCAACATCCCATCCCTAGCGATCTATCTACTAGGAAAATAGGAAATAACTTCTTTTTCTGTACTTCAGTCTTGAAAGTGAGACAAAATGCCCTCAGAGAGTTATTGTGAGTAAATGCACTCTTAATAGCAAAGTTCAAGAATTGTGTCTGGTGCAGAAAATTTCCTATACGTGTTGGCTATACTTATTTTCATAACACCTATTTATTCCATTCTCCCAATTTAAGATCCAATTTACAGAAATTATTTATTAGGAGAATGTATCGGAGATTCAGATGTAGATTTTCAAATAGGTCTTCTAGATGCCTATACTACATTTATGGTAAATCTACTTTGTATCTGTCAACAATAGGTAAGTTACAGGTGCTTGTGCAAAATCTGAAGAGCTTAAGAAAAAAAAGACCACGGCTATAGAACATTTGACTGTATACAGCACACTAATTAAAAATGATCCCACAAAAAAAATTAAATGAAAATCGGCTGCTATGTTATGCTCTGCTAGCTGACCATAGAACAGAGGCGTGCAGGAGGGGAAGGGGGCCGTGATGGGTTAAAACAGGGGAGGAAAAGGCACAAGGAAGGAGGGGAATGGGTCACAGGTGCTTTGATGGTGGAAAAACTACAAGAACTACACCTGATGGGAGAAGTCAAATATGGTACAACCATGAATAATGAGATAAAATAAATAAATTGAATAAAGTTAAAAAAGATCAAAGAATATTTTTTAAAAATGATGCCTCAAAAATAAATGAGTGTATAACATAATATGATCTAATATATGATTCTCTGCACCATGCAACGATAATCCACATTCTTTACCTCGTTTATGTGTCATTTACATTAATCCTAATAGCTATAATTTCCTATGTGCAAGAGCGTTTATAAAGGCCTTGCCCATAGATCATCTCATTTGATTTTCACAACCTTGCTTTGAAATAGGCATGGCGTCTATTATGCTTTTGACCCCTTTTTAAAAAGGAAAAGCTGATGTTGAGAAAGTTCCAGCAATATCCAGATGGTGAAGGTCTATCACAGTAGCCCTCACGGCAGCTGATCCCAAAGGCTGAGCTCATGGTGGCCAGAGACCACGCTGCCTCCCGCTAATTCTGACAAAGTTTCTACTGTGTGAAAGTCAAGCACACACCATTTATGTGCTCTTCTTGTCAAGGTTCCTCCATAAGTGTGTCAGCTGCCTGTAAAGTCCACTCTTGTGGGGACAACTCTCCCAGAATTACCTCCCAGGTTAAGTCTTGTCTTTCAGGTTCTGAGGCTCTGAGACAAGCGAGTTCTTAATGATGCCATTTGCCAATTGTGGGACTTGCCCTTCTCCATGGGAAGAGGGGTTCCAAGTAGGAGAAGGTGTGGAAAAACATGAAAGTAATAACACTTGACTGCTTTGACAAGAGGCAGAGCCTGGCAAGAGCCTGGAAGCAAGGTGACTGTAGGATGTATCTATAAAACAAATAGAAAACCTCCCTGTATCTGAATTATATACATACAAATTACACAGATAAATTTTCTGTCTTCAATTAGATTAACATTCCACAAATACATCACTAAAGGAAGCAGCTATATAAATGTACACAAACACTTCTAGTGAAAAATATCAGATTGCGTGTGGAATTTCATCTCTTCTTGTGCAAATTTCTCTAACACAGTAATGCATAACACTTTCAGCTGTTACTAAACCATAAAGACAAATAAAGAGGAGAAGAGATATCAAAGGTCCAATAAACTGCAATGGATTTTTAGAAGAACCTAAATCAGATGGAGGTTTGGTAGCTGATTTGGAAGAGGAAAGAAGTTTATTTACTGCATGCTTTTAGCAGGGGTGATGAATAAGACAGACAAATTTCTCTGCATGAGCCAGGAAGGCCTTAGGTCTAGAAGACAGACGTACCACCATGGAAGGCACTCAGGTGGTGGAATGAACACAGGGGTTTGGGTTGACATCTGGATGCACAATGTTTGGTCCTGACACTCCCTTCCCCACTGCTGTGCAACCAACCAACCATAAGTCCTTCCATCTGCTCAACCCAGCCTCCAGGAGAGTGGAGGTTTATCTTCTGTAGAAAGTAAGCTGGAGTAATTTGTGGTTTAACAAGATGAACTGAACACATACAATTTTCTCCACTCCTACAGAAAAATGAATTCAACAATTTATATACAAGAAAAAAATCTCTGGAAATTAAAAACATCAAAATTTTAAAAATTCAACAGATGGGTTAGAATAGTAAGGTGAAAAACTCCAGGAAAATGAAATACAAAGCCATAGAAAGATGACCCTGGAGAAAAGGGAGAAACCTGTGAGCAATGGGAATCTTAGAAACATCAGAATAGATTTTCCATTCAGAAAGGGGTATAAAATTAAAGAAATAATGTGAAACAATTCCAGCAATAGAACCAAAAGCTTTTAAAATTAAAAAAAAAAATCCACTATGAAATCCATTATGGTGATGGCACACGGGTGATTTGGTGATGGGAAGCCCAAGAGGATTACAAATGAGATGGAAAAATGCACAAAATGATGTAAAAATAAACTATTATATTATCTTTTTTTAAAGTCCAAGAGGAAAAAAAAGTGTTGATTAATTAAAAATATCAAGACACAGGGCCCTCCCTGGTGGCGCAGCAGTTTAAAGCACAGCACTAAGAAGCTAAAGCCACTTCAGCATGAGTTCCATCCGGGCCACAGAGCTGATCCACATGGTGCGGCAGACCTCTCCTTACCTGTGCCGGCCACTCCCCTCAGCAGTGTACTTGGTCAGTCAGCCTGTTCTGCTCCCCACTTTGTCTTTGGTGAATTCTCTCACCGCCCCTGCACCTCTGGCCTGTACCCCAGCTCTGTACGCATAAATAAACACTTCTTTAAAAAATATATCAAGATATATTATTTTGAAATATTATGAGTTCAGGAATAAGGAGAACCTAAAACACCCTCCAGAAACATAAAGCAGCCCACACATACAAAGGAAAAGAATAAACACTGCACTGTATTCTCAAGGGCAGTAATGAATCTAGAAGATTCTTTAAAGGTCTTAAGAGATGGAACCCAGGAAGTAGAGGCCCAACACAGTATACAGTAAAATGGATTTTCCAGGATAGTTGTAAAGTGAAAGTGAAAAATTTCAATGAAAAAAATAAGAAAATGATAATTATTTGATGTACAAAAAAAATGATGATAAAAGTGTATGCAATGAAGAGTGGTAGTGTTCAGTGTTCTCTTTTTTCCTGAGCATCCCCCTAGGCTTCATTTCCTAGGCCTCTAGTGTAGGAAGGCATGGAACTTAGTATGCAGACACAGAGACTCAATGAGGAACTGAGGTCTTAGAAGACATTAAGTTCAGAGGTGAAAGATATTGGTGGCCCTAAATGTTTATGTGGCATAGAAACCCTAACTGTCATACATTGCACTGTGACATGAGCAAGAAACAAACTTATACCATTAAAAAAACCTGAAATGTTTTGGGGTGGATTCTTTTAGTAGACTATCCCAATCAGTGTAATCAAGATGAGTACATGGAGACACTTGTGAAATAATTTACAATAGTTACAAAGTATACTAATTGAACTTAAAAATAGGAAATTATTAACTCCAGGAAAAACAAAAGGCTGTGAGGGAAAACACTTAGTTTAGATGTCGATATAATCAGAATAATGAGAACATGGGCCAACTGGTAACCCTAAACAGTGAAATAACTTTAGGAAGTAGATAAGGATAGCTTGCCTGTGTATACATGTGAGTAAAACAAAAAAATCCTCAACTATTATAAAGTCAACAAATAATGTGTAAAATTGCTAATAGCAATAGCAGGATAAACAAAACTTAGAATTATAGAAACAAGGATAATAAAAAGTACATGAAAAATGTATGCCTGTGCAGATTGACACTATGGTTTTGGACAAGACCTTTGGAACTACTTTTAATAAATTTAACACTATTTTCTTTAAAGTATATATGTATTAGCTTAATAAAAATAAAGCATTAGTAAAATAGAGTTAATATAGACAAATGAGAACAAAGACAGCTATTCAATAGAGAAAACAAATTATTAGATTATTTGCAAGTATAATAACCTATAAACAGTGAAGAAAGTGAACTTGGGGTAAAGATTGAAGATAGATTTAAGAGAATTTTACAGTAGTTTAGTCATTCAACAAATATTTGTTAGGTAACATGACTGGACATGGAGGATACAGTAGAGAACATGAAGGGAATATAACATGTGTTATAAGAAAAATAAATATGTTAAAGCTTAAAACAACAAATATATTTGGTTTATTCTCTCTTATCTTTGCAGTATAAGCCAATGATATCTTTTGAGCAAGATACTGCCTTTCATCCTTCAAAATACTCTTAAATTAAAACTGCCATCTTGTCTCTCAACTTAAGCCTAACACTGATGAGATCAACAGTATCCTAACTCACCTCTCCTGGGATTGCAGGAAAGTTTTCTCCAGGTAGTCATACAGGGGTTTGTCTCCACCCTCAGCTGGTTTTCAGTTCATATGAAGACTGTCTAATCACAAATAAAAATCAACCCCTCCCCAGTTTGAAGAAACCCCATAGCATGACTTAATGTCACAAGACTGGACTGTCCAGGTTGTGCGAGTTCTCCAAACTACTTTGAAAGGTGTAACTTCAAGAAATATATATGCTCATGAGAATTTCTAGTGACAACAGTTTTAAATGTGTAACACATCGAGAATTATTTGAGACATCAAACTAAGCCTGTTTACATAATTATACATTCAAGTATATACTCAAGTGTAAAGTCTCTTCCTCCTCACTTCTAATCTTATTTTGTCTCAGTTTATTAGTATGTAAAATGAACATACACTGGGATTTGGTATGGAAACTTTTGTAACCTAGACTAATTATTTCTTCTTATGTAAAAAAGAACATTCTATAGGAAAGCACCTATCGTTTCCTGCATAAAGTTTGTATATAACCTTCAGGCAAGTCTTGACTTGTGAAGAAGGCACAGTAGTGTGGGTAGGCTATGATTCCATGAATAGTATTAGACTACTTTAAAAAGAAAAAAAAAGTGCTTTAAGTATAATTATGGACATAATTACCTTTACAAAGTAGTTTAATTTCTCAATTTGATTAAAGAGAAAGAAATCCATTTTAATAAAGCTAATAAAGCTAAATACTTAGGGAAGAAGTTCAATGTCTACAAGTTACTATAACAATACACACACACACACATATATATAAGTATAGCTATATTTAACATATATAACTGCATGAGCAAAAGCACATGTAAAATATATAAACAAATTATGCTGACTGTATAGTGATATACAAAATAATATAACATATATGCTCATCTTGTACATGTAAATGAATGCATGGTGATTCCTTCATTTCCCAAAAGATGTGCCAAAACATTGTGTTTTTTTTAATCTGTGAAAAGTCTTGCCTATAAATTTTGCTATTTTTTTTAATTTAAAAACTTTCTATTGTACTGTGTTATACTCAGGAATAACTATTAAAATTTAAGTTATTTTGCCTTTTAAAATTATCAGGTAATTTTTTCAAGCTTCCAAACCAACATTGATTGATATTATTTCAAGCAATTTTCTCCCCACAACAAATAGTGATCATATTACTTTCATGAATATTTTACTATAAAAGACTTCTAATGACACCTATATAAGACAACCATCAAATTTTTAACTTATGATCTGAGAGATGATCTTGTCTTATGTTTAACTATGTATGATATAAAAAGATACTTTGCAAAAGTAACATCTACACAATAAAGATTTGGGCAGAGTAAAGAATCCCAAGTTAAATGATTATTTATAAGCTATGCTTTTAAGAAAGATTAAGATGTCTTAATAAATAATCTTATAATTATGTAAAACATGATCTCATCTATTTTCATAATTAATTTGGTAAAAGTTTATAAGCCCATAATGAATTATTATGTTTCTAATATATTTAAATGTTCTATTACAAACAGACATGAAACTTTTGAGTAATATTGCCATCCCATACAGCCTGAAATACAAAGTGCCCTAAAGTGACAGAATATGTGTCTATTCTGTGGAATTTTTAGCTACAGATTTCTATGATAGATTGAGAAGATGAAGAAACTGCCCTTAAATTTCATAATTTAATATATGATATGCTTCTTATCTGAACTACTCAACTTATTTTAAATAACTATCAAACTTTCTGTAATTTAGATTTGGTGTGAGTCTCGAGAGAGGATATGTTTTAAAAGAACTGAACAGAGGAACATATAATTGGAAGATACAAAGGTCAATAAAACTTTTCATTTTATTATATTTCCCACCCTGTGAAATGAGATGAATATTAGCCATCTTCTTGGGATAAGGTATTCAAGACCCCCTGTTTTGGGGTCTTCTCCAATGCATGTCTTGGAATCCTCTAGAGAAGTCAGAGATCCGCTACTTAATGTAGTGGTAGCAGTGTGTCTCAGTGGCAGCTCTGAAGGTGACAGTGCTGAGTGGTTCCAGTGCTGGCATTAAATCACATGACTTAATGCCTTAGATCTCTAGTCCTATGTCAGCATGCCCTGGAGAGGAGGTATCAGAATATCAAGCCTTGCAAAAAAGCATGTATGGGAATAGACCCTAATGATGCGTGGACATCACAATACACAATGTCCACTTATCTAGCTTTTCTCCAAAAGATCATGTGGTTGTCCCATGTAATTGGCATTGGGGAACAGAAATTTTTCCAGAATAGTAAAACATTGATGAGTGTCACTGATAGCTGATGAACAAGAAAGTCATTGCAAATCAAAGATTAGAGTCAGAATTTATGGTTTGATCAAATTCTAGTTCACAGTGGACTTAGTAGGAATCTCAAATCCATTTACAAACATTTTGCCATCATCCACTGATTTATAGATGAATATTATGATAGAAAGACTAACTTGGAATTACTGAGACAATGCAACACAACTCTAGAGAATATATCCAATGGGTTATTCATTCTCTGAAAGAATTGCACATTAGTGTCACCATCAAAATATGCATGGTACAGGGTGCTGATTCCTATCACACCTCCACTGGATTTTTCTTCATTGACCTGTATAATGCATTGATGGATCTCTTTAAGGATGATGACAGATAACATCAAGTGACAACTTCAATTGCAGCTAATGAAATTAATCAAATAGAACCAGATCTGAATACTTGGAAAGGTGGTTTTTAAACTTTCCAGCTGATTCAGGTTTTAGACAAAACATTTCTGCTTTTTCTACATTCTGCCCAGGAGATTTAAGTTAAAAAAAAAAAAGTGTCTGTAATTAAGTAGCAAAATAGGCTATATAGAGCATTCAGCAATTTTGGAAGCTTCTAAAATCCTAGAATCATACTCTATCCCAAATTCTGAATAGAATCTCTTGTCTAGTCTATTTTTATATTTTAGCAAACTGGTTTATCATAGAGATATTAAAAGCTGAAAATAAGATTTGTGAAAATGATTCAAAGCACTGTACATCAGATTCTCAAAATGAATGTGATTTGTAATAAAAATGCCACAAAACATTAAGGAAACTCCTTGAAGCATAATGGTACACATATGTGTATTTTTTTGTTCAGCAAAAATTAGAAAGAGAAACTGAATCCCTCATATTGGTTATGATGACCTTATGTCACAATTAAAGAAAAACACATTGTCAACTCTCTTTCCTCCTATCTAAAATTAGATAAATAAGTCAAAGGAATGCCTTGGCTGTTGCTGGGGACACTGAGCCTTGCCTCAACTCATTAGTGGTAGAACTGGATTTGTAACAATCAGAAAATACACAGCCCAAACATATACTTAATGATCTCAGATTTTTTTTTTAAATCTTTTGATCTTAGATCTGTTAACATTGGGCATCAGAATTGGGACTCTGTCTTCTCCGATTGACTGCAAGTGTTTATAAGTTTTCTTACATCTTTGTCTTCTCCAAGACTATTAGTGTAAAGACTAAATGATTATCCTTAAAACTTCCCTATTTTAAAGTGAAAATCAAAAATGAAATATTTCCTGAAAGAATTCATTCAAGAATTACTAGCCACACAATAAATTTGAGAAAATTTTAGTATATAATGTCACAAACATGTTGATCCCACAGTTGTTTGGAAATAAATGTTTATGGGACCTCCCTGGTGGCCTATGGTTAAGTCTCAACGTTACCACTGTTATGGCCTGAGTTTGATCCCAGGCCAACTAGCTAACCCAGTTGGCACAGCAGGCCTCTTCCACTGCTTCCCTCAGTAGTGTATTTCATGAGACCAACTACTCTGCTCCTCACTCTCTCTGGTGAATCCTTTCACCCTCTGCACTTTGAGCATACACCCTAGTTCTTCTACATAATTATAATAATAATAAGAAGAAGAAAGAAATATTAACATATTTAAAATACCACCAATAAAGTCCTTTGCTAATTTGGAAAATTGCAAAGTATCTAAAAGTTAAATACAATCCCTGACCACATGACCCTAGGATTCTGATTCAGGTAGTAGTAGTGATTACAGTATTTCATCTATTCTTGATTTGATATTGACTTTTGCCCTTCAATCCCCATTGGGCCCCTAACATTTCTAGTCTGTCAATAATCTCATGGCACTTTGGCACAATCGATGTTTTTTTTGGTTCTGACAAGGAACTACCAACAATGTTTCTCCACAGTAACTCCAGACAAGCTTACTAATTACAAAATGTAGTTTTATGGGGAAGAGGAGAGACTGATAAAATTATAGTCTTTATCCATTTGGTTTTACAGAGGAATTGATTTTACAATAAACAATTTGTTAAATTGTATTTAGGTACATACACTATTAATACAACTTAGTTTTATTTTTCCTGCTGAATTATACAAAACAGTCCAACTATGTTCAATAAACTCACTGAAGAAGGTGAGGGATTAGATACTCAAAGTTAATAAGTGCAAACACTAAAAACAATTTTGATATTAATTCCTTATCAGAATTGGACATGTAAAATTTACTCTTAGTCCTTCACTTTATCACTGCCTTTGCTTTGCAGAAATTTTTTAGCATAATATAGTCCCACATTTTTGCTTTTATTTCTTGTAGTTTGAACGACATATACATAAAATTACTGTTAAGCACAATAAGAAGGCAAGAAGTTTTCTCTGTGTTTTCTTCTGGGAGTTTTATGCTTTCATACTTTACATCTAAGTCTTTAATATATTAATTATTGTGAATGCTATAAGATGCAGGTCTAGTTTCATTCTTTTGGATGTGGCTATTCAGTTTCCCCAGCACACTTAATGAAGAGATAATCCTTTGTCTAATGAGTATTCTTGGCCTCCTTGTCAAATATATTTAACCATCTATAAAAGTTTACACTTCAGAATGTTCTAACATATACTCCCTCTTATAGGTTTTTATATTAAAAACCATAAAATACTACATTTAAAAAAAGTTTAACATGATGTTTATACATGGCATTACATCTGTTTCGAATATGCAATAAGAGGGATTAAAACTTAGATGTCATTTTTCCTTTTTTAATGAGTAGATGGGATATAGAAAGGAGTAAAGCAAATTTTTTCAGGGCTGGGACATTCTCCATCACAGAAATAAATGACAACAGAATCCCAGAGAAAGAAGTCACAACTGACAGCAACATGAGACCGGGTGTCAGTAGAGTTCTATGGCACAATACCAGATGGCTTGGGTGGTTACAGACTGTCCCTGCCAGCAAAAAGGATCTCATTATCAAAAGTTATCTATGAGTGAAAGTGTAGATGAAGGGCTTAGAAACTTGGTGAGGTCCCCAATGAGGGTTCAAGACGAAAACTCTTACTCAATCACTAGCAAGACACTGTAGATGGTACTTAAACCCTACTAAGGTATCATTACTGATACACACTCACCATTAATAACATGGGCTTGCTTTTATAACTGGCTATCAAGTGATAAATATATTGATAGAGTTAAGAAATTAGTGGGTTTTATCAACCAAGGAGAGCTAAGTGATGTGAGTTAACATATTGTGGCCATGAGTATAAAGTCCATATTCTTGAGGAGGTTATGTTCTTGGGGAAAAGGGAGGGCTTATACAAAGCCTGCCTTGTGTTTAATACACAAAGAAAAGTTTAATCTCAAGGGAAAGCTTATCCTCAAATTGAGTGCCCATAAAAACATGAAGAGACTTTTTCTCCAAATGCTGATACTATGTGGGATAGGTGGTATCTCAGAGCAGGAAAATAAAGTTAAACTAAAGCTAAATGCCAATTAATTTACTTGAAAATAATTGATCCAGTATTTCACAATGAACTTCATGTCTTCTAGTCAATTCAGTTTGCTTAAATCTACTCACTTCTGTTCTTAAGATTTAGAATATTTGTTCTTGATATTAAACACATTGCTATTGCTGTAATTCTTTAATTTTTTTTGAATGTTATCTTTGCCAGTTATTAACCATGAAAACATGGTGTTAATGACTTATCCCTATCAATTTAACCATCTTAGTTTGGTAATGAAACATCCTAAAAGTGAATCAATCTGTGCCATTTTTCTTCTGAAAGCTGTCATAAAATTACATGTTTATAGTCCTTAGCTATGCATTTATATCTATATATGTTAGTTTCCTTAATCAGCTTAAAAACTTCAGTATTTCATGAGTATATTGAGATATTAAATTATAAGTCTTCCATTCGTCCCCATCAATATTTATTCCTATTTTAACTCATATTTGTCCTAAAATGAAATTTGTTTAGAGTATAATGTAGGGGCAGTAGAATTCATTTTTTCTGGTGTATAATTCTGAAATTCTGCTGTCTCTTAGTCTCCACCACAGTCAAGGGGCAGAAGACTCCCTTCATCTCCAAAATGCCTTCTAGCACCCTAACCCCAACATCCCAGGAAGGACTGACCATACCATACTTTTGTCTTCTCAAGTGTGTCAAACAAATGGAATCATATATACCTATACTTTCAGGTATGGGCTCTCCAGTTAATTTAATATGTAAATGTGAAAGTGTTATTTTTATCATATCCTACCAGCTCTCAAAATTTGTTTCTTAATTCTTACAACATTAAATATATATTTCTGACTCATTTTCACAATCTGATGTTTATGACCTAATAATTTTTTAATGTAAATACAACACGTCAATCAGATATATTTCTTCAAAACCTGTGAGAGTAAATTCCCTTCCACTTTGACATCTTTGTCTAAGTTGCTTTCTCCTCCTGGAATGCAAGCCTCATCATCTTGATCATATCAAATCCATCACCTACTCCTATAACCTCAGATCAACTCCTACCTTCTCAAATAGTTTCCACCAATAACAAAACCTATGTTGAATTGCTTAACAATGAAATACCTGAATTATGTCATGTTCATTTGTATTTTCTCCCTTACTGGATGCCAGGGTCCCTGAGAACAAGTTAACATCCTAGCAGGAGGGACTACATACAATTGTTCAAAGGTGTAAAATGAGAATTCCTATAGAGAGGAGTAGAAAGGCAAGTAGGTGACTTGTACACCTTGGGGAATTTGACTAACTGGTGTTCCTATGGAGTGAGATTTTTTTT
>NW_004567117.1:35116957-35137235 GCF_000260355.1 Condylura cristata | reverse complement strand
CTCCTATAACCTCAGATCAACTCCTACCTTCTCAAATAGTTTCCACCAATAACAAAACCTATGTTGAATTGCTTAACAATGAAATACCTGAATTATGTCATGTTCATTTGTATTTTCTCCCTTACTGGATGCCAGGGTCCCTGAGAACAAGTTAACATCCTAACAGGAGGGACTACATACAATTGTTCAAGGTGTAAAATGAGAATTCCTATAGAGAGGAGTAGAAAGGCAAGTAGGTGACTTGTACACCTTGGGGAATTTGACTAACTGGTGTTCCTATGGAGTGAGATTTTTTTTTAATGATTTGTTTATGTATGCATAGGCCAGAGGTGCAGGGGTAGTGAGAGGATTCACCAGAGACAGAATGGGGAGCAGAACAGGCATATCTACAAAGTACAGTGCTGAGGAGAGTAGAGGATTGGTCAGGAGAGGTCTGATGTGCCACGTGGGTCACCTTCCTGGCTAGGGATCAATTCATGGTGAAGCAGCTGGCTGCAGCAAGCTTCATGGTGCTACACTTTAACCTGCTGAGCCACCATGTAGGGCCCTAGTGTGAGAGATTATGTCCAGTGAATTGCAAAATGAGAATGTTGGCTTCGTTTGTTTTTGTAGATACTATTTTCAATTGCTATGACTTTGGGAGATGGATGAAGATTGTTGTTACCAATGATCATTGAGTCACTGATTGCGTGAACAATACTGGAAACTTCTTGTTGTCCATAGACTTTGCAGATAGAGAGAGAATGCCATGTTCCTACCAGAAGAATGACTGACTACAGAAGAATTGTTGAAAGAGTACTATTCCCTGTTCACCAAATGAAATGTGAAAATTTCCTTGAGATCTATGAGATTCAGTAACAGGAACTAGTTAATCCAAGAATTGTCATATTCAGTGTCAAGTACTCGCTCAGATTCTTGGGAAATGCATATTTGGTTCATAGAGAACCAAGGGAGCCCAAAATGAAGCATACATGGTCATGTGAAAATCACAATTTTTTTTATTATAAGAATTTCAATCTGTAGATTAACTAGTGTTGGAAGTAATACTATCATTAAAGAGTCATTGATCCTTAAAATAAGTATGTCTAATCTTTACTTCAATATAAAATGTATTTCCTAAAAATAGAGACACCATTGGATCTTCACAGTATCTCATTAAGTAAATAATTTTAGAGTAGAATGAAAAAACTTTTTTTCAAAATATATTGAATGAAAGGAGAGGGAGGTGTGATTTAAAAAAAAAAAATGCCCCTGTTTTTTGCTGCTCTATTTACAATAGGGATGATGTGGAATCTATCCAAACACTCAAAAGTAGATGACTGGATTTAAAAGATGTAGTACATTTACATAATGGAATATTACTCAGAAATCAAAAAAGACAAAACACATGACTTTTGTAGCAACATGGATGGAGCTGGAAGGGATCATGCTTAGTGAAATAAGCCAGAAAAAAAAGGAAAAATACCGGATGGTTTCACTCACAGCAGGAATATAAGGGAACAGTTGAGAAAATAATGATAATGATGAACAGCTATAGACCAGAGACATTTTATGGGGCGGAGTGGGGAATGGGATCAAAAACAGTGGGGGGGAGAGAAAATGCACTGGACTATGGTGATGGCACATGGTGATTTGGTGATGGGAAGCCCACGGGGATTACAACTGAGATGGAAAAAGGCACAAAATGATGTAAAAATAAACTATTATATTATTTTTTCAAAAAATGCCCCAACAGCCACGGGTTCAGTCCCTTATAATTTCTCTCCCTCTTTGATAGGCCTCTTAGTGTTTATTTTCCTTCAGTTTAAAGCAGGTGAATGCAACCTAACACATTCTCTATATCTAGGTCACACTAGAAGAGATGAAAAGAAAACATAATTTCTAAATACCTATTATTTAGACTGAACAGACAGAGCCTGAAGATAAGAATCATTATTGTGATAATTCCTATACAAACATTTGAATTAGGCAAAAATTTAAGCTCTTAAAAATACAAATGAAGAAGAAATAGCAATGTCTAAGAGGGTTAGGAACGCTTTTGTTTTATTTTTTTTTGTCTAAGGGCCTCAAAGTTTGTATACACTTGAAATCAAAGAGAATCAAAGGAGAGACAGGTTCTCCAATTAGTCTTTTATGCCTCCCACAAGGTAAACACACAATAGTCTCTAAGTCATATCAGGTTTCATCTCTCTAGGAAGATGTGGAGTCTGAGTTAAGCAGATGATTCAGACTCCAGCCAGTTTCCAGTCCTTGACCTAGGGTTGAGTACGTTGCTAATTTGTGTCACTATCAACATATTTCAAAAACTGTGACTCCACAGAGCTCAGGATGGGGCATTTGAAATAAGAAAGGAAGCAGCAACAAAGTGTTTCATTTCTCCAAAAGAAATCCCACAGCTGGCCAGCAAATCAAGTACACTAAATGCATCATTTCCTTTATTTCCCTGGGTTTAAAGTTAAACCGGGTGCTTTTCCATAAGCCATCTTAAAAAAAATCATTGTTTCACATATAATGGATTTTCTCAACTAATATATAATAATGTGTGATTTTGACAGAGCTCTATCAACTTAGGCATCACTGCAAGATTGTAGTTTTTTGTTTTTTTTAATTCAGTAAGTATTATCTTTAACCATATTGGGACTGATTCTCCACATTTATGAGCAAATCACAACTTATTGTAACAAAAATTGTTGTTATATTGAGTATAGCACTTGGAAAGATTTCAATGGAAAGTGCAGGAAAAAAGGCAAGTATAAAGTTTTTTTTTTAAAAAAAGATTTATTTATTTGTGCATACAGAACTGGGGTACAGGCCAGAGTTTCAGGGGCGGCGAGAGGCTTCACCAGAGGCAGAGTGGGGTCAGAACAGGCAGATCAACGAAGTACACTGCTGAGGGGAGCAGCGGGCGGGTCAGGAGAGGTCTGCCACGCCATGTGATCACCTCCGGGGCAGGCGGGAATCGAACTCATGCAGAAGTGGCTTTAGCTTCTCAGTGCTGTGCTTTAACCCGCTGCGCCACCAGGGAGGGCCTATAATGTTTTCTTTTTTTTAATAAATGTTGGAACCATCATAACCATATCCTTTCCAAACCTGAGCATACTCTAACATAGATTTTAGATTGGAATGACAGAGTAACATGTGGCCTTGAAACAATGTACTTGCTTTGTCCTGGAGCTAACAAAAAGTTTTGCAGAACCATACCAGTCTAGCCAGACTTTATTATCCTCACAGAAGATATTCCAATGGCCCCCATTCCTATCAGGAAATTTCTTCTAACTTCTCATTGCTTCAAGATAGTGAATTAATAAGCCCACATATTTAAACTTCCTTTGTCCAATATTCTATTGAAACAACTAAAGAATACAAACAGAAAATAATTACAGGGATATAAGACAAGGTAAAATCACTCAGCAAGAAACTTGAAAAGTGTCATGAGGATATAAAGATAATGGACTTGGCCTGGGAGAAACAATCAAGAAAAGAAAAATGCATAGTGGACATCCATGAGTTGATTTTCACAAATTCTAGAAAAAAAAATAATAACCAATCTTGAATCACTGCATACCAGATGCAAGTACTGACATCCAGACAGTGAAGTTCAACAGGACAACAAAGAAAGGAAGAAACTTGACTCAACCCAGGAGTAGAAGTGCACTTCTCTCGCTAAGAATTTCTCTCCTACTTCCCCTGGTAATTATTGCTTGAAGGAAAAGCACACTCTCCAGTGATACTGTTAGGAGTGAAACAACGAAATGGTGAACTCTAATGAATGGGCTTCACTGCATCTTCGTCACAGTCTTTTACTCCTGTGGTCAACCTTTTAACAGAAATGGAGGCTTTGCTTTCAAGAATCCTGTGGGCAAGTACTTTACTCAGTGGGAAGGAAAGGGGACCAGGACAATTAATTGTTGTTTACCCTCAGCCTGCATGTTCTGAAAGTTCCTAGATCAATTTCCTTCTATTCATAGGTCCCAAGTTTGAGCTCATTTCCAATTCTCTGAAGTCCCCCTCCACACTCAAAAAATTGGAGGGCAATTTCCATAAAAGGCAGTGTTGGAGGACCTACACAACTGCTGAGAGAGCCCGTATCTTTTGCAGGTTTTAGTCAGTCTAGACAGAGTTACCAACATTTACCTGAGGTGTTTCTCAGAGATGGGGTACTTTGATTCTTCCTTCCCCTTGGGAAGTTGGCAATTGCTAACCAGATATTTGATTACTACCACTGAGTGTTGAGTGTATGATGACTAGATTAGGAGGTTAAAGTCAGGGATATGACTAATCTTAAAGCTCATTTGACAGCTCCCTAACACCCCCCAAAAGTATATGGCTCAAAATACCAATAGTTCCAAGGTGTAGAAGTTCCACGCAAAGGTCAGTGGGCCCCAGATGGTCAATGGTAGTGTGGAGCTGTCTGTGAAGCAATAGGGCATCCTTGGAATGGCAATGAATTGTGATGCATGATACAGACCCTGGGTGACAGCTTTTCCAATTTTTGAAGTGTGGAAAAGGAATCTGGGGTTTTAGTGGCAATTTATATTGTTGCAAACCAGCTTTATAATGTTTTTTTTTTATATATAAATGTTGGAAGCAATTTTATAATGTTGAAACCCAGTCCAAATTAAAACACAGAAACAAAACAAAACCAAAAAAATGAAAATAAAATGACTCTGTGAGTCAAATCTAACACGCCAAGGGTATGGGTCTGGCCCATGGCCTGCTGGGTTGCCAGTGCAGATTTACTACTTTATTTATTATACATGAGCTCACCAAATGACACCATAAAATATGAGCACCTAGGACAGGCAGCAGTTTAAAAGTGAGCATTAATCTGAGTAATCACTCCAGGAAATGTCTACCACTCAAAAGTGTTAATATAAACCACTCAAAAGTGTTAATATAAGCAAGCATTCGATGTAGGCAACATCATCTACTTGCTGATGGTGAGGAGGGCAGCAGTGCAATAATTCAATATCTGTAACACTATTCACTTAATGATATATTGACCCTAACTTGTAATGTCTATACACTATTTCAAGTAGGTAATGCAAAAAATAAGTAGAAGAGTCAACAACAGCAACAAAATACAGACAGGTAAATCTCAGAAGACTTGCACATAAAGACTCATACAGACAGAAAACAGATGAATGGTTACCACCAGAGAGAAGGGCATCCATGGCAAAATAGGAGCAGCGTTAAGAGGGGTCTGAGCTCTCTGTTACAAAATCTGTAAGTCAAGGGGATATAGAGAGTGGGGAGTGTCCATTATAGGGTATTGCACATTTGAAAGTTGTTATAATCGATGTAAAGGGATTTATCGTAATGATCATTTTGCCATGTAAAAGAAATATACTGAGTAATCATGATGCATTCTTAAAACTAATAAAGTAACATTGGATGTCAATTGTACTTCAGTTTAAAAAATTTGCAAATAGATGCTCCACTGCAATGCTAGCTAAGTAGATGCAGTTAAAATAAGAGCATTTTTGTCAATAAGATAGAAAAAGAAATAGTATCTAGTGCTTTTGAGCAACGGGGACAAATGTGAACTAATTCACTCGTGATGAATGTACCTACTTCCATATTTAGATTGTGTATCATATTTAAATTATACTGTTCTTTCATGCATAAGGCCACATCAAGAAAATTACTTAAAGACATATTTGAATAGGTTGATACAGATATGTATACAATTCTTTCATTGTAACTTGGTTTATAGCAAATGATTGGAAACAACACAAAAGTCCCTTTAAAAAGTTTTGATTAAATATATTAACAAACACATAATGGAGTTTTCTACAGCTGCCAAAGAGAAAGAACTGTCCACATGTCAGAAGGAAAGATATCTTGTGAACACTTTAAGTAGAAGAAAAACTCACAGTTATGAATGCATGAAGTAGATGAAAGGGTATGAGAGAAAGTGAATGAGGGTATGAGAGAAAGTGAATGAGAAGGCACTGGACAGAATGTTCTCAGTTGTTCATGTTCCTGTTGATTGATATTCTCATGTTGTTTCTAGGTGGAGAGATGATAGTTATTTTTTCAGACTTTAAATATCATTGTCATTATTTTGTGGGGTTTTCCCTGCATGTATGACGAGCATGTCTAGCTTTTATAGTAAGTAAAGAGAGTTGCTATTGAAACAGAACACAACGTATTACTTTCAGGTATAAACTAATCAGAAGCATACTAAATCTTTAGAGGTAGAATATCCCCATGGTACTCTGTAGGCAACATTTAGTGGTGCATTTTTTTTTATATGAAGTTGTAATTCACAACCCAAACAACTTTTGACATCAGATTTTACTTGACCTGTCACTAATCTAGAAAATTTTAGTTGATTTATCATTTCTTTTTAAGTCCAAGAAGTTGGTTAGCAAAGCAAAGGGGCATTTAAGTTAGAAAAAGAAATGGTTTCTGTCATTGATGATAAATTAAGATTTTCAGATAAATAAAGCAAAACATGTGGGACTTATATCCTCTTCTCCCCCTCCCCCAAAGCTAGCATTGCCAATTAACTGGATTTGGAAATGAATCACAATTTAAATTTAAAAACTAAATATCAGTCTAATATTATAGAAAGTTTAACTTTCATAACTGGTACCAAATATAAACTAAATTAAGAAATTACTTTTCAGTAGAACTGGCATTAGCAATTGTATTTTACTTTTACACGAGATTTCCAGAGGCTTTAAACAAGAGGTTTTTTCATGCAAGTGATCCTAGAGTGAGTAAATATAACTGAAAATTTTATGATTAGATCTTTGCCCTAATTCCACTCTTCTTTATGATTTCAGTGTTTTTATAATTTCTTAAGTGTGAACAATATAATAGAGAAATGACTATCTTAAGGTATGTACAAAACCTTAAAAGAATAAAAGGTGGCAAAATTTTTAGGGAAATTTTAGAAAAACAGCATTTAAATTTCAAAATTTTTATTTGCAGCCTCATATTAATATAAAAGTACTACAAAGAGCTATTCTGCAACAGTACACATTAGAGCCACCTCTAAGTAGTATTTTTAAGAATGTAGGCACCAGGCCTTCCCTGGCGGAGTGGTGGGTTGCAAAACTAAGCCAAGC
Source organism: Condylura cristata (assembly GCF_000260355.1). Lineage (NCBI taxonomy): Eukaryota > Metazoa > Chordata > Mammalia > Eulipotyphla > Talpidae > Condylura > Condylura cristata. The sequence continues at coordinate 35,130,156 of NW_004567117.1, read as the reverse complement.
CATGGCCACTTCAGTGTAAGTTCGATCCCTGTCCCTGGAGGTGATGGCACAACAGACCTCTCCTGTCTCGCTGGCTGCTCCCCTCAGCAGTGTACTTTGTACTTGTGACTGTTCTGTTCCCTGCTCTGTCTCTGGTGGATCCTCTCCCCGCCCCTGTACCTCTAGCGTGTACCCCATTTTCTGTATTCATAAATAAATAATATCTTTTTAAAAAATGTAGATACCTTATACAATGACACTTGGAGGAAAAGTCAAAATTTTTCTTTGTTGAAATCGTGCCTGTTAAGAATAGCTGCTAATTACATGACCCTTTGAAACATGTAACTGTTTTCTCTAATTTGTTATTTTCCCTCAAGATTTTAATATGCAAGATAATCTTGAACTTGCCTTCTAGTATCCTGTAAGATTAAATCACTCATGATCTTTATGTATCCAAAACAAATTGTGCTATGATTATGACAAATGGCTCAAATTAACTGGGAAGAAATAATTTTTCACACACTTCTCTGAAAAATGTTTCAAATTTTTCTTGGTTATTACCTTTAAACACAGTAGTTAAATTTCATTTTTACAACTATCTGGTTTATATACCTACCTATCTTACGTATTTTTTATTTTAATGTGCCATACTTCACACTTACTTTGATATAGTTCATCCACAGATGAACATTCAGAGAATACTTTTGAGTATGAACAAGTTGTGTGTTTCTTTAACAAAGTGGTGATTTCATTTGTTCATATGTTTTCTGACAAAGAAAAAGAACATCGATGCTTCATTCCTTTGCTTCATTAATTTTCTTGCAATGAGATGTTTACCTCATGTTAAGCAGCTCCTAAAAAGAGCTATGAAATCCATCACTTTTAAGAAATTAATGGGTCAATTAAAACTAGGCAATTTAGTAAAGAAAAAAAATTGCCTACTTTGCTGAAGTGTAAAGTAAAAAAAAAAATCGCAAATGTAGACTAAATGGGTGGGATTGGTATTAGTATGGAAAAAAATCCTAGTAACAGAATGTTTTATTTTATTTAATTTCAATCTGCGAATGAGATAGGAAACAAGCAGAAGGTAATTTGAATTTGAACATGACCAGTCCTTCTGATATGCTAATTGCTAATTACAATGACAGTTTGATCTAAAATCCATAGGCAAGCTATGAAAGAATGTTCTTATTTTTTTTTTAAAGGATTTTACTTATATAAGAGGTGGGGTGCAGTCCAATTGGGGTACAGTCCAGAGGTGTTGGGGGTGAGAGCGTTCACCAGAGACAGTGTGGAGATAAGAACAGTGGACTGACTGAAACCCACTGCTGAGGGGAGCAGAGGGCCTGGCAGGCAAGGTCTGCTGTGCCTTGTGGGTCAGCTCCCTTACAGGAGATAGTGCTACAATGGCTGTGCATAGCTTCCACGCCCCTTGAACCCTTGCACCTCCAGGGAGGCTCTGAAGGAACATTCTCCAGTTTCTTCCTAATAGTAGCTATTTGCAAAATGTTAACTAACATCAACTACAAAAGATCGTCATAGCATTTTACTAAGTTCTAAAGTAAAACACGCCTTGTTAGAAAACGGAAAAAAATGCAATGACAGAGGTTATCTGAAAAATGGCTTTGTGCAACAACATAATCAAATCAATTTATATGCATACTTACTTACGTACTGCAGTGGAATATTTATGGATTCAAATGTTGTTTCTAAATTGTTGGTACCATACTATCTAAATAGCTAACAAATGTGCTGTTTACTACAATTAAAAAATAAGTAATTGTCAAACACTTTTCTCTCTACCCATTTAAAAAAATATTGATCAGTTTGGCAAAAAATTTATCATAATTGACAAAATTTAGGAATTTGATATTTAAAAGGTTAACACAATGTAAATTAAAGTCATAGGTATGAATATAAAAACAAAATGTTGATATGTTCTTTTAGCTCATAGGAGTATTTGAAGGATTTCATGGGTATTGTCATAAATAAGCACTGAAAAATTTCTTAGTGCTCTGGACCAGATGGTCGACATTTCTTCAGCCTCAAAGCTGGACTTAAAATGAATCTTTTCTGCAGAGTGATGAAAATCTCCCTTATTAAAAAGATAATTAGACCCATCTCTAAAATACATTTTGTTGGGAAAGTCTCACAACTTTCGCTGGCTAATTCTGTTTTACTTCCTGACACATAGTTGGGTGATGAAACAGACTCCTACTCAAAAATAAGTCCTTTCCCACCATTGAAGGACATCATCATGGTGTTAAGTTCTTCATGCAATATTTTCTCTTAGTTCCCTTTGATATCAAGTCTAAGGAAATAAAAAAACAGTTGAGATAGATTTTGCTTTGATTGCCAAGGATGCAAAAAGGAAAGAAGTGTTGTCCTTTTTATAAATTAGAAAGAGAAAATCATGTTATTCAGGAAGAAGAAACTAGTTTTGAAAAGATAAAAATGACCAAATAGTGTAGAACATGGAAGGAGTATAAAATAAGGGAATATTTGAAAGCAGAAACAGCAAAGAAGGATGACTTAGATGAACCGTAAAAAAAAAAAAAGTGAAAGGAGTGTATGTTTGTGTTTTTGGGAACTGTCTATCATTTTTATGAGGCAGAGTCTATGAAGTGTTCATATATATACTTGAACAACAAATAGTTATTGACTACCTCCATGTTCCTGGCACTGAGCAAAAAGCAGGGAACAAAACAGGACCCAGAACCCTCATGGAGTTCATATTATGTATGGAAGAAGACAACTATAAACAAAATAAATAAACTTTATACAAATTGGCATTTAAGAAGTTGTTACTGAGAGGCATAAGGGAGGAAAAACATGGGGAACCAATTTTTTTTTAAGGTTTATTTATTTATGCTTACAAAACTGGGGAACAGGCCAAAGGTGTGGTGGGTGAGAGGATTCACCAGAGACAGAGTGGGGAGCAAAACAGGCAGATCTACTGAAGTACTGCTGAGGGGAGCAGCAGGCGAGACAGGAGAAGTCCTGTGGGTCACCTCCCTGACTGAAGATCGAACTTATGCTGCAATGGTTTCAGAGAGCTTCATAATGTGGTGCTTTAACCCAATGCACCACCAGGGAGTGCCTGGGGAACCAAAGTTTTAAGAGTGTTCAGGCCAAACCTTACCTATAAAGTAGCATGTTGAGAAAAGATCTGAGGAAACAGCAAATTTTGATCTGGAAAGTGAAGAACATTCCAGTCAAATGGAAAAGCAAATGTGTCTATCTGATAGGATGAGCAGGCAGTTCTTGAAATTAGAAATTTGGAAGTGACTCAAGGATAAGCAAAGGGGTGTGGTCGGAGAGGGTCCTGGGCAAGATGCTGGCAGGCTGTCCCCAGGACAAGAGGAGAAGCCACTGGGGGGTGGGGGTTAAGTGAAGAAGTGACATGATTACCACACGTTTGAAGAGAATTACACTAGCTGCTGTATTGAAAATGGGATGCATAAAGGGAAAGTCAGTGATGGTGCAAATTTCCAATTTGTAAATTATTAGATTATTTAGCTGAACCTTAGCTACCTAACACAACCAGATAAGGCATCTCTCCCTCAGTCCCCATCACTCGAACTTCCCTGTTGTCCCAGTGAATCAGGTAACTCTCCAGCCAAAGCTTAACAAGGGTTTTTGGAATGTGATGAATTAGCAGACCAGCATGCCATGGTTGACTCTGTGAATAACTCTCCAATATCTTTGTTTGGGGGACTGCCCTTTCCTCCCTCCCTTCCTTCCTTCCTTCTATACTTCCTTCCTTCCATGTGACCGTTTTTTGTCACAATTGATTGGTTCCAGGGTCAGGCATCAAATCCAAGTTTATATAATGGGCCATGTCACAAAGGCTTGGAAATTCTGAGTCCAGCCAGATTTTGATTGTTTTCTTGAGGAATGGAAAAGTAAGTTTGGAATATGTTATTTGCATCCATTTTCCCACCATGAAACTTAAGAGGAAGAATTTGGTTTGGAAAGATCTGAAAGAAAGCCATGCCAAGAGGGAAGAAGATAATGAGAGAGAAGATAGTGGCCCAACTTGTTTCCAGGCCATGTCTGTGGTCTGACCCCCTTGGTCTCCACTAAATGCTCTTTCATCCACACAACAAAATGCCACTTGCTTACTGTGAGCTCAAGTTAATTACAAGTATCTGTAACCCAAAAACTTTAAGAATATGGTGTGACCACTGAAGATCTAAAAGCACAATTATCATCACGCATACACTATACTACACAGCACAAATACACATACACATACCTCCACAGGCTTCATGATGAACATTTTAAACCTAAAAGTGAAATATTTACTAGCTCAACTAACACATTCAAATGCTTTTAAGAATGGATATCAAGGTGCAAAAATCATAGTAGAGGAGATGATAAAACACATTCTTTAAGCTCTGAAAGAATTGTTATGATGATAATAATCAGTTTGGTGTAGTTCCAAAAGAATTTAAAATGTCATCATAAGAATCTTGTCAGGCCCTTCCTGGTGGCACAGCGGGTTAAAGCACAGCACTGAGAAGCTTAAGCCACTGCAGCATGAGTTCGATTCCCGCCTGCCCCGGAGGAGACCCACATGGCGCTGCAGACCTCTCTTGACCTCCCGGCTGCTCCCCTTAGCAGTGTACTTCGGCAGTCGGCCTGCTCTGCTCCCCAATCTGTCTCTGGTGAATCCTCTCACCCTCCACATTTCTGGCCTGTACCCCAGTTCTGTATGAATAAATAAATAAATCTTTAAAAAAAAAAAGAATCTTGTCAATGTTAGCCTAAGAAATCCATAATGACCCTGTTACTGTGTCACCGCCTGTTGAGTTCCAGTCTTCACAGGATTTTGACACTTTCTGTTTATCTCATTAATGGAAGCCACTGAAGTTCGGCATGGTATAACTACAAGGCATGATTAAAAAATGTCATGCCCTAGCTATTATTTACCGGTTTGTTACTATGGTTTTTGGAAATTGCACAGGAGTTACTAACACTCCTCTTTGGAAAATGATGCATGTTTGAACAGTCTGTTTTACTATCAAACCTAAAGGAACATTTGGGTTTTACTAATTTTTAAAAATCACACTGGTTTTCTTGGAATTTATATGATAATCAATAACAGAAATATAGGAGACTAGACACAAATTGTACTTCTTTTGTTTTTTCATACAAGAAGAAAAACAGGAAGGGAACAGGGTAGAAAGAAAACATTCTTTAAAACATGTCTTTTGTCAAAGAACTGCATGTCAATCTTATCCTTTTAGCTGATGGAATGATTTTTCAGTCTGGACCTTAACTCTGCAGCATAGAGCTTCTCTGGCCATGCTGAACTTGGTTTTAACAGTATCCTTGCATTTTAAGGTCTTAGTCTTTGGATTCTCTCTTAGCCCCACTTGTCTGTGGGGCTGGTGGATGTGACAACTCCCTGCAAGATCCTGAATGTGGAATTTTCATGGAAATTGTGTTCTTCCATGGGCTACTTTGAATGCTTCTAAAGCCTCTACTTATTATCTCAACATGACGCTTGCTGGTACATAGCTCAGTGTGTGGGTATCATCAACAAGATGCCTGGTGATTACTATCTTGTTCAGTGGATGGGGACAATTCCTACAAAACTTTAGAAGAAGAAAAAATGCTACCTCACTAATCTACAATGACTTCAAGGGAGCCAGTTAATGCTTAAAAGGTAAAAAGGACGTACTTGCATGGTAAAGAAAAAGAGTGCTTCTAGGTAGGCAGAAGCCAAAGTGGACAAAGCAGAAAGAAAAGAAGGGCTAGACGGGGGGCCACACATACACACCATCTTTAGTGGAAAGAGAATGGAGAAGGAAGAAGTAAAGAAGAAAACGGGGTTATACCAGAAATAAAAGAGGCTTGAAGACGATAATCATTTGTGGCAAGTAGCTTTCATTTATTGAGCATTTACTAAGTGTTATACAGAAACTCTAGGAGGACAGGGTCCTTTATCTTTTATCCTCAAAACCAAGCACATTGCCTGGCACTACACAAGTGCTCAGTGCAAGTAAGTTGGTCGAAGGAACAGAAAAACCCCATGCTACTTGGTGGGTATATCAATGACTTCAACAGCTGTCATCTCCTTTTACAGATTCTCTAGGTTAATTAGGTTGCACAGGTGTCACGGGGAGAGGTGAATCCAGAATTGTGGCACTCAAGGGCTACTCACCTCTAGCTGAGCTGTATGCTCTGTGCTTAGAGTTAAGTTCTGATGCTGCAGGATGGGTCAGTTTCACCATCTCCGTGGGAAAATAGTGAGCAGAGAAAATAGTGAGCAGAGTAGCCAGTTGGGAAAAAAGATGATAATTGGGTTTTTAAGTGTCTTCTGTTAGAGGCGATGACAAGACACATAACTCTGGAAGTGTCTTAGAGAAAGAAATCGCAATTATGGCCTTTGGGAAGTACTTAGAGAAAGAGCATAGGACTTGTTGGTCAGAGGGAAAATGCCAGGTCTTTTAACATTATGTAAGAAAAATACGCATAAATTCAAAATTCAGATAAGCTGTGAACTGCTAGAGCAAAGTGACTCAGGAGGGATTTCTTCACATGCACGCAGATTGTGGCCAGTAAGTTGATTTTTTTCAACTTTCCTTGTCAGATGCAGTCCTATAGTTTTCTACTTTTACAGACTAAATAAGTGAAAGTGAGAGCTAGACTGAAAGCTAAAGGAGAGAGAGAGAGAGAGAGAGAGAGAGAGAGAGAGAGAGAGAAACTACTCTTATCTCCAAAGAAGCACTTAAAAACCAAGTATTTAATTCTTTTTTTTTTTTTTTAAGATTTATTTATTTGTGTATACAGAACTGGGATACAGGCCAGAGGTGCAGGGGCGGTAAGAGGCATCACCAGAGACAGAGTGGGGAACAGAACAGGCAAATAGTCGAAGTACACTGCTGAGGGGAGCAGCGGGCGGGTCAGGAGAGGTCTGCCCCGCCATGTGGGTCATCTCCAGCATGTGGATTGAACTCATGCTGAAGTGGCTTCAGCTTCTTAGTGCAGTGCTTTAACCCGCTGCGCCACCAGGGAAGGCCTAATTCTTTAGTGAATTTGTGAGCAAACTTGTTTTGTGTATGTCATGAAAGAAATAAGGAAATGCAGGTTGCAATTTAAATCTATCTTCAAGGAGGTAAAGGGAAAATGAAGACAAATACAAACAGAACTTAACACCTACTGCATTAACAGGAACTATAGCCGAGGACACATCATATATGCCTTGGTATGGGGCCTGCATTGCATTTATTTTCTCTAATCACTTAAAAGGCTTACTAAATTTCTCCCAAATCCCAGGTTTTTATTTTAGAACTTTCCACTGGGACTAAGAGTGGTGAGGGCACAGCTAGACTGCCCGGGCATGCTGGGAGTGAGTATATTGCCCTCGCTCCTAGCTGTAAAATCCAGTGTTCCTGTCAATGCATTTCCAGTGGGGCATTCTCACCCACCCCCATCTGGCCCCATCCTCATATCAACAGGCCTGTGAGCACTGCCAGTTCAGGAGCTGGAATGTTCCCCCTCGTCTCCTTTCTCACCATGGACCATTCTCGATTCCTGTAACAGGTCAAAGCTCTAACTCAATGCCAGAACAATTGTGTTATCTATGACCCATTTTCTTATTAAGCAGCCAATAAATCTTGGAATAATCTGCTTATGAGCCAAGGTCACAGTATATCAATGCCAGTATCTTTTCCATGGCAAAGTATTTGTGGAGAAGCCAGAGGGCCTAGCAGTTTTCTGGGGGTAGCTTACAGCATCACTCTGCTTCTCACTGCCAGGGATCCTAAAGGTACTGACACACCTCACAAGGCTGACTGTGCCCTCTTGTGGGTGCTGGGACATCAGGGAGCAGGTTGGGAGGACTGGAAATTGGCTAGGTCGCAAAGAAGAGGGCGAACCAGAGGGAGACAGCACGAGCGTCAAACTTAGTGGAAGCAAAATGACTAACGTGGGGGAAATAATGAGCATTCTGTAGGAAGGGGGATGGGAGAGGCAGATGAAGGAAATGACAAGGGCTCCATCACAGGGACACTGTGATCAGATTCATTTCACCAAAACACTTCTCCTGGGTTTGGACTCCATGTGGTCCAGATATATTAAAGGCATCCCGAGGTCCAGGATGCAAGAGTTGGCACAGCAAAGAGATAGGAAGAGTGTCTGGATGCTGAAAGATTGTGTTATTGCCTGGGGGCAGCAGGTTTTCGGAGGCAAAGCTCTAGATACTTTTTCTTGGCAATATGATGCCATGAAGACAAACATCAGGCCAAGAAATTCTGCTTGTTCTCTGGAAGAGTAATGGATGAAATATTGTTAATTTGGCATCAATTCCAGAGTCAAAAGAAGTTCTAAAGTACAATTGCTACATTCCATCATTTTGCTAATGGGAGCTTGATGATTTGCCAGATATCATCTCTGGGCTTTACATGATTTCAGAGCTGCTTTCTACTGACGCTTGTGGTCCTAGCCTTCTGCAGACAGGGGTGGTGGGAGGGGAGCTGTGCAAAAGGAGAAGGGATGGAGGGAGCAAAGGGAGCTGCTCGCTCCTGGGTGGGACTGCTGAAGAAACAATGAAAAGACCACAGGCGAAATTCCTACCCAAGGCAGCAGCAGTAGGAGGAGTTCAAGAAGGCCCAGGACCTCTTGCACACTTAATCAATTCAACCACCAGCAGATGTTTGCAGATTTATTGTGGGCATTTCTAAGGCACAGTGCTAGGCCCTGCAGGTGAAGCTGTGAATAAAACACATGGAGCCTCTGATTGAGGGGACATGGACCATACACAAATGAAAAGAGAAATTGTCAGATGGAAGTTAGTTTGTATGAAAAAAAGTATATGGTAGGATAAAGAGAAGGAGAATGACAGGAAATAGATGATATTATTTTAAGAAAGGGGCATTTACAGTATTTCTTCACTATAAAATAGAAATAGAAATTTGACTTCTCCAAGTTGCAATAAGATTTAAGATTTATTCTATCTCTCTGAAATATAGCAAGCAGTCAATGATCAGTGGTGGATGTTATTACTTAAAGTAATATAATGAGCAGTAATATCATAAGCATCATTAGAATAGTTAAGTCCTCCTAGAATTTAGAGTCTTTCAAACTTTCTACATTCAACTGTGGTACCACTCCTTAAAGTCTCCATAAGTAATTAGTCAATTACTACATCTCTCGGATTTCTATTATCTCATCTGTAAGATGAGAAAAAATAGTCTCTTTTTTGTTAATTGTTGGAAGAATAATACTTATGCAGTACTTACCTCTGAGCTTTGTCATGTAGATGGATTCTTAATATATATCTCTAGTAGTATGGTAACCTCTTCAGAAAAGTTTTTCCAGTGTGAAAAAGGAAAAACCCTATAAAGCCTTACAGGGTCATAAATATTTATGAAGAGTAATACTTAATTTCTTGTAGCATCTACCTTTTTTGGGGGGATGGGGAGTAGTGAGGAGGAGATTACAGTTTGAGAGTATAAATTGGTAGAGATTATATGTTTCTTAGTTATTCACTCTGGCAACTACTATAGAAGGCAATGACATGTTAGCCAAAAATAGAAGATTAATTTCCCACTATTCAAAAGTTAAATTAATTGGCAATTTCTGGCCTGAGAAAGCCACATATATTCTGCATTCTGTGTCTGTATCCTTTGCAAAAGTTTGCATTCCATATTCATGGGTGTTCACAATGCCTAAGACAGTGCCCAAATGATCAGGTTGGAAGATAAGGTTCAGTCGACCCAAGTGGAAATAGAAATGAATATGAAACAACAACTCGAGACAGCACTGAGGACATCATACTAGCTGCATTTACATAAACTAGAACTGGAGTCCCACTATGACAATACTGTCTAGCTTCCCTTATATAGCCACTTTTGGGGTGCATCAGGCCAAAGTCACTCCCCCTTTGGTGCAGATACCTCCTTTGCCTCCTCAATCACCTCCCACGGGCAGTATACCTGGAAAGTTGAAGGTGCATCCAGGAACATCCTTGGAGAGGATGGACATCACTATATTAAATCTTGGCCTTTAAAACAGGAAAATATTGATCCCTCTAACTGTTTACGTGATTCATAAAAACATTCGTTGTCTTTTGTGTTTTAGAAAATGAAATTTTAAAGCCAGCATTGGTTCAATTCAATTAAATTTAGGACAAAACATGAGATGATGATCTTTGCCAAATGAACCAAAAATGATTAGTGAAGATAAAGGAAATAGGAGAATGACAATTGCTCATGCATTGTCTAAATCCTGCACATGCACTGACTTTGAAATTGCATGTAAATAATCAAGTCCAAAATGCGTGAAAAGAACATGGAATTAAATTATGAAGGAAAGTTTCTTTTGTTTCCTTGCAGATAACTAAGGAAAAGTTGTATGAAGAAATAAATGAAAGCAAGTGAGAAGCAAATGTAATAAAGCACAGAGTGGGACATTTACTGGAGGTAGTATTTTCTTAATAAAAACTTTTTGAATAGGAAACATGAATATAAGATTAAATATGTAATGTTGCATATAAAATAGAATTATTTTACAATTAATACAGGAAACTTGGACTTGAATAAGATTTTAATGGTCTCCATTTAGTGTAATTAGTTCAATGCAAAACCTCTCTTATTCTCACCCTTGAAATCTGCTAGAAGTTTGGATACATATTATGATTCAAACAAAAGATTTCACATTCAAATGGATTCAAATGGCTGCAAGGAAATTGGATCAATCAACATGGATAAACCTGGAGGCCAATGCAGAATTAAGGATGAGCCACCAAAACATTCTCTTTTCTCCAGCAGAGGAAGGAGAGCTTTAATTCCCAGGCTTCATTTGCACATGCTGTTATTCACAGATGAATAAAGTGTGCCACTTTGTTAGTTCCCCCTGGGTCCGTAGCGCGCAAGCACAGAGAGGAAGTGGTCCAAGAACCATTGGCATCCAACTCATGATACATTATGTTACTAAATATCTGGCATGGCAATTGGCTGAACCTCAACAGCTATTTGCCAAATGTCATTTAACAAAGTAGTCCCCATCCAGGACCTCTATGTGACTATACTGATAATATTATCACTGGAGGTGAAGACGCACATTCCCTAAAGATATTCATCATTAGAAATAAACATGGCAGCTCATCAAAAAGCAAAAGTGACATGAAGAAATTGAAGAGAAGCTTGAAAATACAGTAGCGGTATTTGTGTGGGTTTGCACTTGTTAGTGAACGTGTGCACTCGGAGCATCTTTGTTTCATTAAATAATATACATGATACATTTTTTCTTAATTGCCTAGATTAGTGACTAGACATCTCCCAACACCATAGAGTAAAAATATCTCCATTACTGCCAGCAGGCTGCTTGTGTTTTAGTCCTTTCTTTTACTTGGGGAAAATTGAGCAATGATTTCTTCTCACTCTGGCTTCTTAACAAGTAAGAATATCCTTTGTCACTTTGCCAAATATGAAGTCAAACGTGATATTTTAAAGAAAGAATAAAAGAGTTCCTTAATGAACTTTTAATTTTCTTTTGAATGGGGTTTGGGCATGTTCATCCTCTACTTCCCCACCCCCAACACACACACACATACAACACACAACACACACACACTCTCTCTCCACACTAGGATACTTCGAACCCAGATCTTTCATCTTGTCTCCAAACTCATCTATTATTAGCAATCCAAAATGAAACATGTCCAATATTCATCTCATCTCCCCTTTATTCTTGGAAAAGTTTATTCTTTACTTTGTGAAGGGCACACACGTGAATCTGATCAGAATCCAGGCAACACCCTGCGTCAATATACTGCTATGCCTCCTTCAGCTTCCCAACTGGTTTCATTAAGAATCTTTCATTCCCTCTTTGCCAATACGACTGTCACAGTCTTAGCCTGAACTGGACTCAGCCTCTTCTGATGGGTGGCAGTAACTGACCAGTCTTCCTCATCCAGTTTTACTACAGTCTAATTCACCCTTTATTCTAATGCTGCACTGCACCTTCAAAATATAGCTGATTATGTCCAGCCATTGATGATGGTCCTTCAGCTTAATAAGGACTGGAAAGATCCTCAGTGAGGAAAATTACAGTGACTATGCTCCCAAATTATATATAAATTTAATGCAATTCTAATTAGAAATTCAATAAAGGTTTTCAATTTAGGTCAAATGAGGCTAACATTTATATGGAGTCATAATAATAAGTGCTGGAGAAAATTCTGAAAAGGATATTAAGGGTGCAGTAAACCTTACCAAATAGTAGAAAGTTCTATAAGGCTGCGATTAAAACGGAACCAATACAGGGTGGAGAAATAGATCAATGAAAAAGAACTGAGAATCCAGAAATAGATCCCAGAATATAGAAGAGCATTGTATGTGATAAAAATTCTACTTCAACATAGTGGAGGAAATGTAGTTTACTTAATAGTTTGGATCCAACAGCCTATTTAAGTAGTATGAAAGGAAACTGGACCCTTGACATATTATATTCAAAAATAAATATGTTATTGGAGACTTAACTGTAATTTTTAAAGACCACAAAATCTAGTTATTTGTGGGAGGCTGAGTTCACTTATTGACAGAGTAAGTAAAGTTCAGTCATTCAGAATAGTAACACTCCATGTACAAGGTAGTGCCTGTGGTTATGGGAATAATGGGAAACAAGCAAAAGAGTTGTAACTTGGTTCTCACATGTTCTGTTACAGGGCAGTGTGAACTGAGCTGCCTGTCCCTGGGCCTCACCAGCACGCTTAAAGTTCAGTTGTACTGCAGACACACACAAAAGGGTCAGTAATGGGTTTATTTACAAAAGGGGAAAGGAAAAGGAAACAACCCAGGGAAAGAGAGAAGGATACAAAGTAAGTGGAATATTTTACCACTGACTTGGAGATCTGGTAACAAACTAGCTGGAAGCCCTGAATCACCCGGTCCCAAGAGCCATTTCCCAAGCAAGAGAGCACCATAGAAAATGGCACCCTATTTATCCCCCAAAGCCCCAAAGACTGTTTAGCTCCACCCTTGGGTCCTCTCAGTTCTTCCCTTGGTACTGCTGGGAGTTCTATTTCCCAATCACTGGAGTAGGGTGTAGAGTCCAGAAAGCTGGGATAAGGGGTGGAGCCCACAAAACTCTGCAGAGTTCGTTTAGGACATCCTTTCCCCTAACAGTTCCACTGGTTAAGGACTGAACAGGTGGAATGAAAGGAGTATATAGTAAAAAAAAAAGAAAGAAAGAAAGAAAGAAAGAAA
>NW_004567117.1:35073968-35116857 GCF_000260355.1 Condylura cristata | reverse complement strand
AAAGAAAGAAAGAAATATAAACAACATTCCATAATTATGCAGTTTTCAGGATCATGATCTAAAATCCAAAAGTGGTACCTAATTGAGTTTGTGAACAACTTGATATCAACAGTTCTTACCTACGTTATTTTCAATTGCCTCCTGCTTTAAAGAAAAGGCGATTAATCAATCAGTTGCTATCTATTGGTGGTTCTCTCAAAACATCCAGAAGAATGAACAGCCTTGGCAATAAAATGTCCTCATGGCCATTATTCCACCAGGAAACTGTTAAACTCTGACTCCCTCACTGTTTATTTAGAACAGCCGGGCAACTCCTAAAAAATCAACAATGCCTACCACACCTGGGTGTAAGCCTGGGGTAAACCTTGTTGGTGTGGAGTTACTGGCCCATTTCACCCATGTGAAAACTTCCTGGGGAGAATTGGAGAAAATATTTGAGAGGAAATGGAGGAAGTCATCCCATCTTTCATTCCCTTTGGCAATATTTGCCAGTGCCGGAAAATAGTCTTTGGGTGGAGGAGAGAGGAAACAGGTTCAAAACTGGGAGAGGAAGAATGCAGAGAACTATGGTGATGGCACATGGGCAAAGTAGTGGTGGGAAGTCCACGGGATGACAACCAAGATGAAAAAAATGTACAAAATGAAGAACGATGAAGCCCTCCCTTGTGGCACATATGGTTAAGCTAAAGCCACTTCAGCATGAGTTTGATCCCCGCCCCGGAGCTGACCCACATGGCCCGGCAGACCTCTCCTGATCTGCCCGCTGCTCCCCTCAGCAGTGTACTTCATCAGTCAGCCTGTTCTGCTCCCCACTCTGTCTCTGTGAATCTTCTCTCTGCCCCTCCACCTCTGGCCTGTACCCCAGTTCTGTATACATCAATAAATAGTTTTTTTTTTAATGAAGAAAGATGTAAAAAAATAAAAGAAAGAAAATGCAGGATAGAAGCAAAGAAAATCTTTGGTTTCTAAGGTGGGGAGGAAAGCTTCCTAACAGACTAAAATTTTGCCACCTTTCTTAGTTTGGGTCTAGAGTTCACTGACAAATTAAGTGAATTGAATAGCCTTCAATTGTTCACCATCTGCTATGGCCCAAGACTCACATTCTTGTCACATGTCCAATTATGGAACAGCCAAAAATGAAGCAGTAACCACCTTCTGAAGAAGCCATTAGGGAAAGTCACATCACCACACATTTGCAATGATTTAACTTCACAATTCACATTAAAAATTCCCTAGACAGTCATTGCTTCTTCACTTCACAATGAGTAACTGAAATGACATTTTGAAATGAACGGCTGTGTTTATTATCTCTGGAGAAGCAGCACACAAACTACCAGAGGAGAATGAAACATAAGCCAGTCACCCACCTACATATCCCTTGTCATAGGTCTGTAGTATGACATGTGTTATGCCTGTATTTCAGGTATTTTTCCTAAATTTGGACTGCAGAGGTAAGACACAATTAAAATGTAAAGAAATCGCATTATGGAAACACAGACCCTTAGCCCGAAGAGGAATTTCATCACTTAGTTAATGTAATCCCTTCGTTTTACAAATGGAAAAACACCCAGACCTGAACACATTAAATGACATGCCCACATGCTAGGGCAGTTGAGGTACCTTAAATGCTCATTGGGTGCTCTTTGCAGCTACCCAGCCTGCTAAACAATCACTACCAGCTGAATGTATAGGACAGCACTTCCCTTTAACTCACCCATAATAACCCCATTTATAATGTTCCCTATTTGTTCTGCTTTGTATTTCTTTCTATCATTTCCTGTATTTGATGACTCCTGGAGGGTCCGCCATGAAAATGATAAAATGGTGAGATGGAATCAAGCCAGATGTTATCACAAGTCTGGAGGTGAATTCCAGGAATTGTCAGGTTGACGGTGGTCTAACGCTGGTCATTCTGAAGGTACAACTGTACATTAATTCTATAATATGTCCCACCACTGCCTTATCACCATGAATGGTGGAGTATGGGCCAGAAGCTCATCCTTCAATACTTCATTTTATTAAGCTGTAGCTACATGTTGTGAATAGTTTTCCTGTTACAAGCTCACTGTATGGTAGGGGGAGGCGTTGTTTGGGGAGAAGAGAAAGAATATATAAACTGATGATTCTAGACCTCATACAAATAAACAAAACCATAGAGCAATTCAGTGTCCAGTATCCCCATAAGGTACAGATGAAGGCTTTAAGATTGAAGACTTGAACTTAATGGGAGCAAAGTACACTTTAGATTAGACCAGAAGGATCTGGAGGAAGGAGAGACATTGCATAGTGATAAACGATACATCTTTGCTTAACAAAGGACATTCAGAGCTAGGGAACAGCCTGAACACCTTGGTGAAGTCAAGTTAAATGTAATGAATTAATCATGGAGGAGTAAAGACTGTAAGACTCTTGGCACTGGGCTGATGGTGCCAGAGGAGCGAGGAACTTAAGATGGAAAGGCAGAATATATGCAGAATTTTAAAATAGCTATTATGATGAAAATTGAAGAGTCTTTCTGAAGTTTTGGCTTTTATTTTTCATCCTCAGCATCTTGTACAGATGTTACAAGATGTCTAAAAGATGTTAGTTGACTCAAAGAAGAAATGACTGGACATGAATAAGAGTAGGGCGATGGTGAACAACTGTAGTTTTTGTTTACAAACTCAGATAACACTGGTCATCTTGTTTGGGGAATAAATCTGGTTGATGTTTGAGTTGGGGTGTTATGAGATAAGTCAAGGGTGGGCATCAGTGATAGAACCAAGGAGGAAATTTGGAATAACCCTCTGTCCTGGCAAAGACAAATTTGAAATGCACTTTGAAGGAAGATTTGATAAGCCCATGGAGCAACTAAAAAAAAGGAAAACAAGCAGCCCAAATGCCCAAAAGTAGATGACTGTATAAAAAAGATGTGGTACATATATACAATGGAATATTACTCAGCAACCAAAAAAGAGAAACACATGTCTTTTGCAGCAACTTGGATGGAGCTGGAAAAGATCATGCTTAGTGAGATAAGCCAGAAAGAGAAAGAAAAATACCGGATGGTTTCACTCATAGCAGGAGTATAATGGACCAGGCGAGAAAATAACAAGAATAATGAACAACCATATACCAGAGACATTTTGTGGGGGTGGAAAGGGAACAATAATGGTGGGGGGGGGGAGTGCACGGGACTGTGGTGATGGCACACGGGTGAATCGGTGATGGGAAACCCGCGGGGATTATAACTGAGATGAGAAAAAAATGTACAAAATGATGTAAAAATAAACTTTTGTAATAAAAAAAAAAGAAAACAAAGAAAAGGGCCAGTAAAAAGAACAGTAGCCAAATTTAAATCCAAGTCTTATCATTAATAGACAAAAGAATTTAGGATTTGTGGAGCGAGAGAGTGCTGAGGCTTGAAGGCAAATTCCCAGTGGGAGATATTCTGTCATCATCATGATGTCACGGGGAGCTCACAGCACTCACCCACCTCGCCTCATTTTCCAAATGAGGTACAGATAAAATTATTGTCACTTTCATTTTGCTGGTGAGAAAAAGTGAGTTGCAGAAACATCAGGCTTTGCTTTAAATGGACAAACTTGGCAGGAAGCATTGGCCCGGCTTTCCTCCTAGGTCTGGATTTCGTAGCCAGAGCTCTTTTATAATGTTACATTTTTGAGATGTAGAACTGAAAGAAAATGTCTGTTCTGAGAAAGAGATCTGAAATTTATTTTTACAGTTGAAGCAGCACTTATTCCATGAGAATGGAGTTCAGGGACCAGGGAAATCTGGGACAAAAGAAGCAAAAATCAAAGTGCCAATCAAGATAAAGGGCATCATTGTCAGCCTCCCTTTGCGTCTCTCCCACGTATCTTCCAAGTGCGTCTCCCAACCATGTGTATCCTCCAGGTCCCTGGTGCACCTCCAAAGCTGAGAAACAAGTGAGCTCTTCTCCATGTGTCTCCCCTCTGCCTCCCTAGAGCTCACCTGCCCTTGTGTTACATAGTTTTCACCTGGCCATTCAGCTCCACCCCTGGTTAAGGGGGGCAGAGAACCTGTAACTCCTTTTATGGAGATGTCTGTTACATCACTTGGTGACCTTAAACAACAGCAACTGTTCAGAAGTCCAAAAGCAAGGTGTCAGCAGAGTTATCTCCTTCTGGAAACACCGAGGGAGCAGCTGTTCCAGGCCTCTCTCCTAGCTGTGGTGATTGCTAGCCATCTTGGCGCTTCTTGGTTGGTAGCTGCATCACTTCAATAGCTACCTCTAGTTTCACGTCTCCTTCTCTGTGTTTCGTTCTTCCCTTCCTCCCTCTTAAAAACATTCTCGGGGCCCTCCCTCGTGGCGCAGCGGGTAAAGCATTGTACTAAGAAGCTTAAGCCACTTCCGCATGAGTTCGATCCCCGCCTGCCCCGGAGGAGATCCACATGGTGTGGCAGACCTCCCCTGACCCGCCCGCTGCTCCCCTCAGCAGTGTACTTCGTCGATCTGCTTGTTCTGCTCCCCACTCTGTCCCTGGTGAATCCTCTCACCCTCCGCATCTCTGGCCTTTACCCCAATTCTGTATGAATAAATAAAAAAAATCTTTAAAAAAAAAAAAAAAAAGACATTCTCGGCCCTCCCTGGTGGCACAGCGGGTTAAAGCACAGCACTAAGAAGCTAAAGCCACCTCCGCATGAGTTCGATCCCCGCCTGCCCTGGAGTTGACCACATGGCGCTGCAGACCCCTCCTGGCCCTCCCGCTGCTCCCCTCAGCGGTGTACTTCGTAGATCTGCCTGTTCTGCTCCCCACTCTGTCTCTGGTGAAGCCTCTCGCCGCCCCTGAACCTCTGGCCTGTATCCCAGTTATGTAAGCACAAATAAATCTATATATAAAAAAAAAGACTTTCTCATTAGTTTAGAACCCACTCCAATCCAGTAGGTCTCCTCTCCATTCTTACTTTAATCACTTCTGCAATTACCTTTCTCCAAATAAGGTCATTTCTGCAATGATCTTTCTCCAAATGAGGCTCTGCATAAGTATGAATTAGGGGGTGAATGAATTTGCCCCACCACAGAAGGCAAAGGTGAAACATCAAGATCAGTTAGGAGGCCCTCCAGGTTAATGATAATACACTCGTGGAATCATGTGACTTGAGTTACTAATGATGGGTGGTGAGAAGGGGTCCTTCTGATATACTTTATTTATTTTTACTGAGGTTAACATTGATATATTTTTAAATACAGTCAATGGTATATGTGGACACTATTATTAACTAACTGGATTTTCTCTACTGCTTTATGAAGAGAGAAGCCCTAGTATTTGGGATAGAATGGGTTATGTGGTAGTTGACCAGCGGTAGTTGCATGCTTGAATCAGCTGTGAATAGAAGATAAACCCTAACGATGCTTTTTATTTTTGTTTGTTAGGTCAGGTAAGCAGGAGGTCCTTTTCCAATTTTAATAACTGTGTTTATGACATTTTTAAAAATTCAAATAGCTCAAAGATTTAAAGAGAAATACATTATTCTGAGAACAGGAGATGCATTTCATATGCCAGGGGTGGACAAATGTATTAAATTTCTTATTCAAAACTTAGAACAAAAGTAACTCTAGGTCTGACTCACAGTATCTATTTGAATGAAAATATTTCTCTTTAGGGAAGGAAACCGATCTCATCCATTTAAGAGGAAAGCAAGGACTTGCATCTTAAAGAACCCTAGGAGCTAAGTTCAGCTAGAGAAAATAATAATGAGACAAAATGTGAGCGCTTTGGTAATGGTGTTAGCTGAAATCTTGATTTACTTCCCAAGTTATAACTTCTGGGAGCCAGGACAAACAGGGAGAATGAAGGAAATGAGGTACTATAAATTCTCCCCATTCTGATGTCAGCTTCTCCAGCAAATTTCTTGATATTCTTTACAAAATAAACAAGAATGCCACTCATTTTAAATGGCTTCCCCCACCTTTTTGTTGATTTTACAATGGTGACTTATCCATCATCAAAGGAATATTTTCTCATTTTCTAAAATTGCCATTCAAAAGCTTCTCATCTGATTCTCATCCTTCTCCTCTATCCAGTGAGAATCCAGGGCTCTACTGAAAGCCTCTCAAGACTCCTCCAAAATTGGGGTCTGAAGATCAACCCATCCTGCCTGTGAATCACCATCTCCAAGTTTTTCCGTTTTTCATTCTCTGGTTTGAACCCTAACTCATCTGTGAGACATAACCCTGTGACATCAGTTCACACATTATAAAATTCTCCTTTCGTTTAAATGTTCACAGTCCTGCCACGTCTGAGTTGAAGCCATCATCTCCCCATGACTAATGCTATCGTCTTCTAACTGACTTCCCTGTTTCCATCTTCGAGTACAGGATCTACTCTCCACATAGCAGTTAAAATGATATTTTCAAAACACAAGTGAAATTGTTTCCTATGGCTCAAAACCTCCCAGAAGCTTTCCATATCACATGACATCAAATGCCCCTACATTCTGTGGGAGACTTCTGGTCTCTGCCTGCCTCACATGCCATTGTGTCTGGGCCAGGCTTCTGCGGGCATGTTTGACCGACCCGAAAGGAACAGTCTCCTCCCTCTTTTCAATCTTTGCATCACTTAGATCTCAAGTCAAGCATCACATCCTCAGAAATCCTTCAGGTCTATCGGTCTGGGTTTATTACCATAATTTTTTTCTCAGAGCACTTATCACAACACGCAGAGCTTGCTTACGAGAGGCAGTTCAGTCTGCAGAGATAAGGAGTCATATCTCAGTTAGTCGTGATGGTCTCCAAGTGTCTGGCAAGTCACCCGGCACACAAAAAAGTGACTAATTAAATGTTTGTCTACTGAGCAAATAATACTTATTCTCTACCATTGCTTTGAAGTTTTATAATTTCGTTATCTTGGTATTTACCTTCCTTTGAATAGACAGCATCTTGGAAACCTCTCAGCACCAGTTAGTGACTTGGCATAGGTCTTGACACTCACAGCACCTAACTGTGTGCATATTGGCCAACTACTTGTGCAGCAATCAGTGCAATGCACAACCTTAAAAAACGAAGAAAAAAATATTCTCTACTTCTAGTAAGATAGGGAGTAGACACTGGTGCTGGGTTTGTGTTTAAACACATCCAGAACAACAGAAAGAGTTTTGAAACCTTCTGACCCTTCCATCTCAACTTAAAATGAGGCATGGAGGCCTAAGAGGGTGACAGAGCTAACAGCGACTATGAGGATCAAGACACTCAGCCTGTTTGCTGCTCTGGTATCTGCTCCTACCCAGCACACTGCTTAGCACATTGTAGCTGGCAGTCCAGCACCTGCGTCTGAGGGGGGAAATGCACAAGTCATTTGTCACCCAAAGTGACAAATGTGAACAAAATGTCACCCAAAGTGACCCAATGTGAACTCAAGGCAGAAATTTGTACAGAAATCCTGCTGGGCCTTCTCAATCTGTCCTTGTTCTTCTTTCTTTGGTCTTGACCTCATACAAATGGGAGAGGGGGTCCCATTTGAGACGGTCCTCTGTGAAGTCTTTCCTGACCCCTCTGAAGCCTGACATATTCTTTCGACTTTAACTCTTTTTTTTATTTTTTAAAGATTTACTTATTTGTGCATACAGAACTGGGGTACAGGCCAGAAGCTCAGGGGCGGCGAGAGGCTTCACCAGAGACAGTGGGGAGCAGAACAGGCAGATTGACGAAGTACACTGCTGAGGGGAGCAGCGGGCGGTCAGGAGTGGTCTGCTCGGCCATGTGGGTCACCTCCAGGGCGGGCGGGATGGAACTCATGTTGAAGTGGCTTCAGCTTCTTAGTGTTGTGCTTTAACCTGCTATGCCACCAGGGAGGGCCCCTCTACTTTAACTCTTTTAACGCTTTGTTTATGCTATATTGTATTACTGTCATTGAATTTTGCACTATATTTTCTTGTACTGCTTTTATTTGTATGCTTGTTTAATGTTTATCACTGAGTTGTCATTTGGATAAATATTAAACCACGACATCTCTACTTTCATATCCTCTGCAGTGATGAGCACAGTGCTAGAAACAAGTGGCTGCAGTAGTTTTTGACAAATGCAGTAGAATTCATGATCAATGACAATATAGTGTACCTCTTCTGTAAATTACAGTTAAAGCACGTTCTGCATCAAATAACCAGAGTATCGACAACAATCTTAATTCCCATGTTTCCAACTAGCAATACAAACTGATGAATACTTAGTTATTATCTAACAGAGGGCAAAGAACTGTCTGAAAAACACAGGGGAAAAAACCCAGGTTACAAAGCACAGTATTGATCTTACATGTAACATTCATCAGCTTCTTCAAAAATAGTTCCTTTGTTCAAACCAATCCCAAATGCTTCTGACCCTCCAGCATCCCCCAGAAAGAGATCAAACTCAGGGTAACAACTACTCCCTTCATGAAAGGATTTCTCTCTATGGCAAAGGAAAAGTAACAAGATGAGTGACAGAAAAATGCAATCCTTGATTTGTATTTGGTGTCCTATTCTGTCCTTTATGACAGACATATTGTATTATTTGTGGTCAATAATACAAATTAATGCTATAATGAGATTTTTCAATAAAGTGTGTGTATTTGATGAGTTAGGGAAATACACAAATTGAAAGCACAAAGGAAAGTTTTAAAGGATTATACATTTTTGATGAATTACAATAGGAACTGGAGATTTTTGATTTGATTAAATTTTATTTTGAGACAAATCATTGAAGCAAGAGAGCTACTAGGGGAACAATTTTGAGCTAAGACAAAGCTCAGCTTTATTTCTGACAGGTACAACAATTTGATTCAAACACCCAACAGCTTTTAATTTATTGAAGGTTATAAAAAAAATCCAATTCTTGGCTCGGATGTGTTTTACATTTTATGTATTAATAACCACCTCTACTGATTTGACACAGCTGGAAACAATGCTTCTCAGTTGGGAGACGAAAAAGAGCAAGGCCAGAACTGTTAAGAACTTAGTAGCAGAGGTCAAGTTCATGTGCACAAACTTTGCACAAGTTGAGATTTCCAGGAGTCAGCTTCCTAAACAGTGACAAACTGACGGCACTTGAAAAATACTAGAAGCAGCCCTTCCTGCTGGACAACAGGTTAAAAAGCAGCACTATGAGGCCCTCCCTGGTGGCACAGCGGGTTAAAGCACAGCACTGAGAATCTAAAGCCACTTCCGCATGAGTTCAATTCCTGCCTGCCCCGGAGGTGACCACATGGCGTGGCAGACCTCTTCTGACCCAGGGCTGGTCCCCTCAGCAGTGTACTTCGTCGATCTGCCTGTTCTGCTCCCCACTCTGTCTCTGGTGAAGCCTCTTACCGCCCCTGAGTCTCTGGCCTGTACCCCAGTTCTGTATGCACAAATAAATAAATCTTTAAAAAAAAAAAAAAGCAGCACTATTAATCTATCTGCAGCCACAGCTCCCTGGGAGCTGACCACTTGGTGCAGCAGACCTCTCCTGACCCATCCGCTGCTCCCCTCCACAGTGTACTTTGACGATCTGCCTGTTCTGCTACCCACACTCTGTCTCTGGTGAATCCTCTCACCTCCCACACCTCTAGTCTGTACCCCAGTTCTTGTATGCATAAGTAAATAAATCTTAAAAAAAATAAGCAACAGCAACTGAATATACTGCTCACTCAGTTCAAATCAGCAATGTTTATTGAGATTCTTCTCCTTTTTAAGGTATAATAAGGATAGATGTTTTATTCAGATAGAGTCACAAGAAGAATCATACATTCTTTCTGATTCATTGTTCAAATTAGAGTGGCCCTTGCTAGGTATAAAAGGGTGAGCGTGTCTGACCTGATTTAAGGAAATGTGGAACTGGGGTATAGAGCATTCAATTATACTTGACTGTTATAACGCTCATCACATCTCAAAGCAAAGTACACAATATCAGAAGCCAGCCCTGTGTCCATGTCCATATAGTGTATAAAGCTTTTATTTCATTGACTTTCTAGTACCTTATGTTTTTTCTCCACTTCTATGTCAATGCCTTTAAATGCACTAATACTGACATAAATGCTTGCAAATGAACCTTAGAGAAGCATGGTTTTCTCAATTTGAAATTATGATTTTGCCTCTGTGGTGCTATGAAGATTACAGTATAATTTGGATTATACTTCATATTTTCATAAGCAAATTATATATGGATATGTTGAGACACTCATAAAACTATTTGCCACAAATAATAAGTAAAGTTAATTATAAATGCAAATAAACATAAATAATAAATAAAGCATACATTTCAAAAACTTATTTTCATGAAGTAATCAAAAGGACACATATTTGCTAACCTTACAAAATTAAGATTTTTTAAAAAATACTTATTTGTGCATACAGAACTGGGGTAGAGGCCAGAGGTGCAGGGGCAGTGAGAGCACTCACCAGCGATAGGGTGGGGAGCAGAACAGGCAGATCGACGAAGTACACTGCTGAGGGGAGAAGGTCAGGAGAAGTCTGCCGTGCCATGTGGGTCACTTCCAGGGCCGGGGATTGAACTCGCACTGAAGCCGCTGGACTTACTTGCAGAGCTGCGTCCTAACCTGCTGTGCTACCAGGGAGGGCCCCAAATTAAGATTTTCTTACTGACATTGGCTGAGCACTATTCATATATCCCTTCTGAATTTTCCTCAGTACATTTCCTCTCTCATCACATATATGAGTGGCCATGAGTGTTTTGTGCATTTGTCTAAGGGATGTTGACCTTCAGCAGATAAACTGTAGTGGTAGAGTCCAAAGAGATGATGTTGGAACAATAGCGTCTTTCTGCACCTCCTCACCAGCAAAGTTCCCATTTTATCTCTAAAATTTGGGCAACTCTCTGATACTGGCCTGAGTAGCTGAGGGCTTCCAGGCTCCTTGCCTTATGACTGAGTCTGTGTCCTTCTTGCTTTGCTATTCTGCTCATTCTTCCTGTACTGATATTTGTATACATCTCCTAAATGAGTTTCTGCTGGGCTTCAGTTCCCACTAACTCTTAGCTTTGAGCCTAATGGCCCTTTGCCTGTCTGGTTCCTGGCTCTACACTGACCTCTAGCGACTACTGCGGGGAGCCACCCAGTTTGAAGCTCTTTCCAAGTAAGTGAGCTGGGATAGATGTGGTTGAGCTGCTCAGTGAGGATAATGCTAGGAATCGTTTACTTATGTGAAGCATGAATGTTTAATTAGAAATACAAAGAAATAATGTGCTGGAAATTAAGATGACAGGTATAGGAAATCAATCCTCTTTTGAACAAATTGATGTTTCTCAATGGGCCATTGTAATTTAGTCCTGGATTGCCTTCATTCGTTATCATTTAGCTATCCATTCATTTAACACGAGTAACTAGTGAAGTGCGGAGGTCGACTAGACCAGGTGAGTTCACAGTTTGCCCTGGGGCTCATCTTGAACACACCAACAGAAGCACAGCTATAGTTCCTTCCTTACTGAACACATTGAACAGGCAGTACTGAGTGAGAGTGTGGTTCATTCCCGGGGCTAACAGGCTAAACAAACGCTAGAGAAGTAGCATCCGGGGGTCTGGGAAAGTTGAACCAGCTTTCCGGGTTCTAAACGATGTGTGATGCAGAGACATTTAAACCAACCTGGTCCAGCCAGTCAGGTGCAAGTGGAGTCAAACGAAAAGGCTTTCAGTTGGAAGAGCTCGTTGTAGATGAAAGGAAAAGGCAGAACGAGGGTGTAAGATGGTGCTTTCACAGTGTGGTCTCTTGCTTGCGGAGACTATCACTGAGAGAATAGGCAAGGTTTAAGTAATCCAGCTGTCTTTCCCATCGCCTTTTGTATAGTGGAGGTCATGTTTAATAGAATTATCTAGATGATAAATCACTTATCATCTCATCATTTTTTGCTAGCTTGACAAAACTGCTCAGTGATAGATGTTTCCACTTTCGTTTAGACACAAATAAATTACAAATAGACAATGCTGCTCAGGATCCTCTTGAAATACCCAATCAATATAGCATCATTGTTAATGGACTGAGAGATCTCCATGGGTTCATCATTTTTGATGTCACTCAGTTGGGCAAAGAACAGACTGTCGGGATTTTTTACTTGCTTTGCATGATGTGGCATTTAGCATCTTCTTAGGCAATATTTTATAGGGCCCTTGTCCAGTAACATCTAGATTCCTTTCTCAGAGACTCGTTTGAATGATAGGACTCTGATGGCTGTGTTGAAACAGGGGTGTTTGCAATCACCCACTGCTGCTCCAAGGAGTTGGAACTGAGTATGGGGATTTGTTATCAGGTCTGATGGAGCACACACTGTGGCCTGTTTTACTTGGGTTCTCCTTAGCTCTGAAGAGGGTTAGATGCCTAGAAGACGGAGGAACCTACTTATCATTTAATCTGATCAGCAATTGTGGGTTCACATGATCACACTGGGGAACAATATTAGATACTCTCATAAAACAACAGAGAAACTATTTGTAGCTCCCAAGACCTTCATTTAGGTGAAAATTTGAAAGTGATTTTTTTAAATGCAAGTAAACAGCATTTCCAGTGGCAAGAGAGCAATGTGGCTCATACAGAAAATGTCTTATTTACTACTTTCTCATTCACAGGAGAGCCAAAGCTTCATAATAATGATACCAACAATGATGACCCACACTCAGAGTTAATGCAGCTCACAAAGCAGTTATGTAACAAGGATGCACATCCAGGAAAAACAAAAACAAACAAAAAAACCACAAAAAAACATGCCATTCAGCCATCAGTCAATATCCAGCACACTGTTTCCTCAGTCAAATCTTTCTATAGATGAGTGGACCATCTGTAAAATAAATTACACTTGCAGGTATAGAATTTCTTCTAAACATCAAGAGTGTTTTATGAGTGTGTATGTGATTGGGGATTTGGGAATTAGTTTAATTCTTTATAAAATAGACAAACTATTGGATATGAATAAATGTGATAAATTATGCAGTAAAATAAATTATGTACAAATTACCAGACAACTAATTCACACAGGTATATTATTATTTCTTTTGTTATTCATTATATTAAGTGTATGTGCAAAAAACTATGGATACATTTTTGTATTAAAGGAAAATCTGGGTGGAGGAAAGAGTGAATAAAAAATAAATAACAATACTATACAGAACTGTAGCCTAGCTTACCCATTTAGGGAAAGCTGACAATCTGTCTAGTACTGTGCTAAGCACTGTAGTTTGACTCAACTTTTATCACAAATTTGGGTACAGATGTAGAAGCCATGCTAGAAGAATTCAATGACTCACCCAAAGCCAGTTACTGGGCAAGCATGCCTATAAGTTAGAATAAAAGTCAGAGAATGTGGTTAAGATACCTACAAAAAGTGGAGAGGCAACATGGAAAGATTAGAAGTTCAAAAAATACACAGCAATCTGGAAGTGAGTGTCGCTGTATCACCGGCTCAGTCTGCCGTGTAGCAGCCACTTGGGCTGCATGACTTCATAGGTCTCTGGGCTGCTAGAATAGAAACTTCTAAGTTGCCTACTCCCTGTGTCAATTGCCTACACTAGCACAGGTTTTTTTTTTTTTTTTTAACATCATTTTGTGCCTTTTTCCATCTCAGTTGCAATCCCCACGGACTTCCCATCACCCAGTCACCCATGTGCCATCACCATAGTCCCATAGCGCAGATGTATTTTAAGGTTAAAAACCAGCAAAGCAAACTCAAAAATCTACCTTCCTGCTTTATTAGAACTTGGCTATTTTATTCCTCTATACTCTCTAATACTCTGATTACATATTCCACATCAACTACCTTATGTATTTCCATCCCCACTAGTCTGATTTGAAAAAGCAGGTAGGTGATTCCTTACACAGTAGTGATTTTCAAACTTGTCTGCATATTAGAATCACCTAGGGGCTTTAAAAATCTTTGACTGTCTGGGTCCCCCCACACAGCTAGAAATGGTGGTCTCTGAGCAGTGGGGCAATGCTTTCTGCCTTATAACAGCTCCCCGGATGATTCCAGTGGGTGGGAATCCTAGAATATAAGTCAGATGGGAATCATTGAGGACCAAGACCCTCCAACTAGTATATGCCAGTTTGCAGACCCAGAAAAGTGACCAGAGAAATTTTAATTTCAAGATAGTTCCCAACTCCACATTTTCTTTTATTTCTATGGCCATTCTCCAGTTGCTTTTTCACGGCCTAATAGATGCAATCTCCATTGTTACAGGTCTCCTTTATTCAGTGTTTTGTTAATTGCCCTTCCTCTTTTACAGCCTCCCTCAAGTACCTGCATAGACTTAATCAATTTGTTAACCATATTTTGTATAACTGAGAGAAACACAGTCCACATGCACTGCTGGGTTCAAAATACTTGTCTCCCTCTACCTGACTTCCGAATTTTGGATTTGCATTGCCACCTACCACTGGTTTCTCAGATTCATGGTTTCCCCAAAATTTTTAAACAGGTATTTTTCACATAGCCCTATAGTCTGGTGAGTCCAACTCTACTTCCCTGTCAAGATCACCCTTCACCTTCAAATAACTACCTGGGAGGGCTCCCTCAAGGGGCACCCCAAACTTAATGTGTCCAAAAACAAGTAAATCATCTTCTTTAAGCCTACGTATCACCCCCAAATTCTCATTTGATGGCATCACTGTTCTTCAAGTCATCCAAGCAAGAATTCTGGGTATCATTATTGGTTTTTTCCTTCATCATTATTTCTCATGTCAACCCATGACTAAATATTACTTCCTCTGCACTTCTCAACATATCCTGTTCAACATACCTGCTTCTGACCTAGCTAAGGCTCTCATCTGTCACAAGCATTATTTCCAAGCCTCAAGGTTCTCAATAGTGTTTTGCTCAAGTCTATTTGCTATGCAGCTGCTAAAACATGAAATGTAACCTTGATTACTTTATGGCCATCTTAATTTTTGTGTCTCCCCAGGATAGGACACAGGACAAACACTTCTCCGCAGGTGGCTTTCAGTTTCCATTCTCAATTTCTATCAGCCTCAGTTCCTCAAAAGTAATAAATTTTCTGTAGCTTCCTTCCAACCTGCCTTTGACTGGCATCTCTGGTCCTCTGGCTAACTGCTGTATTGCCTCAGACTCCCTTCTGTTCTATCCACTTCTGTATTTCCCATATTGCTTCCCTGCTTCTCCTTTACTTTCCTAGTATTCCATACAATTTTCTATCATTAAAATTAACCCTGTTCTACTCTGTCATGTGAGTTTCTTGAATTCAGTGACTATGCCCTGTGTCCTCAGTAGATAAAAAAAAAATCCTGGACTCATCGAAACACTGAATTATCAACACCTCCATGGTACTCAGTATATACTCCTACCACAGGGCCTAATACCTGCTGTAGCATTTATTGTGTCCTTCCTCTCTCTTTTCATCTTGACCATTAACTCAAGGAGGGATGTCAAAGATTCTCATTTATCTTTGTTTCTTTGTTAACCATATTTCCTGACTATGAATAGATGCTCTATTGGTGACAAATAAAAGGAAGGAGGAAAAGAAGATCCAATTTCCATATAATGGTTCAGTGTTATTTGAAAACTTTAAATATTAAAATTTCAAGTAAAATGTATAATGCTAATCTCTACTCTCTATTCCAACCAGTAAAAGAATTTACTATTTCAGGATTTTAAGATAGTTACTATCTTCACAAAGACTATTAAAATGGCAAATTTGTTTTATAATTATAGAATAAAATAATCATACGATTCTAAAATGGTTCATAGCTTTCATCAATAGAAATTTAAAGTTGTTCCCATTACATGTATGAATGGACAGAGACATACTAGAAAGAATGGCTATAAGGAAAGATGGAACTTCCATATTATATAAATAGAACAGGAGTCATTTCTCAAACTTTTGTGATTAGAGATTCAAAAACTGTAGGTATTTTAAAAATTTTTAAAAGGTAGATATTTTTAAAATTTAGAAACAAAGAGCAGAACTGACAAGTATTGATTGGTATGAAAATTAGAACTAACACCATTATAACTCACAACTCGCAGCCAGAAACAAAGACAAAACAACATTGCTGGGGAATGCTATGAATAACTAGGAAGATTCTGTTGCTTGTGTATGATCTCTTCATCTCCAGATAAATCTCTAATAATTTTAGCTTTTTGAACTCTCTTATTCCATACATTTAGTAGCGTCTTCGTATGTTATTTTTGGAAATGAAAAGGTGCTTTTTAGTTATTTCTTTGCTGCTATTTGTAGGTGGCTCCTATAATCTCTGTTAGTAAAATTGAGGAGGAGGGTGACTCATATTAGGAACTGGCAGCTGGCAGCAGCTGTCATAAGAAGTTAGGGTCTGTGAGCCAAACTCTTGTGACTAAGAAAATACCCGGCAAGTCTCAGGTTGGGGGTGAGGACAGACACCTTCAGACTAGATGGAAGTCATAAGAGGCCAGTGACTTTTGTGACACTGAACAGCTATGAAAATGTGACCCCTGTCTGTGTCAGAATCACCTGGATTATTTATTAAAGATGCACTAATTAGCAGGGAAATGAAAATCAAAACCTAATAGATATATTATTGCACACCTGAGAGAATAGTTACCATTAAAAAAATTAGAAACATGTCCCTCCCTGGTGGCACAGCGGATTTAAAGCACAGCACTAAGAAGCTAAAGCCACTTCAGCATGAGTTTGATCCTCACCCTGAAGGTGATCCACATTGAGCGGCAGACCTCTCCTGTCCTGTCCGCTGCTCCCCTCAGCAGTGTGCTTCATCAGTCGCCCTGTTCTGCTCCCCACTCTGTCTCTGGTGAAGCCTCTCACCACCCTTGCACCTCTGGCCTGTACCCCAGTTCTGCATACATTAGTAAAAAAAGCTTTTTAAAAAATTAGAAACAAATGTAGAAAAGAAGTCTTATAAACTGATGCAGCTACTGTGGAAAACAGATATTGAAATTTTAAAATAGAAATACCACATGAGCCATCTATTTGACTTCTGGATATTTATCCAAACAATATAAATAATGAACCCCTCTTTTTTATCACAGCATTATTCTCAGTTGCCAAGTTTTAGAAAGTACTTAAGTACCCATCAATGGCTGAATAGATAAAGAAGATGTGATATAAACAGAAAATGGAATATTACTCAACTCTAAAAAAAGACAAAATCCTGCCATTTGTGACAACATGCATGGACCTAGAGGATCTATGCCTAGTAAAATAAGTCAACTGGAATAAAACAGATACTGTATGATTTTATTTATATGTGGAAGATAAAGAAACAAACCAAAACAAATACTTAGAGTATGAGAACAAATTGGTGGCTACTAGAGGGGAGGGGGACTAGGGATGAGTGGGTCTTAGTATAAAAGGGGTCCACTGTATAGTGGTGGACGGGAACTGGACTTTTGGCAGTGATCATAATACAGTATATAATTGTCAGATGATAAAACAGTACAACTGAAACCTATATAATGGTTATAAAACAATGTTATTCATTTTTTTTAATAAAAGATACAGTTTGTGCCTCAATCCAGACCTTTTATATCAGATTTCTTGGAGATAAGACCCAGGAATCTGCAATCTACCAGCTACCCCAGAGTATTCAGAGGCATGCTAGAGTTAGAGAACATCTGCTATGTCCAGACACAAGATATCTGTAACTACTGCCCTGTCCCTCCCCTCCCCCAACCCCACCCAAGGCACCAACACTGTTTTAGGGAGACACTCCAAATTTAAGAACTACTCAAATTTTGGTAATTCATTGGAGACCTTTATATTTTACTAAGGATAAAATATACTTGTGCCATACAGCACAGCAAATCCCAAGGTATATTAAGAAACATAAGAAAGAACTACAGGGAAGTGCTGGGAGAATCAAACTTGTTGAATTCCCACTAAATTTTCTATAGCACACGTCAAAGGCTGGTCTCCAGAGCCACCCTTACAGAAAAGATATTATCCTTCAGCGAGGCCAGGTAATTCTGTGGTTGTCTTACAACGTTTTTACTTTAAGTAAAATAGGATTAAGCATGAAGAAAGTCTTAATTAAGAGAATATAAAATAGTTGAGCTGGAAATTCTAATTTCACAACCTAATAACTAACACTGACTCTGACATCCATGTATATTTGCAAATGACAAAAATCACCATTCAGAATTGGTTTAAGAATCTTCCCACATTCTTCAGACTGAATCATCCACTCTGGTCTTTTATAAAACATCACTTGTTATTATTCTCAATTTGTAATTCAAAGCCATAGCCAAAAGGCATTTGTTTTATCCAAATTCTAATTTAAAAACATCTATTTTTAAAACTAACACACACACACACACAAGTAATTTAAATTTATTAACAACTACTGTTGTATTAATTTGTATTTGTTTATCAGGTACTATGGACAAAGTAAGACATTGGGTCAGCAAGCTTTGATCCTCACAAGAGGAGCGTAAAATAGGACCAGGATGAAGACCCTCCTTTTATCAGTTTAATAAAAGAGAGAGAATTCAGGAGCGGTTTCACACTATAGAGGATTTGAAATTGTAAAGAGGAGAAGATGTCAGGTATAACATGAATTGACATGAACACAAAGTTTACAAGGCTGCCTGGTTCGCTCTTGATATGCAGCAGCAAACATTGATCTGCTGGGTCATACCACTCTGGCTGTGGAGGAAACCAGACTACCAAACAGGGCTTTTTGGTCTGAAAGCCCAGTTGGGAGACACCCCCTGGTGACTGGCCTCTACTGACTGGCTGTGCTCTCTCTCTCACAATCTAGAAATAATCTAGAAACACAGGAAATGGGGAAGCCAGAGTGGTTTCCACCATTCAGCTGTCTTTAGGGTACTTGTTTTTTTAATGACTAACTCTGTCCTCAGAAAATGCAAATAAATGTGATTGTTAGTTGAAGCAACCCAGAAATGGAAATAAATCCAACGAATCCTTAGTAAATAAACAATGAGTGATTTAAGTGGCCTTGTGCTTTTTAAAATTATATAGCTGAGGCTAACTTCCTTTTGTTCTTCATTATTTTAAACTCAGACAATTGTACACCTGTACGTATAGGTTTTTCAACCAAGATAGGATGCTTGTTTTCATCACAAAGATGAAACTGCCCTCAGAAGTGCTAGCTAGCATTTATGACAGTGACTCCACACACCATGACTCAGAGAAGGGCCACTCACGTACATTCTCTGGAGATAATGTTCCAAGAAGCCCACAGCTTCCTCCAGGTTTGCAATCAAGTCAGCTTTACAGACACTGCCTTAGGATTTCTCCCTAGTCTTTGCCCTCATAGGAAATAAGATTGCATTAGAGTCCTTTTCCCTTTCAAGCTTTACACTCAAAAACACTCACTCTTCAATGAAATGCTGCATTAACTTTTATGCTGAAACATATTTTTTGTGTAGTACAAGCCTCCAGGCTAAAATCCCCTCCAGACTGATTTTGCCAGGAGGAAAAATGTTGTGAATTCTTTAAACTCTAGACTATGTCTTCCGAAATCTTCTCTCTTGCTATCCTCAAGGCAAGCAAACAACCGAGTCAGCAAGGCTGAGAGGTACCCCACTTTTACTTAGCAATAGGATTGTCAGGGCATCAGTTTCAGCAGCTTAGTCAATGAGGTCACAATGCTACCTAGAAGCTTATTTCCCCCCACTTTGTAGGGGAATGCTGATTCACGGGGCTTTCCATAGATGTGCTTTTTAAAAAGCTAGACAGCAATAACTTTTGGGTATCAAAAAAAAAAGGAGGGGGGAGAAAATTATGTATTCATATTTGTCTGTGTTGGCATAGAGAATTGCATAAGCAATAAACTTAGTAGCAACAGGGAGCAGAGGTGTGGAGCACTGGAAGGGCAAGATGAGTTATGCCACTGAGCTTTGGTGTATGGCTTTGAGTTTTAAACCAGAAAAATTCAGCACCTTTTCAAAATTTAAAAGGTGCTCTAGGCTCATAAAGTCTCCTCCAAAATGATTAATTTTCTTCCCTGTGAAAATAATTGTGATACTGTTTTGTTCTCTGGTTTTGTATGCCAAAAACATCATTCAATGCCTGTTGCTTCCAACACTTGCTTCTTGTCAAATGAGACAATAAATAGATTATTATCATGATTGACAATCTAGATAGGATTCATGGAAAGTTAAGACCAAGTTTTAATCTTGTCATATTTTTTTCCTGTTGAATTTTCAGTTGTCTTTTTTCTATTAATAAAAAATAAAATTTCAACTGTATTATTTGTTATTAAGTGATCTTGTTTCATAACACTGTATATGATTAAGAGGTAGACTTTCAGCTCTCACACTATCTGTAGGGCAAATTAGCCATCCCCAAGACATAATTCTACATGTAAGTAAGTGATACCTTGACTGAGGTTGTTCTGCTGCTAAACTGTAGAAACTCAGGCAAGCAGCCTATAAGTTAAAAATTAGAGAGAAATTCCTTATTTCCTTTCCTGTTCAAATATCTAGATGAGTTAGACCATGTTGCTGCTATTTATGAAAAGAGGTTCTACAATGTGCATTAGAAAAATGATCTGACTGCTAAAATGTTTACCCAATGGATAGAAAGAATATCTTATCATTTCCTTCCTAATCCTGAGGCTCTAGAACTCTTTCTATTTATACATCCCAGAAGTTAGGAGGATGGTGTCTATGAATCATTTTGATCTCCAGGGGAATAGTTAATAAAAAGTCTTAGATAAAATCACTCCTATGTGAAAATTCTCAATATTTCTACATTGTGTACAGTCAAGGAACAGAAATTTAATAATTGTGGGATAAGTTCACATGTCATGTGAACTTCTCACCACACCATGCAGAAAACATAAAATATTTTCAAAAAGCAAATGAAACTATGTCAAAATTAAAAATGATTGCTCTTGGTAAAGAAATACTCATGAAAATGAAAGGCACACAAAATAAATCTACTTTTACCAAACAATCCACTTATCATACTCCTTGGTATTTACTCAAAAGAACTGAATAATGTTCACACAAAAATACACACATGTATGTTTATAGCATAATACAACACTTGGAAACTGCTACATTCAGAGATTGGAATGTTATTCAGTGTTAAATGAAATGAACCATCAAGTCATGGAAAAAAACGCGAATTCTAAGAGCTCATGACTCCATGGAAGAAGTCAGTCTGAAAGGAATGTCTATATATTGTTGGGTTCCAACAATATGGCATTCTGGAGAAGGTAAGTCTATGGACTCAGTAAAGATATCAGTGATAATCCAAGACTGGGAGGAGAGGGATGAACATGTAGAACACAGAGGATTTTTAGGGAAGTAAAACTATCCCATATACCAGAAAGATGGATACATGTCATTACACATTTGCTCATAGCCACTGAATGTACAACACCAAGAGTGAACCTTTAGATAAACTACAGACTTTGAGTGGCCATGATGTATAAATGTAGCTTCTTCAGTTAAAACAAGTGCACTGCTTTGCTGGAAGCTGTTGACAATGGAGGGTTCTGCACATGTGTAGAGGCAGTAGCTACAGGGATTTCTTGTACTTT
The DNA here is from genome assembly GCF_000260355.1 of Condylura cristata. Classification (NCBI taxonomy): domain Eukaryota; kingdom Metazoa; phylum Chordata; class Mammalia; order Eulipotyphla; family Talpidae; genus Condylura; species Condylura cristata. The sequence continues at coordinate 35,095,419 of NW_004567117.1, read as the reverse complement.
TCTCTCAACTTTGTTATGAACCTAAATCTGTACTTTAAAAAAGTCTAGCAACAAAAAAGAGAAGCCATAGAAAGGATACATCTTTGCAGTACAAATATCCTACAAAAGAATTACATCCAAAGTATACACTAACCTCTTAGAACTCTACCAAAAAGAAACCAAAGCAAACAAACCAACAAACCCCCCTCATTACTAAAGTGGGCAAAAGACTTGAATAGATACTTTTTAAAAGAAGATATACCCCCTTAACGAGATGTTCGATGTTCGATGTTCGCTCCATTAGACTGTCAGAGAAATGTAAATTAAAATCACGTGAGATACTGTATATAGTTTCTAGAAGGACTAAATTTAACATGAATAACATCAATTGCTGGTGAGGATGTGGAGAAACTAGAACTCTTATATATTTCAGCGGGGAAAGTAAAGAGCAAAACTACTGGAAAACTAATTGGAAACTTCTTACAGAACTAAATATACACTTCCTACATATTTCAGCAATTTTACTCTTAGGTACTCAACAGTAGAAGCAAAAACATGTTTCTATACAAAGACTTGAAAATCAAGATTCATAGCAATGTGATTCACTGTAGTCACAAAATGGAAGCTTCCTGCACATCCACCAGTAAAAGAAAGAATGTGTGAACAAATTTTATTGATAGTATAGTCATAAGTGGAACATGGTCTTAAACTACAGATACTTTTACTAACGTGAGGGAATCTCAAAAACATTACATGAAGGGAAAGAAGGCGATCACAGACAGCAGTGTTCCTTTTATATATGTCACAAAATGCAAATGAAGCTTATCAGAAACTACTTAAGATTAGGGTTCACTGCAAAGGTGTATTTAGTAACTTTTAGGAGTGGTGATAACATTCGCTTGATTGTACCCATGGTTACACATGAGTATACAATTTCCAAGATGCACTGAGTGTTACCCTTACAACAGGAGCAGTTTAGTTTATGCAAACACACCACAACAAATTTGTTTTATAAAAAAATTCTTGTCCAGATCAAGTTCTGTCCCACAGTTAGCAAAACACACAGACTAAATTTTTTAAATCTTGTAAATGTCTTTCTACTCTTTTTTAAAAAGAGGTTAAGGTAAAGATACATTCTGTAAAATTCTGCTTTCACCATTGGGGTTATGGTAGATGAGCAACCAATAGCAATTTCATTTTTTTCTTTCCAATAGTTCTAAGGTGGAAAGTATAAGGTCATTACAGGCAGTCAGCTGTACACAGAAGGACAAGTTTATAAGTACATAAACAGTCTGTTGTTAGATCTTAACATTTACTATATGTTATACGAATGTTCTTCCCTTTTTGTGATTTACTATGGGACCTGCTTTTAGAATGCCTTTGCTGATTTATCCTCCAAACTCTGTTCTAGCTCACTTTTTATTATACACATTTAGCTTTTTCACACACAGTCTGTTTCTCAACTTTTTCACAAAGCCCTACGAGTCAAGAATCATATCCAATAATTTTTAATGGGTTATTTGTACAGATGATATAGTCCCTAACAGCTGGATATATCATGGGTACTGCTAGCCTTGTTTTTAATATTTTCTTGCCTTATCAATATTTAATCAAATAAGCTAGTTGTTAAGTTATTTCCACTTAAAGTGGCAATGTTATTTAGGAGATTTGACCGGGTAATTTAAAGTATCTATCTTTCTCTTGATACATTCATAAATTTAGGACCATTCATTTATTTACTTGATCAGTCTCTCAATAAACATCTATTGAACACCTTTGTCCAACATTATTTAACTGCTGGAATACAGAGATTTAAATGCCCACATTCCCAAAAGTACATCAAATTACAATAATAAACGTCTAACAGTGTGATAAATACATCATGAGAGGGAGTGGAAAGGAAAAGGATAATGTCAACAAAGGTTGTCGATACATTCAAAATAAAATTTCGATCAATGTATTCATTAGCAAATCCAAAATACTGCAATCAAATTGAATGGCATATTTCTTCATTTTGTACATTTTCATCTCAGCTGTAACCCCATGGACTTCCCACCACCACATAACTTCACCCATGCGCCATCACCATAGTCGGGTGTGCTCTTCCTCCGCCACCCCTCTTTTTGATCTTGTTCCCTCGCCTCCTCTATAGACTGTCTCTGATTTACACTTGGTAGTTGGTGTTCATTTTTACTTTATTACAATCCTATATATAAGTGACATTTAAATCATTTAGATATCCAAATGCAGGTGATCTATAATTGATACTATAAATAAAGGGTGAGTTATTTGGGCATTAAAACCATTATTTTCCCAGACAGGGCGCTAACTCTTTCTCTGATCGCTTTGACACACCTGTAGCTAAGCCTACCGGGAATGAGCCCTTCCAAGGTTCCACACTCACTTACAAGAAGAAATTGGCTAGCATGAGGCACCCTAGAGCATAAACACGGAATCAGTCAGTTATGTTTAGAAGCTGACCTCTCTCACTCAGACCTTAGTGGAAGATCAAGTAGACAATAAGCGCTACGTTCTCCTACAGAGGGAAAATTTTTTTTGGCTATTTTGAATGAGAAGACCGAGGCCAGAATTTTGCTGATGTATGCATTTCCTTGATTGCAACATGATAGAAAAATGTAATCTATACCAATCTACTTTTTCTTTCACTTTGAAAATAAGGAAGTAACATTTAGAAATCAAAATTTTCAGGCCCTCCTTGGTGGCACCATGGGTTAGGACGTGCAAGCTGGCCGTAGCCTTTTCAGTCAGAGTTCGATCCCTGCCCCATAGGTGACCCACATGGCGCGGCAGACCTCCCCTGACCCACCCGCTGCTCCCCTCAGCAGTGTACGCCATCATTCTGCCTGTTCTGCTCCCCACTCTGTCTCTGGTGAATCCTCTCGCTGCCCCTGCACCTCTGGCCTCTACCCCAGTTCTGTATGCATAAATACATAAATCATTAACAAAAAAATAAAAAATTTTAACCTCATCCTATTGAAAACTCAAATGCTTATACCATCTTCTTCCTCAGAATTAACATGTTAACATTCTGAAATTTCCAACCCACTCCCTCCACACTCCTCCCTTCCCTAGAAAATATCTATTTATCCTCTAGATCCTCATTTGTGTCACTTTGTAACTGATGCCATCCTTTCTTCCTTCTGTCCAAATACACACCCAGCTCCTATCCCAACAGCCCAGAAAAAAGACCCTCATGCTCTCTGCATACTTCTTCATGAACCTTAGCAAAATTTGTATTTAGTTACTGCGTATTTTCTGCTTTCCTTCTCAGTCTGCACCCTCCCTATGGGTAAACTTGTTTCTCCCTTGTTTGGACAATGGATTCCTGAAAGTTACTTGTTTAGTCAGCTATAAAATTTACAAACAATAATGAAATGCAGGGTAAGACAGCTTCATTTTGCTAATGAGAAATCCAAGGTGAAGGAGTTCTCGATTATAAAATTAATTTGTATGATTTTTAAATAGCATCCTATTTGATCATGTTGTATTTTCTTACTACGCTATTGTGTATTATAATAAAAGCTAGCTTCTACTTAGCATGAAGTTATTTTTATGGCAATATGTGTGATTTCATTTTATCATAATTGAGTACAAAAAATAAAATTTTACACGCAGCAAAAGGCACTACAAGTCTCCTAAGATACTGTGACGGCCTTGACCCACTTCTCTCTGTAAACCAAACATATATACATACACATATCAAATATATACATACCATAAATACATATCAAATATATTTATATAATGGTTTGGTGTTACAGGTCTTTAAAAAGTATGCATTGCTCCGAAATAATTTTATATTACTAATAAGATATATCATGCATCGCTTATTTCACTCATGTAAAGATCCTATTTTTGCCTAACATGCATTTTTTTTTTTTTTGCCTAATATATAAAGTCTATTCAGGCAACAGGCATTTGCTACCTAATTTTAATTTTACATAGTTTCAGGTTGAAACTAAATAGCCTCTATCACTGTCTGCATTCTATTAAAACTATCAGAGGCCTCCCTCTTTAACCCGGTGGTACAACCTGTTAAGGTACAGCATTGTAAAGCTCTCCGCAGCCACTGCCACACCTGTTCCGTCTCGGGCCCCTGAGCTGACCCACATGGCCCGGCAGGTCTCTCCTGACCTGTTAGGCTTTGGCAGTTTTAGAAGTCACTCCCAGTTGCTCCTAAAATTCACTCATAACTTAATTTTTGAGAATTCTCAGAACAGCCATTTGTTGTTTAGTTTTTAAAAGTAAATGAAAAATGTTAGAACTAATTAGATTTGTCTGGTGGCTTCATAATCACTCACTGGGTCAATATTATTGTAAGAGCTGCAGAGAAAGAACCATAAAATCATAGAGGCTCAGACTTCCGTGGGCTAATTGGCACCAATAAAGTAGTACTAATGTAAATAGTTCAGAAAATAGAAGATTTTTCAGGAAAGCCCCTTCCAGAATGGACTCTCGCCTTCAGGGAAAACACTGATGAAACCATCCTGAAGAACTCGTAGAGCATTTTACTCCTCCCTTATAAATGAACCAAACCATAGCCAATTAGTCTCATCATTCAAGAGCTCTGAGTTTCTTGGTGCTTGCCTGTGGCTCTGCTCACTACAAGCCAGACCTGCTGCCTTCAACACAGGATGGTCCCAGAACTTCATGGAATGGATGGCGCCAAGCACTTGCTACTCCCAGACACAGCTTCCCGCCTCACGTGGCTTAGCCAACAGTCAGGCTTTCCTGGGCCCCCGCGGGGCAGATGCAGATGCAGACACAGACATCCTGCACCAGAGCAGACAGCTGGACCTGGCGGCGAGGCCTCGGGCTCACGCACAGGATGTCATGAGCTCATGAGGAGAATGTAATTGCTTTTATTTGTCTGGAATACAGCGAGCATTATTTTGACTGTTTTTAAAATAAATATAAAGGAAGCTGTTGTTTTTTCTTCTTAAGCTATCTCTAATCCTCACCTTAGAAGATTATGCTTTTGTCAACTGAAATTGAATGTTCTAACTGGTGTCTGAATCTCAAGACCCCCATTGAAATGTGGAAACAAATACTTTTCACTGAGTGTCCTTATTTTCTATGGTAATAGATTATCTGTATGGGATCAGTGAGAACCTGCCCCATTTTTACCAGGATGGAATTGTGCAAATCAGTGTTGCCAGTAAATTTCTGATCAGATTGTCAGCGGTTGCAGGTAAAATCAAGTAGCGAGGGTGTTTAGGTGTTGGTTTCTAAGCTTTAGGGTAGAATAGATATTCAAAGAGAATTTTGAAAACCCAATTCAGGTTTCCTTATGAAAATTTCTAGGCAGAGAGGCCTTTGTGGTACAACCTCCAGGAAACCTTGTTGTTAACGGATGCATCTGATGCCTCCATGGAAATAACCAAACTTGTATCCCAGTAAAACTTCACTTACAAAACGATAAGAGCTGAAATTGGCACATGGGCTTATTCTGTGCACCTCTGCCTGGTTTCTTCAGTGCTTTGGAAGAGTCATATGTTGCTTGACCTTTCATTCACCAACAAATTAAAGAGAATCCTTATTGTCCATTTTTTATTTGCTTGGGAGTTAAGGTTTCCACTTTGAAATTGTACTGAAAAAGAGCAACCTGCTAAAACAATAAGGCTATGTGAGTATCCTAAGATACCTAGGACGTGGCTTCTCCTTCCATATATATCTAGCACATCATGATCTCTCAGAACTTCAGGATTGTGAGGCTGCTAGTCCTAAGCAGCCTGACTGACCACCATTTTTGTTACCTATGGTTCTGCATTCCTATACAAGGTCAGAACTGTCCGGTCAGTCAGTTATAAAAGCCCAATCTACAGGTGTCTTCAATCAAACAAGAGCAGAAAGCTTGACCACCATGGGAAGGGTGTGCATTGGGAAGTGATCCTGGGAATGCCAGGCTCAGGGTCATTGACTGATGTATGAGGGACCCATGAGCTAATCAGTGGAACACTTTGTTCAAGATTCAAAACCTGGCTGGGGACCTGGGGCCTGATTTTCATCACGATACTGAGTGATCAAGCAGATAAATACCTGGGAGCAGACTCAAGACCCCTGACACTGGAGGTGGCAAGTTTTACTTCTAGTTTTTTCCTAGTTTTGCTCCTCCCTCTCCTCCTTCCCCACTGACTGATGCTGTGCGACTGTTTTAATAGGAAAAAAGGCCAGTATGCATCCTGCCTTCACCGCTCCTGTTAGTCAGTGTAGTGTTACCAACGAAACAGGTTCGTCATCTATAAACTGGAAGTGGTAGACCAGTATTTCAAAATCCCTTCCAAACTGCACTGCCTTAGTCTAAAACGAAAAAGTATGAATGTATTCATGGAGGTAGAGTATTACTGAAAGAAACTTGAACTAAATTTGAAACAGACTTGAAATATGCTCTTTATTGTTGTAACTAAAGGAATCCATTCCAAACAAAAAAGCACCATTTAAGTGATTACTTTGCCAGGAGCAATTGCTCTTTGATTGAGCCATTTGTTCTTCAGATAGATGACTTTTGACATGCATAGAGAGTGATGCAAGATGGATGTCTGTCCTGCAGTGCTAAGACGAAAAGCAGGACCATTCTTTATCAGAGAGCAGTAATGCTGAGACAGTGTGTCTCCACCCTTTGGACTGAGAGCAAGGTGCTATTTGATCTGAAATGGAATTTTGATCTACTTTCAATTTAAACAATTGGAAAATTGTAGCTAGTAAGAACTTTCCTGAGGAAGTGAAAGGCAAAATGATAAAATATCACTGATAAAAGTTTAACACAATATTTATGACATAGAGTCATTATGGGGCTATATCAATAATGGATGTGGTTGGTATTTACTTCATACAGTAATGGAAATATTTTCTTTATTAAGAAAATATAGGATATTGTAATAGCAACCATCTTAAATTCAGTTATTATTTAATTGTAACCTTGAAAATATAGGATATTGTAATAGCAACCATCTTAAATTCAGTTATTATTTAATTGTAACCTTGAAAATATAGGATATTGTAATAGCAACCATCTTAAATTCAGTTATTATTTAATTGTAATCTTGAAAATAAGTGCATGATAGTGAACAGAGTAAGTCCATCAGAATTATGGACTTATTATAAACCAATAATGTGTTTGGTTGTGACATACAGGGGTGAAAGGGAAAATTTCAAGGATGCCCAGTTCCAAAATCTGGGCAGTTCTTTTATCTACATCCCTACCCAAAGCCCTGGGGCAAAAGGTGAAAAATATGCAGAAATAACTCCACTAAGAAGTAAGGACAAAAGGGAAGCATTTTAGTGGTATCAAAAGAGGTATTAGGGGGGATGACCGCATTTGTTGGAAGGGACGGGTCTACACCATTTTCCTCATCTGTTTTCAGAAACTTTAGGGTTATCAAAATGCACTTGAAAATAAAACTACAACTACATAAAACGTCTCTAGGACAAAATAAAGACTGAACACAAGAGCACCCCAAAATCTGTGGAAACAAATATGTAACAGACTTAAGAGTCTTAGAGAAGACTATCTCTTCATTCTTCCATTATCTGTCATCTATTATTCCCCCTGGAAATCTGTAACCTCCAAATATTACAATTTTTATTATTCAGCATTTGTACCCATTTTTAAGATTATATTATGCATGAAAGTAGAGGACTTCCTAACCTCAGTGTTCCTTCCAGATGCTAGTGATGTGTTCAACATAAGTATACGTTCCAAGCATAGTGACTGAATAATACATTTTAGAGAAAATGGGAAACGAAAAATGGGAGGAAAAGCTCAGGGCATCATGGAGGTGGGAAAACTATGTTATCTGCACCAAAGGGAGAAATCAAATATTACCCAATAATGACAAGCTACTTTCCTGATATTAATATCATAAAATTTGGCCTCAGGATATTGCTAGAGAGAACCTACAATGGAAAGAGATCATACATCTAGTTAATAGTATTTGCCTGTTTGTTGTCTACTTGCCGCCACAAAAATGATGAAGACCATGGGCGGTGGGATATCTCTTTTCTACCACTCTAATTTCTATGCCTGACATACAATGAGGAATTAGTGTCTATTAATTAATATCTAATGAAAGATAATACAAAAAAACTAAATGCTGTGTCCATCAGATTTTTTTATACTGGCTTCAAAGCACAAAGTAAAATTAGTATGTTATATTGTGGGGTATAACTAACCTCATTTGCAATTTAAACATCTGTGAACCAAGAGTTATATTTATCAACAACTTGTATCAACAATATTTATCAACAGTAGTCTTTTTCAGCTTCTTCCCTATAAAACACAGATGTAAATGAAAGTAACAAGAGAAGGTCAGTTGTGTCCCATGTTCAAATCAGTGAAAGCTGGTAAGTCAGGAGGGACAATTAAAACTACCATGTTTCACGTTTCACCAATGCACCAGTTGCACATTTCTTTTTGAATTATTTTGTTGGCTGACATTATTGTTTGAACTCTGGAAGTACAGGGTCCCCCACTTACGGTGATGTTGCCATAACTCTGTCACCACCAAGATATCCACATTTCATTGTTAACTGGTCTTTCATACCTCATAGCTGAATTTCGTTATTTAAAAGCTTTGTGTTGTACCTATAAACTTAACTCTTCATAAATAAATTCTGAAAACAAGACCTGCACTTTCAAAAAATGCTTCTATCCAAAATTACATGCACAATAACTTATCCCATGTGTCAAACACCTACCAGTGTTGCCACTATCACTAATGTGGGCAGGACAAGCTACCAATACATCCTCGTTCCTTTCTCTTTATTCTTTTATTTAACAAGGGAAAATCATATTGAGATCACAGAGAAACTCTCTAGTGATATATAGCTCCTATTTTTGTGGCTTGTGTATGTAGCCAAGGAGTTACATTAGCACTGGGATCGCCTTTCAATACAAATCGGGAACTACTTGTCATTTCTTTACATTTGTTCCAATTTCCCTGCAACAAACTAAGTGCTTCCCACAGGCCTAACCTTAGAAGTAGCCTCCAGAGAACTTGTTGCATTTTCTGTGGTTTCTACTAGGAGACATTTTTTTTCTTACTCAAAACGCAGCAAACCAAAATAAAAGTCATCTGAAATGCCAGATCCGGTTTGACTGAGGTTTTTGCTTTCCTTCACATTAACTCCTATCTTCTTCCTTAAATATCTTACTAAGTACCCTATTCATGTGGAATATGTCATGTCCTTTAGAAAGAAAAGCTTTGCTGAGAGTAAAATCCAATTTGCTATCTCTGAACCTCTTTGAAAATATGTAAGTCGAAATCAGTCTCTCAGAAACATCTGCATTGCTATTAGCCAGTAATAATAGTTACTAGTGATGTTCCCCTATACCTCCTTAGCAGCCAGACTTTTCAAGACCTCAAGGGACTATCCCCAGGGAAAAATCATCAGATAATCACTAATTTCACATGAATTAGTTGTAGCTATTGCAATTTAGCCTTTCTTTTAAGCCCCACTTTTGTGCCAGGAATTTGGGGTTTGTTCACCCTGCCTCTGTCTCGCCAATGGGCTTTATTTTAGGACTTAAGTTTAGGAAAAATATGTCCATGTTTTGAGAAGAGTATCAAATTCTGAATAAATATATGTTTTCTGTATTTTTTTCCCTCATCATGGAATTCAATGAATTTTAAGATTCAATCAATGAATCTTAAGTTGGCAAAGCATAAATTGGGAAAATTTTTTCAGCAGTTAGTTTTAATTTGAAGAATTGAGTCATCTTTCCAGACTTGGGGTATAGAAAAAAAAAATTGAAACAGGGAGGGAGAAACTTCATCAACACAAAATTCATAGAATTATATTTTCTTATATCAACTTGAAAATAAGTTTTAAAACTTGCCTGTTTCAGAAAATATCTTAAGTCTATTATACCTCCATCCTACTTTTCCTAACCTCCTCCAGAACAAGACAATATCTTCAAACAAGATTATTCCTGCATATGAAATACCATATAGCGATGTTAATTTTTATTTGTATTTACATCTTAAGGATACTTTCAACTAATTATTATAACCACTTTTAGTTATAGTTTTAAAAATATGTAGCATAGTTTTATAGTAAGTACTATATATATTCAATTAAAATGCTTAATTTATAAAAAGTATACAGCAATAATATATTCTGTCATTTGCGCTTCTTTTAGCAGATGAAAAGTTTTAGAATGATAAGCATGTTCTTCAAAAGCTTAATACTTAAGTTATATGAAAACACATTAAAGGCATTTCAATAAATCAAATAGGATATACCTAAAATATATATTTTGAACAATTAAAAGTATTTTTGATTTTTTTAAACTATGCTCTAACATCACGTTTTCAATATTGATGCATTACTCTGAAACTTAGTTTGATATTTTCTTTCCTGAAATAAATTTAATGGCACTGTTGAACTTAAAATGTCCCATGAGTTCACTGTTAATATGACTCAACATTTCTTCATTTATAAATACATTCACCTATTAACATTTAGGTATAAGATACCCAAAATTAGTGTAATTTCTATTTATTTCTAATGATCCAAATCAACCATTTTGCAAGCCGTTAAAATTTTCAAAGAGCTGGCCCTCCCTGGTGGCGCAGCGGGTTAAAGCACAGCACTAAGAAGCTAACGCCACTTCCGCATGAGTTCGATCCCCGCCTGCCCCGAGGTGAACCACATGGCGCCGCAGACCTCTCCTGACCCGCTCGCTGCTCCCCTCAGCAGTGTACTTCGTCGATCTGCCTGTTCTGCTCCCCGCTCTGTCTCTGGTGAATCCTCTCACCGGCCCTGCACCTCTGGCCTGTACCCCAGTTCTATATGCATAAATAAATAAATCTTTAATTTTTTTTTTTCAAAGAGCTTTTTAAACATGATATTGGCACCAAGGCCTTGAAAAAAGCATCTTCAACAGATTTGTAAAATTACTTCAGGAGAATTTCCAATTCTCTGTAGAGTTCTATTCCTTTGGGTGTTTAAACAGCAAATTACTCCCTTACCACATATAACCAGATTTATTGTTGAAGGAAGGGAAATCTTAGATTAGTAAATTTTTAAATGTTTCTGTGTGCAATCTATTCATTGCAGCATTGAGCATGGTCAAGAGAAAGCAAACTAGATTTCTCTTGGATGGCTCTACACTGTGAGGTGCTGAGTGGCTTAGCAGCTTTCTGGCAACCGGCATTCATCACAAGAGTATTTATTTGGAATGCAGAAATAAAGAAAGCACCAAGGACTTCTACACTGCAGCACAGCAATGATTAGATAGGACAGTCTTTGAGCTTTGAAAGCAGAAAGCAAGCAAGCAGTCTGCAGCCCTGAGCAAAATCTCTTTCCCATGAAAACTGTTGCAAATTCCGTGCCTCTTCTTGCAAACCCACAGGCTGGAAGAGTCACACAGCCCCTCCAAAGTGGAGTTGCAGGCCCATCATTAGTGGTTTAGTCACTGTCTTGGTGCTTTTCCTTCGTAAATGAAATCTGCAGATGGCACCTTACGTTGGCTCTTTCAAAAAGAAAACAGGTCAAGAGACACAGCTAACACAGGCAGCATGTTAGAGATCTGTAGCTGATGTACTTACAACTCCAAATGCCTCCAGATTTCAGCCTCTGTCTCTATCTAGCCCATTTCTTTATGGCACTGTTGCTTCCATCGGCTGTGGAAATTAACATAAAATAATATAGTAACCCAACAAGTGCTGGACAACATTTCAGAGCATCCGATTAAGTGAATACTAACGGCACGTTGACGGGGTGCGCAATACGAGTAAGAAATAGCAAGTAAATACCTTCCTAACGCCCAGGAGGGGGAAGGATGCAGTGGTGTTACTGGCGCTCCTGCTCTCTCGGCTTGTGTAACTGCAAGGCAGCTCTAACGCTCTGACAGGCTGTGAAGCCTGGCTGCCTCTCCGCGTCGGGGCGGTCCTAGTGCCTGCGCGGGCTAGCGCACAAGGTAAGTCCGGGAGCGTCCTGGCTTCTAGGGGCAAGTCCCGAGGGTGTCACCAGCAGCCTTCCGGGGAGTCAGCTTGTTAAGTCTCAGGACAGTGGGGTGCGGGTTCCGGAAAAGTGATAGTAAACAGGGTGTTCTCGCCTTTCCCAATATTGCCGTGGAAACCAAAGTGCTTTACAGATGATCTGGTTTGTTAAACAAGCGGGGGCTCTTGGAAATGCTAAAGCCAGATGACTTTTGGGAAGGTAACTAATTTGCACATAGACTCTACTGCCTGCCATCCATTTAATTTCGGGTTTTTTCCCCCTCACAATTTAAAAGGGAAAAAGAATATAAAGAAGTAGGGGACATTTTAAAGTCTGACATCTCTTTTTTATGACTTGCTAAAAGTGTGACAGGCCTAAAGCTCCATGTTTAGCAACAGGACCTATTAAAAAATCTCAAAAAGATGCAAAGTCAAACAATATAGACACCTTCAGAAGCTCCTTCCCCAAGAGAGGCAAGATGTACCCCAACTGTTAACTCTCCAGGGAGATCAACACCACCCTCACCCCTCTCCACGCCTGCCCCCCCTCTTTTTAGCCCTACGTCACCTTTCCCCATACAACATTCATTTTTTTATTCAATTATTTTCTTAATTCTCCTACTGCAAATTAATATGGATAAGGGGATCTGCCCTCTTGCCTGAAGGGCATAATAGGGTGATTACTCAGCACATAGTAGGTCCTTGGTGGATATTTGTAAACTGGACCCTCAGCTGAGAAATTATCATTCAAAAAAAGGACAGAAGTTAATCACCAACTGGTTAAATTCCATTAGTATCACTGAGCTGCTGTTTTGATTTCAGGGGCTGGGTTAAGCTCACGTTTGCCTTTAAGAAGCTTGTCATCTGGGGCCCTCCTTGGTGGCACAATGGCACAGTGGCACAGCACTGTGAAGCTCTCCAAAGCCACTGAAGGTCCAGTTCCATCCCCAGCCAGGGAGCTGCCCCACAGGGTTCCTCAGACCTCTCCTGACCCACTGGATGCTCCCCTCAGCAGTGTATTTCAGTAGACCCGCCTGTTCCGCTCCCCACTCTACCTCTGGTGGAATCTTCTTATCCCTCCCCACCCACCCCCCACACCTCTGGCCTGTACCCCAGTTCTTATATGCATAATTAAATAAATCTTTTTTTAAAAAAGCTTATCATTTAGCAGAGAGAAAAATTATTGATACATGTGTATATGCAAACAGTTATGTTTCAGTATTATATTTGCCACAGGAGACTGAACAATGTAGGTCAGGCTTGAGGATTTGCAAGGGCTCTTGGGTTTTGATGGTGGGGAATGGTGTTGAGACAGGGGATTGGGTTTGAGAATTCAGCAGTTTCTTTTTCCCTGAGTCTATGGAACTTGACTGGCAGGTTTGCTGAGAAGGGATCAAAATCTGGAAATTTAATTCCTGGAGCAGAAAATGTATGTGCAGCACTAGAGCAGGTAAAGAGAGGACCGGGTTGATGTCATGCAGCTGACCTGCATCGGTGCCTCGCAGGCAACAGAGCTCTATGTCCACAGTTGACCACTTACCTGTGTGATGATCTAAGATGGAGCAAGGATGAATAGGGCCCCCGAGAGGCAGGCCGCTGGGTAGTCAGAGAAGCCCAGCACAGACACCAGAATTGCCCTTCAGACTTGAGGGAGAGAGTCATGGCTCTGTGTATCGCTTTGGGGCTGAGATTGAGATGCTCTCAGGAGAAAGACTGTACATGTGCTGAAAACCCAAACAAACATTGCACACATTCTTGGGCTCAGGCAAACTTGAAATGTTGGGCACTGTTTTCCTCCACCCTTGCAGCCCACCTGGCTCCCTCAGCTGTGGGGGAGCTGGTGTCGGGAGAAATCCCTGGGTCCTTCACCAGGCCACAACTGCCAGCTCAAACACACTGAAAGAGAAACGGAGTGGGTCTGCCAAGGAGCAACGTCCTGGCCTTTTTGCTGCTGGAATAATCACATAGTATCACAATTTAGAGGAAAGAGGAAACAAAGAAAAGGAGAGACCAGGGGTGAAATCAGACAATGTGCTCAGTCCCCTGCAGCGAGGGGTGAAATTAGACAATGTGCTCAGTCCCCTGCAGTATCAGGGGCTGTGATTCTGCCTTCCAGGTGCTTCTCACCAGCTTGATGATTCGGGATTGTAATTGAGATCCAGGCCCAGATCCCTAGTCAGGGTTTGCATCTTATCAACAAGGTGTTCCACTGACCAGCCTGTTATACATCAAAGGTCCCCCCACTGCCATGAGCTCCTAGTCATACCTCGTGATGTGTAAGTTGGAAGTAAGTTTTTGCATTAGTCAATAGCCCCCCAGGCCTTTCTGGTCATACCTTGTGATGCACACACTTCCCAGGGCGATCAAGCTTTTTGCTCTTGATTGATTTGAAAGGCATCTTGTAACTATAACTAATTGACCAGGAAGTTCTGAACTTGCTTAGGACTACAGAACTATAAGTAACGAAATAGTGTCCGAATAGGCCACTTAGGGTTATCAGACCCACACAAAGAGTTCCTTGGGTGTAGGGGCAGTTGTGTCACAGGGCCCAAAGGCGCAAAGTGAGTAACAGATCCATGATGGAGTCATGGACCTTGGATTCAGCTTGCTGGAGGTCACTGGTGACTATAAGAGAAGTGTGACTCAATCTGTGGTACGTAAGATGACCATGAGGTGAAGGTCATCACAAGTACTAAAATTCCTGACTGAGCAAGTGAGGGCTTGGCTTCTGTATGGCTGGTCCTAATTTTGACCCATATGCCAGTGAATCCTCAGCAATCTGGTGCTATGTGCAAATACGCCTGCAATAGAATTGAGTGGAATCATCTCTGGTTTTAAGATTAATTCAAATTCAGACTTACATTCAAATCTGACCTCTTAGTTCCTCTATATAGTTAATACTAACTACATTGCAGGCTTCTTAGGATGGTTACGTGTGACCTGCTTAAAATGTCTAGACCATGATGCTGATCATGAAAAGAATAATTTGACTAGATTGAAAAATAGACACTGCATTTTTAAAAATGGTTACTAAATATAGTAGCTTTCAAACCAAAGGTTGCTGCTCTAGAGAAGCACAATATGGATTACAGCAGTGACTTTTAAACTTCTTTCATTTTTAAACCTTCACAACCTGAATCTTAGTTTCTTCTTAAGTACAATGCCAGTACTAATACCTCTGCATAGAGTTTGCTAAGGATTAGGTGGATCATACACTCAGCATTTTTAGCACAAGTATTTCACAACTAGATTAAGAGTTCAATAAATTGTGGTTGTTATTAAAATAAAGTAGAACATGTATTCCTTGAAGACATAGATAATGTGGATCATATGTGCACAGGATTAATATGGTTAGATTAGTCTCAAAACAAAGAATCAATTTCCCCATGTTCTTCACAGTCTGGGGTGATGGAACTCTCAGCAGGATGAAATCAACTGCTATGAGTCACCTAAGAATAAAGCTAAATGTGTGTTTTATTGGAAATACACTTATTGCCAGGCCCGCTAGTGTTAGTAGAGATATGAATTCTATAATGCAGTGAATACCTCCTTAAGATATAACTTCCAGTGGTATAGAACTGTACCGTTCATACCAACCTTGAACATAAATTTATTTTTTTATGAAGTCCTTTTATAAGAAGTCCAATTAATCATGATCATCAGTGCCTGCACAGTGCCTCCTCAGCTTGAATCAGCTCGTCCCATTTTTCCGATAAAACATACAGCTTGATGTTCGCACAAGACCCATGTTCTCGCTCACTAGCTTTATGGTCTGCTCACGAGTTAAGTTGTGTGTATGATAAAACTTCATATCAGCTGTACTTTGCCTGTGCTTATATCAGTCCACTCAATGGTGTTTACAACTGATGAAAAATGGGTAAAAGAGAATTATTATTTTTTAAAGATTTATTTATGCATACAGAACTGGGGTACAGAGGTGCAGGGGCAGTGAGAGAATTCACCAGAGACAGAGTGGGGAGCAGAACAGGCCGACTGATGAAGTACACTGCTGAGGGGAGCAGCGGGCGGGTCAGGAGAGGTCTGCCCCGCCATGTGGGTCACCTCCGGGCCAGGAGGGGATTGAACTCATGCTGAAGTGTCGTTAGCTTCTTAGTGCTGTGCTTTAACCCGCTGTGCCACCAGGGAGGGCCACATAAATAAATCTTTAAAAAATATATTTTCAAGCTATGCACTTTAAAATCCAAGGAAATGAGACCAAAAAAAAATAGTCATCTATTAGCAGACTCAAGTGGTTCTTGGGTTATTCGCACAATAGAAAATTCCTGTAGATTCATCAGGATCAGAGGTTTATGATAAGGAATTTCATGATAGAGAGGCAGGTAGACAGGTAGGAAGGTAGGTAGGTAGGTAGATAATAACAATTATCTATTACATATATCAATAACAATTATCTATTACATATATCAATATATCAATATGTGGCATAAATAGAAGATGTAAAACAAATGTGTTTAAGTGATAACTATAATAAATTAAGCTACTTTCCAAAACATTTCCTCATCCTTATTAAATTTTTTGTTAAAAGAGATAAAATTATTTTTTATTCTTCAGAATTTTCATGATAGAGCTGTTGCTAATGTATATATTTCATGTCTTTTAGCTTCTTTCCAGAGAAGTCTTTTCTTGCCTCCCAAGCAAGCTAAGCAGAAGATTTGGGAGAAATATTAGTTCATGTTTCTAATCTTCAATCTACATGATATTCATATAAGCTAAACTCCAGAAAGTTAGGAAAAGAACTTGCGCTCTTACTTGAGCTGTGAGGAGAGTCAAAGGATGAGGTTGAATTATTTTTGACTGTATCTTAATCATTGCCCCACTTCTCTGGAAACTAGGAATGTTTCTTGCTTTGAGGAGCTGATTTTTAGAAGTGCTTGAATATGCAGTGAAACAAGATGCCCTTCCCCTGTTCCCATGCCCCACAGAACATTCCAGTTGTGCTGGTGTCACTAAGATGTGCTTGGAGGAAAGACTTTCTTCCCACAGTCTTTTCTTGATCTTAAAACAGGCTTGTTTATTTGGATTCACTTATTAAACACATTTATTAAGTGCCTGTTATGTTTCAGGCATTACGTTGGGCGCTGGGGACTCCTTGGTGAGCAAGGCTATGAACAGTCTATTTTCATAGAGCTCACAGTCTGCTGGGGGAGACAAACATTAGTTAAATAATATTGTGAAATCTCAATTGCACCTGAGACAAGGCTTGAGAATAAATTAAAATGAATGAGGAAAGCAATTGACAGTGGCACCAGAGCTACACAGGCTTGACAAGGAAGACTTTCCTTAGAAAGTGACATTCGAGCTGATAATTAAAGAATGGAAGTAACTAACTAGGTGTAAAGGAGGAAGGCCATGGAGTGAAACTTCCAAGCCAGTAGCTTTCAAAATTTTTAAATATACTTTTGTTTTTATTTTTTGATTGAAGTGACATTAGTTTATAATACATATATAGGTGTCAGGTATACAGCCTTGTAGTTAATAACTGTATATATTATTAGGTTCACTACCTGTAGGGGAGGGTCCAGATTCCCTCTCAGGTTCTCCTCCCCTGGGAGGAGAGGAAGCTGGAGAAGAGACTGAAGAAAGAAGGAAGAAAGATGGGAAGTTAGAGGAGACCTAGTGGAGGTACATGGAGCAGAGACATGTGAAGAAGCTCTACTTGTTTCTTGGTTCTGGTGTGGCTGAAACATGTGGATAAGAGACCTGTGGGGAAGTTAATAATGGCAGCTTTTATCTTGACTTTGATTTTGCTCTTTTCCTCCTAGACTTGTCTGGCTGTTTCTCACTCTTTTCTGTGGGTCCCTGTTGGAAGGTGCTTTAGATTTGTGTCAAAATTTTGGGCCATGCTTTGAGCCAACTTTGTTGGTTGGTCATCTACCCACAAAGGGATGGGTAACTTCAGGTACTTGATTTGGAAACTATATTCTTTGTCTTTTCTGTGTTGCACAACGAATTGTTTTAAGCCCCTTTCCATTAAATGTCTTAAACGTCTTGCTTACAATAGATGGCAAACCTATTTAGAGCAGGCAGATTTGGGGATTCTGAGGTGTCCTCCCTATTCTCTGCTTTAAAATTTTTCTGTAATCACAAATAATGTGGTATGTGTTTTAAATGGCAATCGCCATGAAAACATATACATAGGTAAAATAAAACAAAATTCCACACAATATTTTTACTACCTAACATCCACATGAATTGTCTGTTTTATCAATTTCATTTTTAAAATTTGGCTACAATTTATTTACCTGTTGATTAGCTTGAAACTATGGCATTTGATTTTGTCTTCTAATATTAGGAACAAAGATCTTAACCACACACACACAGAGGCAGAATGTTCCAGTGGTCTTATAGGAAACAGGAAGTTCTGGCTAACTCTTTTGTATGCAGCAAACAACAAAAGCTAAGCAAACCATGTAAGCTGAAGTTAGGGTTGAGTTGCTGTGCTAGGCCAATACCAGGAAATGGTCAGTCACAGGATTTTTGCTATTTGCAAACTGGTTTCTGTGTCATCTGCAAAGTGTTGAAAGGTATCCTGGGGCTGAGAGTTGATGTTCACCCTTTTTTTAAAATAGAAACAAATCCTCTCCGGAAGGAAACATTCTAATTCTCAAATTAGAAACTCAGCTTGATTAAGATCAATCAATAATATACAAGTAAATATCACAGAAAAAGAAAATAATAAAATGAGTCACTACGGTTGAGAGTCAGTCAAATAATCGGATAACCAAATTAGGTAAGATTAATAATCAAGCAGAGGTAGTTAGGAGATAGATATACAGACTTGGGGAGAAATAGTATTTTTAAAATAAAATCACAATTGTTGAAATAAGCAGATTAAATATATATTAAAGAAAGAGTTGAACTATAATATACATGTTTAGAAGTTATACAGAATGTAACATAGAGGAGTGTGTGGTATAAAATAAGAGATATCAAGAGATGTGAATGTTAGACTGAGAAAATCTACAATATAGTTAATGTAAGGACTAAAATAAGTGATTAAAGGGAATGGAAGAGAAATATTTGATATTTAATTTGAGAATTTTTCAGACGTTAAAAGAAATGAGTCTGCAGGTCAAAGAAATATAACACACAACAGCAAGATAAAAGACAAAGACAAAAATAAAATTTTATAGGTAGAATCATTATACTGAAACTATATAACACTAAAGAGGAGATCTTAGAGTAGATGGGGAAGGGCAAATTGCTTCAATTGAGACAGTTTCCTTGCACCATCTTTAGAAACCAAATTAGGGCCAATTTAGAATTGGGTAGTATAGAAAAGGGTCATGTTTTAAAAACAAGGTGAAACAAATTTTAGAGTTTTGTGGGTTTTTTTAAGCCTATGACTGTTTACCCCAAGGAGAACTATATAAGGTAATTTTTACAGAATCATGAAAAATAAAAACAACCCAGGAGAGCAGCAGAGATGCATAAAATAAATGTAAATTGAGTAATAATTATGATTTATTCCCATGCAAAAAAAATATGTAATTAAATCTAATCTGTGTAGCTAAAAAAATTAGCTAGTATGCAAGTAGCAAGCAAGTTTTACAAATTAAATCACTCCTTGGATATTTTATTGTTCAAAGGGATGCAAGGGTATTCTAATAACCTATTAGTTTATTCAGAGTTTTTTTAAGGAAGTATGCATGATAAAAATTTTGAGGATAATGAGAAAAACAGAAAATGTACTTTTTCATACAAATGTGGAACATCTATTAAAATTGATTATGTAATGGAGCTGGAAAAGATCATGCTTAGTGAGATAAGCCAGAAAGAGAAAGAAAAATACCGGATGGTTTCACTCATAGCAGGAGTATAATGGACCAGGCGAGAAAATAACAAAAATAATGAACAACCATATACCAGAGACATTCTGTGGGGGCGGAGTGGGGAATGGGATCAAAACGGGGGGGGGGGAAAGGAGGGAAATGCACGGGACTATGGTGGTGGCACAGGGGTGATTTGGTGATGGGAAACCTGCGGGGATTACAATTGAGATGGAAAAAAAAATGTGCAAAATGATGTAAAAATAAACTTTTTAATAAAAAAAATTGATTATGTACTAGGTCATAAAGCAAGTCACAAAGTCTAAAGAATCCATATCATATAAACTAGGGTGAAATTATATATGTCATTAACAAAATGATAAATAAGACATTTCTTTGCAGGTGACAGAACCATATAGGTCAAATAAAAAAAATGAATACAGAATTTCATAATCAAAAAGTGTGCGTAATCCCAACATTTAAAAAGAATTAAACCAAATACTTTAATATTCAGTAATCATGCCTATTGTATGATACCCAAAAGATATAGATATTAACGCTTATGGCAGCAATATTTGAATAGTAAAAACTTCAAACATTTAAATAGCCATGAGGAAGAGACTAGATAAACCAAAGGAGCTACATTTACACAAAGAATGTAAAAAAGTTAAAAGAAAATTGTGTAGGGCATCCCTGGTGGTACTATATTAAGGACATCTCTCTATCAAGCTATCTGCAGCCACTACATCCTGAGTTCAATCCCAGGCCAGGGAGCTGAACTACATGGCACAGCAGACTCTCCTGTCCCATCCGCTGTTCCTCTCAGCCGTGTATTTTAGTCAATCTTCCTGTTCTGCTCCCTACTCTGTCTCTTGTCTCTGGTGAATCTTCTCACTGCCCCTGCACCTCTGGTCTGTACCCCCGTTCTATATGCATAAATAAATAAATCCTTAAAAATAATTTGTAATCATCAACTATGTACAATCAGATTTTGGAAGCAGAGTAAATCTCAAAAAAAAATACAAATAAAAGGGCTTTTAAAGTTATTAAAAATATCAAAATTAAGCATGTTACTTAAGTATACATACAATTGAGAAAAATCATATATTTGAAAAAGCAAGAAAGTCATGATAGATGAGTGATTGCTCCTGAAGTGGGTGGTAAAGATTGTAGGACATACAATCTGTTATTAACGATCCAATTCTTTGGTGTATAGGCACTCATTATGTCATTAAGCTTTTACTTTACATTTATATTAATCCTCTATAAATGAAAGGGATCTTCTTAACAGAGAAATAACCCAATAGTCAACAGCAAATGCAAAGATACTAGACCCTAAAGTTAGAACTATAACATGGAACAAAGACAAAACAGAGGGAAGGTGCTGAAGAGACTGAGGAAAGAGGAGAGCGTTAAAGGACACCTGTTGGTTTATCCACAGCAGTCTTAATTGTAGCTAGCATCTCCCAGTATTAGGAGGAGAGCCTTTGTAAACTTGACCTTGCTTCCCCTAAGGGCTTTCTCGTCATATTATGAATGCAGATAGTCAAACAGAGGTCTTTCAGGCTATCCACTAATTCAGTACTCATGTATCAATGGAATTTTCCAATTCCATATGAAGACTTTTTAGAATTTTCACGTGTAACCATGACTTAATGTACCATTTCAATTAGTAATCTCATCTCACTTCTCTCACTGAAAACACTCATATGAAAA
>NW_004567117.1:35068544-35073613 GCF_000260355.1 Condylura cristata | reverse complement strand
TCACTTATTTTTGTAAATAGTTTTATCAGAACACAGCCAGGCTCACAGGTTTACAGTCTAAGTTTATAAAGTAGAATTGAGTAGGTATCACAGCGATATCTGTATGATAAAACTATCTGACCCTTGGGGAAAGAAAGTGAAAACTCTTGTCAGAAGCTATACTTTTAATGGTTACATAATTTTCCACTTAATGAATGTATCATAAATGAACTTGTTTCTGATTATTAGACATTTCCCCCTGTTTTCCATTTTTTATTGTTCTGAGCATTTTGGCTTACAAATCTTTGCAGCCATCCTAAAATCTGAGTTGCTGGATCAAAGTAAATGTTTTGTGTAAAATATTTGAAGCAGGTATTAAAATTTTCCTCCAAAGAGTATATTCATTTCATCATGCCATGCTTCACAATGAAACTCTAGAAAGATTTTCTACCCCCTATATATACATATTCTCATCACCTACTTTTGGTCATTTACTCTCAATGGTTATTAAGGATCTCTTACTCACAATATTAAGGACTTGTTCCTGATCTTTCTTGTGTGACTTTTTATAAACCTGATATAATTGTCCCTTTCTTCTCACCCAATTTTTCTTTGGATTTGAGGTCCCCTGTTTCTGGCTGTATCTCTTTTATTTGCTGCTGTTCTTCCTCCAGTGTATTATTCTTAACAATTTCCTGAGAGCAGACCATTACCCTTATTCAATTTCTCTTTTCCCTCAGCATTTACACCCAATCACTTGCTTAGACCCAGATTCATAATAACCTACCCTTAGTCACTTGGTTGATTTTTGGGGTATTTTATGCCTATCCTAGGAAGCTGAATAATATTCCTTACTAGTCGATTTCTTACAACAGCTGTAAAAAGTTACAACTGTTTTATACACTCCTGCCAGATTATTTCCTTTTTTAAAGTTCTAATTACATGAACTTCCTGCTTACAAGTCTTTAATGAATTTGCATTGCTTACAGAGTAAAGTCAAAAGTCCTTTAATTAGTATTTAATACTCTTCAAATTGGCCCCAACTTGCCTTTCAGACCTAATTTCTTTAATTAGGTTGCTTGCCAAACTGTGAGCTTTAAAAAAATTGTACTATTCCCTATTCTCCAAACACGGATTTTCAAAATCTTTATATACTTTTGGTGAGTTCTATACACAAAATACATCTTTTCCACTTGCCTAGTGCCCGCTGCACAATCCATCAACTCTTATGCACCCTTCCAGGCCCAGCTGAATAGTATTTCTTTTATACAATTTTGGCTTCATTCACCCCCCACAAAATGAATCTCCCTCCTATGAACTCTCCATATTAATTATGTTTTCATCTGTGTCTTTCATAGAATACTTTCTACACAATGACTTCTAAAAGCATTTTATTTTGCTATTTGTTTTATATTAAATTACCATATGCATTGGGTTGTATTTTTCTTTGAATCCCCATCATTCTGTGGCTTCTATAAAACAGAGGTACTACTATTGAATGAATGAACTAATCATTAACCCAACAGATGATAGAGAGAACTGAGATCGTTCAATTTGCTAATAATTAACCCAGCATTGGAATAACAGAACATTACACTTGTAAGCCTTCTGACAGTATTCTATGACCTATCACTTCAGTGCTACTAATATTTACTCACCTAAAAAGAGGTGCTTAAAAGCACAAATTACATACCTTATAGTATATCGAGATACACAACGAATACAACTAATACATGGGTCAACCAGGCATGAATCTTTTTTTTTTTTAAGATTTATTTACTTATGCAAACAGAATGGGGTACAGGGACGGTGAGAGGCTTCACCAGAGACAGAGCAAGGAGCAGAACAGGCAGATCAATGAAGTACACTGCTGTGGGGTGCAGAGAGCCAGACAGGAGAGGTCTGCTGCTCCATGTGGGTCAAACTTGCACTGAAGTGGCTGCAGCCAGCTTGCAGAGCTGCGTCCTAAATCATTGCACCAGCAGCGAGGGCCTGAATTTATTTCTTTCTATGTGTCAAGGGCAGTTATTGCCGATCTACTTCACAGAATAAGTGGTATGAGGTGTGGTACTGAACAAATTGAAAAGCAGAAGGAGCAGTTGAGAAACTTTCCAGACTGAGAAGTAGGAAGAACTCTGTTTTTCTGGTTTGTCACATCAGACACAAACACTCTTTGTTTTGTCTTCCCTCCATAGGATTAAAGATTTATCCTCTTGAAAATTTCCAGATAATAGGGGATCAAAAAAAGTTTACTCTTCTTAATAAATATCATCTAGATCATGCAGTGCATCAGATAACAAAGGAAGTTAAAACAAAAAACAAACAAAAAAACTCCTGCATGGAAAACGAGCATGTTTGCGTATTTCTTTACTCAACAGTACGTTGATCTAATTCTTCGGAAAGATAAAGGAGATAGAAGCATTTACATTGCAAGAAATTTTTATATAGGATCCCTTATGGTCCATTAACACAGCATTGGGAAAGTATTTGATGTCTCTGGGCTTCTGTTTCCTGCCAGTGAAGTGAACCTCATCCACCTTTGAGAATCTGGAATCCATGTGATACAAGGAGAGAAAGTTGTTCTTCGAGAGCAACATCTCAAAGAAACAAGCTGAAACACCGCTGACAAGCCTGCCTGTTGAATATGCTGCCGGGAGTTTTTAAAGCAGCACTCTCTAGATAGCTCCTTCCTGACCCAAAATCAACTCCAATTGCTTTGGGGTTTGAACAGAGCATATACGCTTGGAAGGTGAGATCAACATCTTGGGGAATTAAATTTTCTTAGAAGCCACTCAGCTATAAAGAAGTGCTTCACACTGATAACAGTTGCTATTTCTAATAGGAATGGCTGGGGGTTCTGGTCTTCTCACAGTGGGGAAGATATAACACCTGGGCAAAGGTAGGAATCCATAGATATCCACAGCATTCCTTGTTTCATTGACTCTGTCAGCAGTGCTCATGTGCCCTGCATGAATTTTCCCTTCTTTATTTCTTTTTAAAGATGTATTTATTTAGGCATACAAGGACTGAGGTACAGGCCAGAATGGTGAGGAGTGAGAAAATTCACCTGAGACAGAGAGGGGAGCAAAACAGGCAGATGTACTGAAATACACTACTGAGAGGAGCAGTAGATGAGACAGGAGAGGTCTGTTGTGCCACATGGGTCAGCTCCCTGGCTGGGACTTGAACTCATTACTTGCTCAAAATATTCAAATGATTAGATTATGATCATGGCATAACACAGCTTTAAAAAAGCATAGAGGCCCTCCCTGGTGGCGCAGCGGGTTAAAGCAAGGCACTAAGAAGCTAAAGCCACTTCCGCATGGGTTCGATCCCAGCCTACCCCGGAGGTGACCACACGGCGCGGCAGACCTCTCCTGACCCGCCCACTGCTCCTCTCAGCAGTGTACTTTGTAGATCTGCCTGTTCTGCTCCCCACTCTGTCTCTGGTGAAGCCTCTCGCTGCCACTGAGTCTCTGACCTGTACCCCAGTTCTGTATGCACAAATAAATAAATATTTAAAAAAAAAAGCATAGAAATAGTTTAGCTCAATCCCTCATTTTGCACTTCTTAAAAGAGAAGACCTTGGAGATTTACTAGTTTAAGGTCACTATATTAGCCTGAGTTTCCTGGAAAACAGAGCCAGCCTTACATAGTGATGGTTCACTGGGAAGGAAACCCAGCTTGGTGAGAGGAAAAGAATGGGCTAATGCCATAGGGAAGGAGAGCACAGAAACGAGCAGTGATGCTTCTCTTGCTGACCACTGACAGCCCAAGTGCAGGTCACTGGGCAGACGTGCATGCTCAGTCTAGCTTTGAGGCATCTGTGCCTCAAGATAGACTGTCAGAGAGGAAAGAGGAGCAAATTTCTGTGCTGGATTCTACTCTTTCCTCTTTCTTTCACTCTTGAAGTTCATGCTGTGGGAGGTGAGATCCTCTATACTTTCAGATCCTATTACCTGGTCACTTCAGCATCTTCTGGGGCCATCAAAGCCATGCCAGTGGCCTGCTCCCCAGAGGTGCTGGCTAGTGTCAGGAACTTTGAGTGAGGTGCTGGTGAGCAAGGGCCGCAAAAACAGCAGACCTCAAATGGAGGAGGTTGCTGCTATAACTGTCAAAGCAGAACAAGTGACTGACAAATTTGGAGATAGATAAGCCCAAGGGAACACTGAAGATGGGAGAATATTGTCATATAGCTTCCTAACAGCAAAATCAAGACTTTTAAGTCAATATCTTTATACTGAATTTAATGCTTTGATTAATAGACAAGTTCCTCAACCTTCCCTTCAAGGTTTTCCATAATCTAAACTTAACAAGAAATTAAGGTGAATACTTGAATATTATTTAAATGTCTAGTCTAGGAGGTAAATATTGTCGAGATATTTAAATAATATGAAAATGTTTGGGTTTCAATATTTGAATGTGTCAGCTTATTGTCAACTAAACTACTTTATAAGAATTAACATCAGCTCAGCTATTGGGATTGAGAACCGAGAACACTTGTGTCAACATGACTTGACAAATTGTTCCAGGATATTCTTGCCCAAATAGATAAGAACATAAAACCATAAAACAAGAGACAGTGTTTGCTTTAGAAAATTCTTATGAACTCATTTATCCAAGGAAACAACTCTCATCTGAGCAAAAAGGTAGCTTTTCAAACAGTTTCTTACCAACATTCTCTTCAAGAAACTCCCATGCTCAGTCCAGAAATCCTGAACTCTTTCACAAACTTTGCTCAATTTCAGTTTTTCACCTTGAAGATCCTGCTTTAAATTTTTGAGCCCAGGTATTTACCCTTAGAGATAAATAACTTTAATCACAAAATTACCTTTTGAGATAAATAAGCCATTTGATTGACTTAGTGTGCTCCCCAAAGTCAGAAGATAGGCAACTCATTTACTTCATTGCAGTCAGGTACCATTGACCAATTCATTCACAAAATAAGGTAAACATTTTGAGAATCTGCCCAATAAAGTCAAAACTACCGCACTCAAAATAATAAGATTAATTACACAATTCTAAAAAAGTAAAAAATTATATGACTGTCAATTTTATTGTGCATATTCTCTATTGTATCATTTCATGTA